>NC_073313.1:198884043-199197693 GCF_027595985.1 Sorex araneus
TGGCAAGCTATGGAGAGTATTCCACCCACATAGCAGAGCCTGGCAAGTTAACTGTGGCGTATTCGATATGGCAAAAACAGTAACAACAAGTCTCACAATGAAGACGTTACTGGTGCCCACTCGAGCAAATCGATGAACAACGGGATGACAGTGCTACATTAATAAGGAGATACAACCAATACAAATAAAAACTGGATGAACTTCAAAGTCATTATTCTCAGAGTAAAGAAAGTGATCTAAAAATGTTATGACTATATTTTTTTATGAAATAGGGGCAAAGAGTGGCTTAATGGTCTCCAGGTACTAGCGATGGGGATAAGTGCAAGAGAGGTGTTTCTACCAAAAATAGGAATGGTAATTTTCCCGGATGGGTGGGATAGTTCTGTGTCCTGATTTTGGTGAAGTTTTTATGAGTCTATACAGGGGTTAAATTTTTCCGAATTATACATTCACCCAATAGTCATTTTACTAAATTTAATCAAAATTTCTAATAGAATGTCCTTTTTGATATGCAGGCTGTCATAAAGTCTATTTATTACTGCCTCCAATTTAAAGTAAAAATATCTGACAAGAAGATAATGCGATAATTATTCTCATTATTTGTGATTACTTCTTTTTTTTTCTATAGATTTGGGTCAGACCTGGTGGTGACCAGGCCTCAATCTCTTGGCTCTGTGCTCAAGGATCACTCCTGGTGGGCTCAGAGGAACGTACAGAATGCCAGGGATTAAACATGGGTTGATCACGTGTAAGAAAGGCACCCTACCAGCTCTACCCCTATTTTCATTATTTTGGTACAACTGTAGAATGATGGGCTCCAGAGGCGAACAGAAGACTGAGTTGTAGTACAAACATTTAAAGACACAGTTTAGTCTTTTTAATGTATGTTTCATTTCTTGCACATTCAAAAGTAATTATAGTAATAAAGTCCTTGTAGTCACCCTTGAGGTAAATGTGAACACTTATTTTCACTTAGACCCTAAGATACAATTGATCAATGATATGAAAACTTATGACAAAAATAGATGTAAAGTTTTACCAACATTTACATTTGTTAGCCATAATCAAGTGTCAATTATCTAGAAATCAGATATTCAAAAATGAATGTAATTTTAAAAGAAAATATATATATGGAGGATCAAAAGCAATATTGTAAAAAATACATGAAACCACACTATTACAAAGCTCACAGCATTTGGAATCACCCCTGTCACACAAGAAGCACTCATCATAATTTCATAAGGATCATCTAAGTGCACTAAATACAAGTACCCAACAAAAAGCCTGTTGATCACATTTTCACCTTTGTACTAAAGGTTAAGCTTAACAATTCATGCATCAAACATTCATATTCACTACTCAGAAACAAACTTCGGGACAGAGGATGATCTAAATGTGGAAAAACTGACTTTACTTGTCCCAGTGTGACAGGAAAAAGCAAGCAATAACGGTGACTGTAGTCAAGAAAAGGTTGTGTGACCAGCTTTCATTTCATCTGTGTTGAATGACTTTGTAAGTAAAATTTAGTAGGTAACATGATAGAAGGCACAGTATAAAAACATTCAGAATGTAGGGAACAGAAAATTTATGACCAATTAATGAAGAATTTTAGTACTAGTTAACTATTACCTTAATACTAAGTATTAAATTCAACTAGTATTACTTTAATACAAAAGCAACACTAAGAGTATTTAGTTTAAACTAGTATTAAAATAAAACTAGTTTACATTAATACTTTAACACTAATGTAGAATTCTAGTTTGCTTTAATACTAAGAGAGTTTAATATTACTTTTAAATACCTGTAGTTTAATACTGAGTTTAGTATTACTTTTGAATACCTATATTTTGATAGATATTGTATAGCCCACATAATTCTCCAAGAAAAAAAAGTTTTACTATCAATATGTTGGGAATAACATATCAAATCAAATTCTAATTTAAATAAGGGAGAAAAGAAGAATATGAGGGAAAGGAGAGGAAACAGAGAAGTGAGTAGTTAAGGTAAGATAAAATTTTTCCAAATTATTGTTTTCCAAATCAAATAATAAACCAGAGATATAATGTTAAACACTTCTTTATTATGAACAGAAATCCTCACTTCAATCAAGAATTAATTTACAGGGGCTGAAGTGATAGCACAGCGGGTAGAGCCTTTTCCTTGCACGCAGTCAACCCCGGTTCGATTCCCAGCATCCCATATGGTCCCCTGAGCACTGCCAGGAGTAATTCCTGAGTGCAGAGCCAGGAGTAACCCTTGTATATCACTGGGTGTGACCAAAAAAACTTTAAAAAAAAAGAATTAAGTTACAATAATGTTTAAATACCACTTTTGAAAAACATATTTCCTTAAATATAAGAAAATTATTTTCCACTCTTTAAAGCCTGAGTCTTAGATTGTAAAGTCAGAAAAAGAACTAAAACTTTCTGAAGATGTTAAAAGACAAGTTCTACCTTAATAATTTTATATTGAGGAATTAATTTATTTTACATTACCTTGCATTTCAACTAATATGTTATTAGTAATATGTAATGTTATTTTAGAAGTTAGAACTGGTAAGATAGTACAGTAGGTAGGGCACTTGCCAGGCACAAGGCAGAGCCAGGTTCAATGCTCAGAACCCCTTTGGTTCCCTGAGTCCATCAGGAGTGATCCCCAAGCACGAGGCCAAGAGTAAGCCCTGAGCACAGAAAGATAAAGTTCCAAAACAAACAAGCAAACAAACAAATAAATGTATGTTATAAAAACATTCATAATACAAAAACATTCACAACTATTTTCATCATAGTATTTACAACAGTCAACATTTGGACATAACCCAAATGCTAAATAGATAAGTGAATAAAGAAACTGTGAAATATATATCAACAGTATATAGCTCTGAGAAAAGATATCTTGCAGTTTTCTATCATTTGCTAGAGTTTAATATTTGCATGTTTGAATATTTCAAATATCTCCTATGAATTGTGGAAAACAGACTTATCATTTAACAATTGAAAGAAATCCCATACAAAAATGATAACTACTATTTTCTTTAGACTATGGTGGTTGTGTTTCCATCACATTATTTGTGATTCAATTTGATTTCATTAAGGACACATATTCCTATCCATTATGACACATGTATGCTCCAATATGCAAAAAAGCAATGACTTCAATCACAAGCGAGGTTAGCCAGTGGCCCCAGCACAAAGACTGTCTGACCACACACTAATGTTTTTGTGCCTGTCCACATTTGGTAAAGCTTTTCTTTTTCTCCAAATTACATATTAACAGACGTTCTAATTCTTTCTCAGAACATGAACTATTTCTTCCTCCTTTCTCTCCTACATATTACACCTATGTGGAGGACAGATGATGATGGGTTTACAAAGCTCAAGAACAGTGACATTCCCATATTTATTTTTTAAATTAACAGATGGTCTATAATTTTAGACCATCTGTCAACTTCAACTTTACATAAATACTGATGTAAAAGTACAACATGGAATTCTCATGCATCTTGTAATTAGTGTAACATTTCTTTCCATTGATGCACCTACCATTATTGATAAAACACTCTTAAATTCCATCATTTAGGGACAGGGATATAGTGCAGAAATAGAGAACTTGCATTGCTTGGGTCTTGGTTTCAACTCTAGGTACCACCAAAATCAAAACTAAACCAAACCAAACCAACAAAAAGTGGAAAATAAAATCTATAATTCGCAATAAGGTTCACTCTGTCTTGCTCAGTGGCTTAAAAATGTAATATACCCAGTTAATATTTCAAAAGGAAGAGTTTTACTGCCTCAAATCCCATGGCCCACCTATTCCTTCCTTCTTCCTTCTCTTGACCTTCTAAAGAACTGTTTTGTTGTTGGGTTTTTTTTTTTTTTTTTTTTTTTACTGTCTCCATAGTTTTTCTTTTTCTAGAACATTATATGGTAGGAATCTTACAGTCTGTAGACTGGTTCCCTTCACAGGAACTCCCTTCATTTATATCAATGTCTGTTCACTGCATGATGATTCATTTTTACCTCTGGATAATATTTCATTATACCATGAAACCATAGTTTACCTATTTGTCCATTAAGGGGCAGCTTGATTACTTTTAAGTTTTGGTCAATAAAGCTGATCTAATCGTATGCAGATTTTGTATCAATAGAAAACTTCAGCACATATGGGTATTTACCAAAGAGTATAATGAATGTTAACTGAATTAATTAACTGTTAATTCAGTTTCTCTGAATCTGTTTAATTCTGTGACAACCGGACCAACTGTCTTCTAAAATGGATTTTTTCCCCCCACCATTAAGGAACCAAAGTCTGCTCTACACTAGTGCTTCTTTTCTTTTCTTTTCTTTTCTTTTCTTTTCTTTTCTTTTTTTTTTTGGGGGGGGGGTTACACCTGGCGATGCACAGGGGTTACTCTGGCTCTGCACTCAGGAATTACCCCTGGTGGTGCTCAGGGGACCATATGGGATGCTGGGAATCAAACCCGGGTCAGCCATGTGCAAGGCAAACGCTGCGCTATTGCTCCAGCCCCTACACTAGTGTTTCTTAAAGTGCAAAGTTAGGAGATTCACTCCCCAGGGAGGTTGCTGGGAAGGAAGGGAGAAGGGATGGAAATACCCCGGGGCTGTTACTAACTGCAGATGCCACTGGAAGATTCTTTCTGTTCGTTCACTTAAAGGTAGATTTCCAGGGCAGTACTAAGTAATTTTTCTCTGAAATGGAATTAGGAGGTCAAAAATGTTTGGGATCTCTGCTTTATACCCTTGCTAGTATTTGGGGCAGTGTTTTAAATTATAGCCATGTTAATGCCTATTTGTATATTATTACCTTCATGCAAACAGCTAAAATCTTTCATTGGTTTTATATTTTTTCTCTGGATTCTCTTAGATGTAAGTAGCTTATTTACCAAAGTGATCAAAGGGGAAGGAGTAGAAAAAAAAAATGAATAGCCTTAAATGTTAAATATCCTTTTTGCCATTTCTTATCTAACTGCATTATGCAAAACTTTCAGGGAAAAAAATTATATTTTGTCTATATCCACTTCATCTGTATCTTATACCTATTACCACAACTGATGTTACTCTTATAATCTAAAAATTCTCAGGGGGGCAGGGAAGTAATGCAGTGTCTATGAGGCCCTTATGTCTAAGCTTTTTTGTCTATGAGGCCCTTGGCTCAATTCCTGGCACATTCAAACATGTGTGTGCACACATACACAGAAGCATGCACAGGTGCATACACATACAGAGAGAGAGAGAGAGAGAGAGAGAGAGAGAGAGGCAAAACAAAACAAAAATAGAAAATTTTAAAAATGTAACATTCCTCTTGGAATCTATTACTTTTTTTAATTTTATTTTCTCTTGCTCCAACCTTTATAAATTCTTCATTAAATCCTTCATTCTTCCATATATGTACACACATATCATTTAATTCCCATTTAAATTTGCTTTGTTTTAGCATCATGCTTAATTTCTTAGCACATTTTCTCCATTTTCCACTTCATCAACAAAAATGCAGTGCCAGAAAGATAGTCCAGAGGGGCTTGAGTACAGTCCCCAACACCACACGGCTCCCCCACCATTCTGGGAAAGACACTGAGCAAGGCCTGGGAGTAGCCCATCAGGACTGCCCGGTGTGATGCCCTCCCCCAGATAATAAAAACACTATAGTACGTTTCATCATACAGAATTGATTTACAATATTCTATTTGCTTCTGAGAATAGCTATGAAGTTACCATTGCTTTGTTTTGGGGAAACACAGTTTAAGCCGAATCCAGTGGTCTTCAGAGGCTATTTCTGGCTCTGTCCAGGACCCAGTAGTGGTAAAGAGATCAAACCGGGGACTGAAGGATTCAAAGCAAGCATCTTAACCTCTGTACCATCTCTCTGTCCCAACCATTTACTTTATTTTGATTTTTCCTTTATACATTAAGAATTGAGTAGAATTTAAATATTATTTCTATGTCACTATTTGAAGGTTAATGTAAATATCTCTGGTTCAAAGAACATCTCTGTAAAATTAACACTGTAAAATTTACATATTCCTAAGTTTTCTTCTAGCCCAGTTTATAATTAACTTTACATTCTTAAATATGCCCAGCACACTTTACCTTCATTTGATCCCTCTATATTCTCCCTTAATGCGGCATATGTTATTTTCACTTGCGGATTATATATTACTGTAAGGGCTTACACATTACTGGAGTTCCTATAGTTTTGCTGTGTTTTTATCTCTTCCTTTCTCCCTTCATTACTTGCTGTTATTGTGTCATACTTGTAGTGCATTTCCTTTCTCCTAAATCACTGTTATTAGCATCTGACTTTGAACTTTCGATCAAATATCCATATCTAACTATGATAAAATGTTAAAATAAAATATGACTGACTTGAATAAGGACGTTTGAGAAAAATGTTTGAGCTGTGTGACATTTTGCAGCTACTCTAATTCTGTATTATTTACTTATTTCCTTGTTGGAAATAAGGTCAATTTTCCAAGGAACAACATAATACTCTAGTATTTAAAGATTAGGAAAATACTTATAAAGTGATTTAGTATACTTATAAAGATTTTAAAGCACCAAAGTACTTTAAATTTTTTTAAATTTAAAAAATTTAAATTTACTATTAAAAAAAATTTTTTTTTTGCTATTATGCTCCAGAGTCAGGAACAGAAGCCAGAGATTTATACATGAAAGGCATATGTCCTAACACTTGACCTATAGTACAATATTTTGTAAAATCTATTTTTTGTGCTAAGTATATAGTACACATATTCACATATTTCATTATAAGTTTTTTCTTGATGTATGTTTAAATATACTTTATTCAATTTCAATGGCTGCTTTTACAGAAATTACAAAAAGGCTGGGCCATTGCTCAGTGATAGAACACTGGCCTTGCATGATCCCCAGCACCCCTCCCTGTCAAGCACTGTAGCACTGTCGCTGCAGCACTGCAATCCCATTGTTCATTGATTTGCTCGAGCGGGCACCAGTAACATCTCCAATGTGAGACTTGTTGTTACTGTTTTTGGCATATCGAATACGCCACAGGCAGCTTGTCAGGCTCTGCCGTGCAGGTGGGATACTCTAGGTAGCTTGCCGGGCTCTCCATGATAGACAAAGGAATCCAACCCGGGTCGGCCACGTGCAAGGCAAACTCCCTACCCGCTGTGCTATCGCTCCAGTCCAGAATAAAGAAAAAAAATTAAGAGAAAGAATATGTACTGTTCTCTGTATCACATCATTTACCTACATGAAGCTAGTTCAATAAGAAATAATCACTTTATTTCTGTAACCCATGTGCTACTAGTCTCTACATACATAAGAAAACAGCCCTGAACTAATCTCCTTCCTCGCAACTTCTTTTAAGAGTCCAAGTGGTGCTTGGCCTGGTGGTGCTGACATACAGCTCACACCCAATGGTGCTGAGAGAGCATGGCATTTGAAGCCAGACACCAACTTCCTCTGTGGTCTAACATTCTAAAAGACTAGTTGTCTAAGAGAAACGCAGACAAAGTAACTCACTTATACTGAACTGTTCTTTTGAAATTAATGATTAAGGGGGCAGTGGAGACAAGAGGTGAACACAAGCATTAGTTCAACTCCAGGTCAGACTGCTGGTACTGCATACCCCTAGCACCACACTGTCAGACCAAGCACTAATTTGCAGGCCCACACTGCCAGACAGATATTACTAAAAGTAGCCCTAAACTTCAAGTATTGATGGAAGGCTGCCCAAGTGAACAAGGAAATGACTAACGGCCTAGTCTCAAAACATTAAGAACTACAAAATTAAAAATAAGAAAATAACTTGTATCATTTAATGAATTTCAGATTGCTGTTGCTAAAGGACGTAAATATATTGCTGTGGTCATCTGATATAGCACAAATTTATTTATTTTTGAAACACCCATATTCAGCATCTTTTTAGTACAATAAGTTGCTCTATCATAATAATTTTCAAATATAAATAATATGTATTCATATAGAATTTAATAAAATATATAATTTATATAAGATACATAATTTTCAACTCAGTCCCTGACATAACAAGTGTATTCACATGACATTAAAATCATAGACCTAAAAAAAATAAATAAATAAAATAAAATAAAATCATAGACCTTTGGGCCAGAACAATACTACAGTGGGTAGGGCACGTGACTTGCACGTCGTCAATTTGGGTTTGAGTCCCAGCACCATATATGTTCCTCCAAGCCCACCAGGAGTGATACTTGAGTGAAGAGCATGGAATAAGCCCTGAGCACAGCTGTGTGTGCCCAAAACCAAAAATAAACTAAAATCACAGAACTTGATGGGCCAGGGAGATAGTTCCAGGGATCAGCATATATGTTCTCTAGGATGGAAACCCAGGTTAGATCCTGGCACCAATAGCACATGGTTCATTGAGCAGCTTCCAAGCTGAGTCAGAAATAGTCCCTGAGCACCAAAAGCAAAAAACAGGTATGTCCAAAAAAAAAAAAAGCAAAACCAAATAAATTAAATCACATAATTTTAACTTTACACTAAAGAACCACACATTGAAGAGTGCTGGAAACTGGAGGGGGGAAAAAGCACCCACTCCCCATATTTACCAGTTTGCAAATCCTGTTCTTTGCCAACTAGACCTGCTTCAACTTGGAGTTCAGGTGCCCGGGGCACTCAATCTTGAAGCCCAAGTTGTCCTGCAATCCTATTTGAACTCCACACAGAGCTACCACCCAGCAGTTGAGGCTATACACTCCTGGTCTTTAAATGGCTGTGCCCAAACTTGGCATAAGATCCCCCAGAAACTTGTAATCTTAAATCCATGGTGCTCTTGAATCCTGTGTGAACTTAGTGCACAAATGCCCCCAGTTCTCAGGAGTTCAAACTCCTAGTTGCTGTTTAGAACTGGTCAAATCTGGGGCACAGGTGTCCCTGAGTACCTGCAATCTTGAACCTTTGGCTAGAGTCCAGGCCCTCTAAAATCTGATACCATAAGCACTGCCAAACACTCAACAACTTGAACCACAGTATGCTGCCTAAGTCTGCTCTAACCTTGCATTATAGTTGCCACAAGGTGCTGGTAAACACAAATCCCTCACTTGTGTCACTTGTATCACTTGTCATCCCATTGCTCATCGATTTGCTCAAGCGGGCGCCAGTAACAAAAGCCTAATGGGTGCTACAAGTATGGTCTTTAACTGATAGGTTATAGAGAGAGAATGAGACATCACAATAGTAACAGAAGATTCTAACACCCCATTTTCGTCAAGGATTGTGTCACCTAGGCAGAAAATCAAAGGAAACTAACAGCTATAAATGAGTAAATAGAGAAGTTGAGTTTAATAGACATTTTCAGACCTTTTCAACCTCACACAACCCTAATACAGTTTATAGTCTGTTGTACAGGGAACAACTTTAAGGCCAAAAGCAAGTGTCAGAGAGCTTATGAAAAATTAAAATTTTATCATGCATGTTTCCTGATAACAACTGAGTAATACTAGAAATCAACCACAAAAATAAAGTTACAAAAACTTCAAATATATAGTCTAAACATTATATTTAGGGGCACAGAGGAGGCAGTCTGGGTCACATCTGGTGCTGCTTAGGGATCTCTCCTGGTGGGCAAGGGAGACCATAGGGGGTGTCGGAGATAGAACTGAGGTCAGCTGTGTTCAGGATAAGCACCTTATCTTTTCCAGAGTTTAAACAATACATTACTGAATAACTATTAGGTCATAAAGGAAATCAAAGAAGAAATTTTTAAAAATTAAAGAATGTTCCAGAAATAAGCACCTGGAGTATATTAATATATTTTGGGGAAAAGTAATAGTAAGTGGGGGTTATATATGAGGAAATAGGAAAATGCCCAAATAAACTATTTAATAACCTGACAAAGCAAGGAGCTAGAAAAAAAGTAGAAACTAAAGCCAAAAGGAGAAAATAAGGAAAATTATAACGGAAATAAATGAAAAAGAAATCAGAAAGACAACACAAGATCAATGAGGGGCTGGAGACAAAGAAAGCTCTAAGGCTGAGCCCAAGCTTTGTGCATGGGAGGGCTAGGGTTCACATGAGTACAGATCTTTGAGTACCCACCATATACTGTCAAGAGCAGTGCCCTCACAGCCCCCTCAAAAGAGAAAAAACTATAATAAAACCAAGACTTGGCTTGAGATAAAGAAGATTAACAAACCCGTGCAAGCATTTTGAAGAAAAAAAGGGGAAAAACCCTAATAAATATGAGAAAAATACTGCAAAAGCAAACAGATCACACTCATAAAAAAAGAAAACAGACCAGTATCACTGATAACCAGAAATTCAAATATTCTCAATAAAATATTAGCAAAGCAAATTCAACAACAACAAAAAATTCAGCATTAAATTACAATTTATTTTAATCAAGTAAATTTATTCTAGGAACACAGCATGTTCAACATACACAAATCACTTAATACATATACAAACCATATTAACAAAAGCAAAAATATAAAGCAAATGATTATAACTACTGTTATACACAAAAAACATCTGACAAGATTCAACATCTTTTATAAAAACTCTCAACAAAATGGGGATAGAAGGAACATGCTTCTTCATAGTAAAGTTAACTCAAATGGATGAAAAGCATATTAGACTGAAAACCATAAAAGACGTAGAGTAAATCATAGGCATGGCTTTGTTTTCAGTGATAAATCTAATGAACTGGTTCCTCTGGCAAATAAAATAGAAGCAAGGGTCAAAGATATAGTACAAGAGATAAGGCAATTCCCTTGCATACACCCAACCTTAGTTTGATTCTTGTCACCACATATGGTTTCCTGAGCATTATGGGCTGAGCAGAAACAGCCCATGAGCACAACTAAGTGTCCCCAAAACATACACACACACAAAAGAGAAGAAAAATGTTTAAAAGAAGATTACATCAAACTGAAATGCATCTGCATATTTAAAAACAAAAAACAACTACCACTAAAACAAAAATAAAGCCTATTGATTGGGAGAAAAATATTCATGTACCATTCACCTAACAAAAGGCTGTAGCACTGTAGCACTGTCGTCCCATTGTTCATCGATTTGCTCAAGTGGGAACCAGTAACGTCACCATTGTGAGACTTGTTACTGTTTCTGGCATATTGAATATGCCATGGGTAGCTTGTCAGGCTCTGCCATGCGGGTGGGATATTCTCGGTAGCTTGCCAGGCTCTCCAAGAGGGACAGAGGAATCGAACCCAGATCAGTCACGTGCAAGGGAAACTCCCTACCTGCTGTGCTATCCGTCCAGCCCAACAAAAGGCTAACAGTCAAAAAATATAAAGAATCCACAACACCCAGTAACAATTAATCAAACAACCGCATCCAAAAAGGGGGGAAAAGGCTAAATAAACACTTCTCATAGGTAACATACAGATAATCATCAGGTACATGAAAAACCCTTATCAGTTATCAGAGAAATGCAAATCAAAATGACAATGGGCTACCACTTAACACTCATGAAAATGACCTACATCAAAAAAAATCAGAATCCAGAAGGGTTGGTGAGGTCTAAAGAATTCAGAGCCCTTATTCAATGCTGGTGAGAATGTAAATTAGTCCAGACTCTATATAAAATTCCATGGAGATTTCTCAAAAAGTTAAAAATAGAACTACCATATGAGCAATACTTTCATGCCTACGTATCTATCTCAAGAAAACACTGATCTGAAGTATACATGCACATTAATGTTCACAGTAGCACTAGTGACAATGGTGAAGATCTTGGAAAAAAAGCCCAATGACAAGTGAATGGATAAAGAAGTTGGGCATATATACACAGTGAATGCTTATGTGTCTGAGAAGAAGAAAACTTGCTGTCTACTATAAAATGTGGATAACTAGAGAAGAGCAACGCCAAATAAAATAAGTTCAAAAGACAAAGACAAATACCAGGTAATCTAATGTATTTGTGGCATATAGAGCATAAAGTAAGGAAATAGACAATATACAATGAAAGCAGACAGATTCTGACAAAGGAATTGAGTTTAGCAAGGGGTGGGTTCATGTGCTGAAAGGGTTTAAAGGACTATGGTAAAGGAATATTAATAGCACGTTGGTGAAAGTACAGTACGGTAACACTACACACTGGAGATATAAATATTTAAATGTTGTAATCAAATTTTAGCTCAATAAAGGATAAATTTTAGAAAAACTGATTTGCAAACAACTTTTTAATATATTTTTAAAAAGTGAAATATTTCTGCCATTTGCATTTTATAACAAACAGATTGATGTACATGGAAATGTTAAACACAATATTAGTATCTTCCTAACAGCTGCTTCTTCAAATCAATTTTAGCAGAGCTAAATAGAATAACACACCACAGAAAATACACATTTCACATGATATCTTTACTGAACAACAAAAATTTTATGATCATGCATTTCTTTTAACCACCGAATAAACAATTACAAACCTTTTAAACAACTCCTTTGAGGTAACTGAAAGTTTTAAAGTTATAAAGTCAGGCCCAGAAAGATAGTACAGAAGTGAAGTCACTTTCCTTGCATATGGTTGACCCCAGTTCAATCCTTGACCACCAAAAAATTCCCACAGAGTATCCATTCTGGGTGTACCTCCAAACCAAATAAATAGTTAAAAATAAAAGAAATATATCAAAATGAAGGAAAAAACAATTAAAAAGTTATAATGTCAGACTGGACACCCAAGAGACTTAACAGAAAAAAAAATTCCATTAGCGAATCATACTTAGCTAGTTTAAATCAAGAGAAGCAGAATGATTCTCATTATGTAACTGAAACCCCTTCTCCAAATGGAACACTGAGAGTGTTGATGATTTTTCTTCGCCTGATTGCAGAGTTGGTAGCCCTTTCAAGCATCAACAAGAAGTAACAAGTGATGAGCTAATTATTAAATTAAAGTATTTCCATCCCTCTTAAAATAAGAAATGAATAACAAAGTAGCAAACTGAACACAGGAATTCCAATGTCAAGTTTAATGTTTATTCTCCAACATCACAATTAATGTTACTGAGCTGAAGCTCCTCAGGTTGTTTTTTAAGAAAACTGCTAACAGCCAAACTGAAATATTCATTAATATGAATTTTATAAACATGAAAGCTTGGAGACATTTTAGAGAAAAGTATAAAAAAAAGAGCAATCTAAATTCTTATTACCATATGCTTTTTTCATACAAGTATAAAATGTTTTCAATTCCATTTCATGGGTAAAAGAACAGGACCTTAGAGGTTAAAAAACTTGCCCAAGGTCATCCCCCCAAAAATAGTACATCTTTTATTAAACAAAAGTCTGCGATTAACCCACACTAGGCAGGGGGAAATTGCTATTTTAAAAATGATTTGAAATGCTAATCTCTAAAGCAACTCTCATGGAACATACTAAAATCATATATACTTTGAGTGAGTGGACCAAAGTAGAAAGATGGCAATTATGATCTCAAAAAAGTTATGCCAGATCTTATTGTGATTTTTTATCTTGTTTTCTTTTTATTCTTCATTTGATATGAGAACAAGGATACTTATACCTATGACAAAGTTGTCATAAAATACACTAAATATATTTAGCATCCAATAAAGTCAAATAATGGTGATCAACTTCTGTATTATTAATTTTACTGTGACATATAAAATTAAGGCATAAAAGTTCTATCAGGTCACCAACTGAGAGTCTCTGAGCAAGTTATTCTAAAGCAATGTCTTATTTCCGGTTCCAATAGAAAACCTGTAATATGGCAAAAAGTCAACAAATATTCAACAAGTAAATTACATAATAATTTTACCTTCATGTTTATTGCAGTGTAAAAATACTAATGGGATATAAATAGTAAAATATCACTTTTTGCTGATTTTTATTTTTCTCCACTATGTTGCCTTCATTCAAAAATTCTCTAAGAACACATGATCTTTTCTTTTCTTTTCTTCTTTTCTTTTTTTTTTTATTGAATCACTGTGAGATATAGCTACAAGCTTTCATGTTTGAGTTACAATCATACAATGATCAAACACTCATCCCTCCACCAGTGCACATTCCTCACCACCAATCTCCCCAGTATATGTGCCCTTTCCCACCCTCCCCCTGCCTCCATGGCAGACAATTTCCCCCATACTCTCTCTCTCCTTTTAGACATTATGGTATGCAATACAAATACTGAGAGGTTATCATGCTTCGTCCTTTACCTACTTTCAGCACACATCTCCCTTCCCAACCAATCCCTCCAACCATCATTGACTTAGTGATTCCTTCTCTATTCCAGCTGCCTTCTCCCCCAGCTCATGAGGTAGGCTTCCAACTATGGAGCAATATTACTGGCCCTTGTATCTACTGTCCTGGGGTGTCCGTCTCATGTTATGTTATTTTATATTCCACAAATGAGTGTAGTCCTATGTCTAAAAACTTTGACTCATTTCACTTAGCATACTCTCCAAAACACATGATCTTTCACAGAATTTCCTGTTTAAAGAATACGTAAAACCACCAAGGTGTTCCACACTTCATGTAAAGAAAAGGTATATTGATATATAGAAATAAATAAAGTAATAAAGTAATTCACAGCTATTTCTATTTGAAAGCAAAACACCTTCAACTTAAGAGAAAGCTGTCCTCTGGAATCTTCTAACCCTCTTGACAGGCTCTCCAAATTATTGGTTCTCCACTAGTACAACAAAGAAGCACTGTAGCACTGTTCTGTTCTCCTGTTGTTCATCGACTTGCTTGAGCGGGCACCAGTAACTTCTCCATTGTGAGACTTGTTGTTACTGTTTTGGGCATATCGAATACGCCACAGGGAGCTTACCAGGCTCTGCTGTGAGGGCGGGATACTCTTGGTAGCTTGCCGGGCTCTCCGAGAGGGACGGAGGAATTGAACCCAGGTAGGCTGCGTGTAAGGCAAATGCCCTACCCACTGTGCTAATCGCTCCAGCCCACAACAAAGAAAAGTCAAATCAAATTAATTCTTTGTGTTCATGCATGGACTGACACATATTTCTTATATCCATGCTATGAAAGTATTTACACTGTAACTTTTCTTATTTAAATTTTAATTTGATATGTTAATTTACCTTTTGACAAATTAAGCATTACTTTGGAGGATGCACACTAGAATCACTTTTTCTACAATGACCCAATCCTGAAGTTGATTTTACCTCTGTAGCAGGAACTCAGGATCAGAAACACAAACTTTCCAAATGCTAAGGTAAATAAAGTAGCAGGCACAGTGATAAAGTTTGTTGGCTTTGAAATCAGACAGATCTAACAGGAAAACCTGGTTTTATTCCATATTTAATCTCCATTCAAAAAATGATCCGCAAAGCTTTCTTCTATATGAAAAGGGATAAAACAAGAATCATGTCAGGCTGTTAGAATGAGGAGATAAATGTGTGTATGTGAAAGTGCTGTCACAGTCCTTGATATAATAATAAAATGTTTATGGTACATTTTAAGCAAATGATTACAATTGCCCTAATTAAAGAACATATATCATGGAAGTATTCCTTCCTAAACAAATCTTTTTACTCAGCCTCAAATATTTACCCAGATTCTACATTAGACATGTACAGGGGGGTTGGGGAAGAGAAGTATAGAATAGGGACCTACCTGAAAAATACAAAGTCCTCCACTACATTGCCCCTCTCTACAAAAAAGTAAAACTTCTCAGGTCACTAAAATATGGGCAAAGTGATTACCAAATTTCATTAAAGACAAATAGTGTGAGCAAGTATTTTATAGACAAAAATGATTAAATATTTTTCTTGAGAAGCTTACAACTTAGTGAGAATGAAAATAAAACAAAAAAGTAACATTAGCAGGTCATACATGCTCTGACAGAGTGAGAGAGAGGCAAAGTACCAGGGAAGTAATATCTGGCACAAGGATCTATAACAGGTTCAAGAAGGTGGAATTTGGAACTGGGCCTTGAAAAGCTTGTGGATTCCTCTGGGCAGTGACTTGGGCCAGTAGAATTCCACACCGAAGAAACACTGCACAAATGCAGTGAGGTTGGAACTCCCAGTATTTCTGGAGGTGTTACAGTCTGTCTCTCAAGTCTGAAAAAGAATGTGGGTGGAAAGACAAGGCAAGAGATGAGGCCAGAAAGGAAAGTTAAGACCAGTCATCCATGCACTCTCAATGCCTACTACAGCTCAGCTGTTATTTTAAAGCAACAAACACTTATTTTACAAAAAAGCAAGAGTTGTATGTGAATTTACTGACAGCTTAGATATATATATATATATATATATATATATATATATCTGTAGCAAATTAAATCCTAGAATTAAGTAGAAAAAGAAGTGAAGCAATCATTATTTGTGAATTATATATAAGCTACAGAGAAAATCCTAAAAACTTCATTAATAAGTTATTAGATGGACAGAGGAGATAGTACAGTAGGTAAGGGGCCTGTCCTGTAAGCAGATGACACTAGCATCGCATATGGTCCCCTCTGTACCCAGGGGTGATCTCTGAGTGCATAGTCAAAGTAAATTTTTTAATTTTGGGCCACTGCCAGACGTCGCCCAAAATTAAGAAATTTTAAAAAAAATTAAAGTTTAAAAGTTATTAGAAAAAAAAAAGAGAACAAGGGTTGGAACAGCAGTACAGCAGGTAGGGTTCTTGCCTTGTACACAGATAACCCAAGTTCAATACGCAGCATCTCATGCGGTCCCTCCATGCACCAAGAGTAATTTCTGAGTGCAGACCCAGGAGTAACACTTTTGTAGGTTGGGGGTGGCCCAAAAATCAAAGCAAAAGCAAAGAAAAATATGAATACAGCCAAGAGCCTGATTATAAAATCAATATACACCACCTGCTGCATTCTTATATGCAAATAATGGATGAGTAAAAGATATTTAAAACACAATCCTATTTATGACTGCATCCAAAAATATAAAATTTTAGAAAGAACTTAAGAAAAAAAATAAACGGCTGGTAATACTACGACATACCGATAAAAGGAAAAAAGAAGAGCAGAGTAAACATAAAAAGACTAAAAACATTCGTGGATGGGACAAAAGCGACAGTACAGCAGGTTGGGCACTTGCTTGCCTTATATGCAGTCAACCCAGGTTGGATCCCCAGCGTCACATATGGTCCTTCAAGCCCTGTCAAGGGGGATCCCTGAGCACCAATGGATTTAGATAAATATATAAATAAATAAATAAATAAATAAAATTCATGTACAAGAATGGGGAGAATTAATACAATTATAATATTCTTTCTATAAACAGCAATGTCTGTCTAGATTTAATGCATTGCCAATAAAAATTTCAATGCCAGTTTTTAAGCATATAAGAACAAAACTACTAACGTTTCTGTGAAATCATAAAAGGTCTTACAGAGCTATAGCAAGCCTGAGGAAGAAAAAGAAAAATTAAGGCCTCTTGTTACCTGACTTAAAGCTATAATACAAAGAGTAATCATATGTGTATTGGTACTACATGGTGCTGTAATAAAAGCAATAGACAAGTACATGGATCTTGGAATAAAACTAAACCTCCAGCAATAAATCCAAAATATTAAAAATTATAAGATCAAACAATGAAGAATGCCTTTAGCCAAGTGTTGAAAATAACTGAACAGTCATAAGCACAGGAATAAAGTTAGACTACTCTCCAATACCATATACAAAAGTAGATTCAAAACAGATTAAAGAGTGCTGGAACAACTGGACAACCACATGCAAAAAACTGGGCTTAGACCTTGACCTGACACCATGCACAAAAGTCAGATCAAAATGGATTAAAGACCTCAACATTCGACCACAAACCATAAGGTACATTGAAGACAAGGTCGGCAAAACCCTCCACGATATTGAAGATAAAGGTATCTTCAAAGCTGACACAGAACTAAGCAATCTAGTAAAAACAGAGATCAACAAATGGGACTACATTAAACTAAAAAGCTTCTGCACCGCAAAAGATACAGTGACCAGAATCCAAAGACTATCCACAGAATGGGAAAGGATATTTACACAATACCCATCAGATAAGGGGTTGATATCAATGGTATATAAAGCACTGGTTGAACTCTACAAGAAGAAAACATCCAACCCCATCAAAAAATGGGGCAAAGAAATGAACAGAAACTTTACCAAGGAAGAAATACGAATGGCCAAAAGGCACATGAAAAAGTGCTCTACATCACTAATCATCAGAGAGATGCAGATCAAAACAACCACGAGATACCACCTCACACCACAGAGACTAGCACACATCCAAAAGAACAAAAGCAACCGCTGTTGGAGAGGATGTGGGGAGAAAGGGACCCTTCTACACTGCTGTTGGGAATGCCGACTGGTTCAGCCCTTCTGGAAAACAATATGGACGACTCTCAAAAAATTAGAGGTTGAGCTCCCATTTGACCCAGCAATACCACTGCTGGGAATATATCCCAGAGAGGCAAAAAAGTATAATCGAAACAACATCTGCACATGTATGTTCATTGCAGCACTATTTACAATAGCCAGAATCTGGAAAAAACCCGAATGCCCTAGAACGGATGACTGGTTGAGGAAACTTTGGTACATCTATACAATGGAATACTATGCAGCTGTCAGAAAAAAGGAGGTCATGAATTTTGTATTCAAGTGGATGGGCATGAAAAGTTTCATGCTGAGTGAAATGAGTCAGAAAGAGAGAGACAGACATAGAAAGATTGCACTCATCTAGGGTATATAGCATAACAGAGTGGGAGACTAACACCCAAGAATTGTAGAAATAAGTACTAGGAGGTTGACTCCATGGCTTGGAGGCTGGCCTCACATTCCGGGGAAAGGGCAACTCAGAGAAGGGATCACCAACTAGAATGTAGTCGAAGGCCATGTGGGGGAAGGGAGTTGCGGGCTGAATGAGGGCTAGAGACTGAGCACAGTGGCCACTCAACACCTTTATTGCAAACCACAACAGCTAATTAGAGAGAGAGAACAGAAGGGAATGCCCTGCCACAGTGGCAGGGCGGGATGGGGGGAGATGGGATCGGGGAGGGTGGGAGGGATGCTGGGTTTACTGGTGGTGGAGAATGGGCACTGGTGAAGGGATGGGTTCCCGAACTTTGTATGAGGGAAGCATAAGCACAAAAGTGTATAAATCTGTAAATGTGCCCTCACGGTGATTCACTAATTAAAAATACATAAATTAATTAAAAAAAAACAGATTAAAGAATTAAATATAAAACCAAAATCCTGAGACACAGAAGACAGCGTAAGTGAAGCATTGCATGACATTAACTTTAGATTTACTTTAGGGCACTGGTCCACAGCAGCATAGGAAGTGAATGAAAGGAAAAATAAACAAGTAAACAGCAAGGACAGAAAATTGAAGATCTTAACATTAAGTGAAAACATAAAATTAATGCAAAGATCAAAATGATGAGTGGAAGAAGATACCTCCATATCACATATCTGGTAAGATTTTATTATCCAAGTTATACAATGACCTATTACAATGTAAAAACAATCCATTCAAAAAATGTGCAAAGGATCTGAATAAGCATTTATTCAAAGAGGACACACATACAAATGGCAAATACATATGCAAACATGTTCATCATTGCTGATCAGAGAACTAGAAACTTTAAAAACCACTACATCATAAGTTCAAGAAAGGAACTTTCATATAAATTGACACAATTATTTTGAAAAATACTAAGGTGCTTCCTTAAACTAAAATTGGCTATAATCTCACTTTTGAATAGTTATACAAAGAAAACCAAAACATTGAAACTTACAGATATCTAATGTTCACAGCAAAAATTATCGGAGAAGCTGGGGATGGGAGGAGCAATATAAAGTAAAGAAGGATTTCAAGCCTATTATTTAAACAATTAAAAATAAAACAGTTTAGAGATTAAAAAGTGCATCAATGGAAGTTAAGGGCAAGAAGTAAGTAATTAATAAAATATCATAGGCCTAAACTATAACATCAAGAAACAGAAATTTTAAATGGCACTTTATTGGAAGAACCACACAATTTTGCAATTCCTGTTCTTTAAATTTTACAAATACATGACTTCCATTCATAGTAAAAGTCAGTAAGCAGGCTTAGTGAAGCTAGAGCAAAAGGAATGACCAATATGAGTGCATAAATGTCAAGATATCTCAAAATGTTGCTAAGAATAGATTTAATGCTGGTTTTACAGTATTTCAATCCTATATTAAAAGGTATAGCTGGTGGATAAAACACAAGTTAGTTTCAAATGTTACTTGAATGGTATGTGTAGAAATGGGCATTGTAGGGCATGTGGTCACAATTTCTAGTGGGACTGTCTCATAGCAGGCTTGCTGTTATTTATTACTGAAACAGAAAATAAGATCCAGGCTCCAAGGAAAAGTTAGTTATCCAGGAAGAGAGGGCCTGACTATAGCAGGGAAGACAAGAGTATGTGGGTATGAGAGCATATTTAAGGAGATTTGATAGCAAGAAAAATTCTAAGCCATAACCAATGGTAGAAATAGCTTTTCTCGATTAACTAAGTAAATTTAATTTTTTTAATTAAAAGTTCTGAATAGGACCAAAACTAAAATTCTCATGTGAACATGACTTTGTAATTCTTCATCTGATATGAGTATACAATGGCATAAATTTTGGGGGGTTGGGGGGGAGAGAAGAGAGATGAGAGATATGAAGACCTAACAATACTGAGATAAAATGCCATTTACTTAAAAAGAGAAAGAAAAAAATAAAATTAACAAAACAAAGTTTTCCAGACTACGACAAGTCTAAGAGAAACTGGACAACTGGCAGAGCTTACCTCCCACGACTCACATGTACACAACACACACATCACTGCATGGTCTCCGATATGCAGTGAACTCCTGTTTGTTTATGCCTCCTCTTCTAGCTTGGTATCCCACTCATCCTTCAAGTCACCCGTACTCTAAGACCCTTGGTGCCTTAAAGCAGAACTAATCACTTAATGAGCTGGAGCATTTTCTACATACTTCCTCTAGAGTAGGAACAACTGGTCCTTCAAGATCAGCTCAAGTCCCAGCTTTTAGGCAGTCTAGAGACTCTCCTGGTTATCTACATCGTCTTCCTTCCCAGCTTCCCCATTAGCAGCATTGTATCACTTGGCTATTTCTAACACTAAATTACAAATCACTCAAGAGCCACAGCTAAAACTTACTCATAAGTCAGGGGTCAGAGACTACTCCGGGCTTTGCATTCAGGGTGTCACACCTGGCAGTGCTCCACAGTCCTTATGTGGTATTAGAAATCAAACCAAGGGGCAGCCCGAGCAAGGCCAACACTGCACTTCTTGTACTGTCTCTCTGGCCCATAGCATTTTATGCCCACTACTTAGCCTACTGATGTGACATAACTCAGAAATATAAAAAGTAATTTCTGCAGTTTCCCAGTAACTGATAAGATTTTATTTACTTTTACAAATTGAACTTTACCATTTGATGAAGATACTGACTTTATTTCACTTGCATACTCTAGTCCTCCTTCTCTCAGTTTCTCTCCTCTTTCCTTTCTTTCCCCCCCTCCTTCTCTTTTCTTTCCCCTTGGCAGTGCTATAAATCAAACCCTGGCCGCAGTATGTGCAAGCATGCACTCCACCACTGAGCCACATCCCTGCCCCCTTCCTTCAATGTTTGTAAAACTAGAGAACTATGAGAGAATTATTTCACTCAATATGACTGTGGAATTGTAAGAACTTTATACATACCATTGATATGGAATTTGGGCATTTCAATAATAGTGGACCACATGAGCCTGGCCACTTTAAAAAAAAAAAGTTAACCATGAACAAGACTGCTTAGCCTCAACATTCCAAACCAGAAGTTCTTAGGCTGTTTTCACATCACCTATTACTTAGAACCCAATGGCTTAGAACAATCACTTAGAACAAAATCAGCAATATTTATGACTTTTCAGACTGTTCCCCTGCATGCCATCACTCCTGTCATACTATGAACCACCTCTGACCAAGTTAATGAAAACTAAGCTGATAAGAATATCAGGTTCCCATGGAGCTGGAGTGATAGCACAGCGGGTAGGGCATTTGCCTTGCACATGGCTGACCCGGGTTCGATATCCAGCCCAGCATCCCATATGGTCCCCTGAACACCACCAGGGGTAATTCCTGAGTACAGAGCCAGGAGTGACCCCTGTGCATCATCGGGTGTGACCCAAAAAGAAAAAAAAAATTTTGGGGGGGGAAACTGGGAAATTTTGGGGGGGGGGGTTCCTTTCAAAAGGTTCCCAACATCTGAGCTTATGATAGAGATATTTCTCAAAATTCTAAGCAACTTTAAGAATAGGGATTTTTACACCCAAATATGCAAATAATGTACCCCAAACTATACTGGAGTAAATGGCTGAAGTAAGATTTTTATGTGACTCCGAAACCTGAAGCTCTAGTCATTATACTAGACAGCCTCAAACTTCCCAGCCATCAGAATCAACTGGAATGCTTATTGTAAGACTCCACCTTCAGACTTATAATTAAGTAGATCTGAAATGGGTCTGGGAATCTGCAGTCCATCATGTTCTCTCTTGATAGTGAGACTCAACAAGGACCAAATTTGAGAACCACAGTGCTAGAAAGATAAAATAATTTACCTAATTGAAGACATCTGGATAATTTTGTAGCCATCAAGATAATCTGCTCTGAACAGTGAATTCCTGGGAAAGAAGGCATGACTTTCCCATGGTAAAATCCAGTGTTTTGTGACAATAGACAGAATAATGCTAGGGACATATCCTGAAATATAAATCTTCAATACAGTAGCAATACCAACTCCATTTAAAATTTGATATGGAAATTGAATGCAATAAATCGATCCTCATTTCTAATTCTAATTTAGAAAATAAACTATCTGAGAGCAGCCAAGAGAAGTTTTTTTTTTTTTTTTGAAAACACAAGTGCTGGAGACACAGTACAGGGGGCTGAGGTACTTGCCTTGCATGTGGCCCACCCAGGTTCAATCCCCAGCACACAGAGTCCCTGAAGCCCTGTGGGAGCAATTCCCAAGCATGTAGTCAGGAGTAGCTCCAAACTCCACCACCTTGACCCCCACCCCCATGCACACAGACAAAAAAAATTTAAATCTCACAGAATAATAAAACTGGGGGGGGTTAAATAATTAGTTGAATGGTAAAAAATATTTTTAGCACAATAAGACAATGTTTTAAATATATTATACATGTATTTCTAAGAAAACAGGAGAAAACACATAATTATCTCTGAAGTAATATCAAATAATGTACATGCTTCTATAAACGTAGCCACATGATAAATGATACAACTGGTTATATATTTAGAAAATAAGCCCAAAAATGTTTTATACATTAATAACTTTTATGAAACCAATTGAAATGAATATAAGATATAAAGGGTAAAGGGTTTTAAGGGTTTCTCAATTCTCACAAAGTGCTAGGGCACTCCACTCTGACGGCATAATTTCTCATTATGCTACAGTACTCCATCCTGGCACTGCCCAGGGCCTTCTTCAGAGCATGAATTTCATATAATTTTGTTTTGTTCTCTCTCTGAGTTGCCCCTCAATAAAACTATTTTACTACACACACACAGGTCTTAGAAATACACATTTTAAATAATAAGAATAATTTTGCTGTACCAGAAAATAATTTCTTTTAAAACCAAACTAAAAACTGAAAAGATGCGCTGAAGGTTCAGTGATGTCAGAAAACGTGCCAAAGTTGGGGCCAGAGCAATAGTACAACTAGTAGGGTCCTTGCTTTACATGTGGCCAACTCAGGTTCAATCCCCTACACTCCATATTGTCCCCCAAGTCCAGCCAGGAGTGATCCCTTAGCACAGAGCTAGAAGTAAGACCTGAACACCTCCAGGTATGGCCCAAAATTAATTAATTAATTAAAGTAAAATTTAAAAAGAGGAAGAAGAAAATGTGCCAAAGTATCAAATACAAAGTGAATATTGAGTAGAGAAGGAAACAATTACCCAGAAACTTGATATGTTTCTACTGTTTGTAATCTTCAGACCAGATTTCATTGACGCTCATTCAAAGTGCATTCTTGACTTAAATGGATGGAAAATTTTAAAGGTTTTTGCTTAGTTACTGCAGAGTGGAGGTGGGGGATGAGGGAGGGCAGGAAAAAGAACAGTGGGTTTTTTACCCTGATTATTTTTTAACTTCATAAACTAAAATCTATATGAAGACTGGCTAGTACAAACTGAAAAATGTCATTTTTATAAAATACGTAAGTACAGTGCTGTAATACATAAGTACAATAAAATACATTAGTATATAAGACATATAAATACAACATTCAATGTGTTGAGAATACAGTGATGCTAGATGAATATTTATAATTGTCTAATTCTCTGGGATTAAAAAAGTTAGTCATGTGTAACAGGTATTCGTAACACTCAAATAACAGTGAATTTTAATAAGAATGCTCTGAAATATTAGAAAACACACAATTCAAAATGAGAATTTATTCTCATGGGCTACTTCTCCTCTATGATCTTAACCTTCTTGCACCATGATCTTACAGTTCTAATCAATTTTTTTAATAGTCTTCTACAGCCAGGTAACATACTTAGAAAGCCTTAATGAGAAGTGTTGCTGTTTGCTTTATGATCAGAATAATCATCTGTCTTTCTTCAGAAATGGCACTGACAATTTTTAATTAGGTGAGTATCTATGTGGAAATGAACTTAGCATTACAATAAGATAGTATCAACAAGCTAGATGAGAAAGAACACCTTCACGCATATGTCTGTGCTGTCAAGAGAACCAACCTCATTGAGAATTAGTTTAGAAAAAAACGCATAATATTCAAAATTAATTAATTTAAGACATGTATTATAAACCAGCAATTTGTGACTGGTTCTTGTCTTACATGTAATTTTTAATACAAAGACACTACTATAGTTTACAGATATGGAAAGAATGTTGACCACATAGTGAAAAGTCCTCAGCTTATTTATGCTTTTACAACTGTATCCTAAAAAAAAAAAAAGAGAGATGGAAGCTTAACTGTGGATAGAGAAAGTACAAAATAGGACTCTAATCTTATACATGAGATGACTGGTTTTATAATTTTACAGATAAGGTCTTTCCCTTAGGAAATACTGCCAGCAGCAATTTCAGTGAAAGAACACTTTTGGCTAGTTGGTCATTTTATTTTCTAGAGGAAAAGGGAATAAAGGTTTACAATATGCACATTGTGTGCTCACTATCTCTGCATCTTACTAGGTAAAGCCTTTTCCAGTGACTGGAGAGACAGAAAACCTGCTTAGATGAAACTATAAACTACAGAATTACAAAACAGTATATATTAATATTTGGGCAACAATAACCTTTACCCAAATATCTACTAAATTACCAAAGAGAAAATTAGTGGGCAGCTTTATGTATTTTCATACGGTAACAAAATATTTTAATAATTTAGCTACACTTAATAGTAAAACTGAAATCCTTGTAAACTGTATCACTGTGTCAATATTTCAGAATTTTAAATAAAATTATCTCTAACTTCAGACAGGAGTCCATGAGATCAGTATCTTCATTTTCTCCTTTGCAGTTGATCTAAGGAGATCTAAGTAGATCAGACAGAAAGAAGTTAAAGTCCCCTGACTTTGTTGAATCACTAACCCAGAATTCAATACTAGTTCTCCCCTAAAAAGTTTCCATCCCTCAGAAAATCCCCAGTGCTCCGTGATTTTTATTTCATTTAGATAATTCATGAATTGCTTTCCCTTTTTATGCAGGGGGCGGGATGGTGTAGGGGTGCACCCAGAATTGTTCAGGGCCAAGCTCTGTGCTCAGAGATCCCTCCTGGCAGAAATTGGCATGCAAGGCAAGTGCCTTATCTGCTGTCTATCTCTCTAGCCCAAATAAGTCATAATTTTAAGGCAACAAAGAGGCCTGCTGGAGTCTAGTCACATGAATAATAACCTTCACAGGTGCCTCCTGTCAAACTAGTAGCTCTTACCCAGTGCCTGCAGAGCTGAGCCCTTAGGAGCCCCAGGCCTAGAAGTAAGCTAGAATTACCAACTTTCTGGAACCACGAGTCTCTAGGGTGTCTGGATACTCCCTTTGGGAATTTTCTTTCTGGCATCTCATTGACCCCTGCATGTACTGCTGCAGTGAAGCAGATATCTCTGATAT
The DNA here is from genome assembly GCF_027595985.1 of Sorex araneus. Lineage (NCBI taxonomy): Eukaryota > Metazoa > Chordata > Mammalia > Eulipotyphla > Soricidae > Sorex > Sorex araneus. The sequence goes on from NC_073313.1 coordinate 198,910,144, forward strand.
TACCATTAATAATCCCAAAATGAGAAAGACAATTATGATGCTTTGTTCTGGCCAAGAAAGGTCATCTATCACAGTGTTTTCCCAACCTCCATCTCTAACAATTTCCAGGAGTCAAATGGAAAAAAAAAAAAAAGCTAAGCCCAAGAAGTTAGATAGGGATAGGGAGAAGGCAGAAGCGCACAAGTTCTACATTAACATACACATTTTTCAAAAATTCAGACATCTGATGAACCAATCAAATATGATGTTGATCAAAGTAAAAAATAAATTTAAAGAAGTAGCGAGGACAGGAGTATTTAAAACTGCGCAGTAATTGGCATTTCAGAGATTAGGACTTTTCTTATTTTAAAACAGAGAGCGTATTGTTTACACTGCTTTGGAGGCTGTTCAAAGATGTGTATTTTTAATAAGACTGAATCATGTTTTCACTCCAGTCAAGTGATTTTATTCCATGAATATAATTTCCACAAACAGCAATATTTTCAATACAATTAGCTGCCAGTACCGAGCCTAGTATTTGCCTCAGAAGTTAACTTTCAATCAGTATTTGTGGCTTGAAAAGGAAAAATAAAATCAATGAACTGTTGATTCCTTCAGGAAGACTTCTTGTTCTGGTTACAATGTGTTATTTATTAAATAGCTTCAAACCCAACCTTCCCCAACTAATCCAAGTTTAAAATTCTCCTTTTCAAAATCCGTATCTATCCATAGGTCCAGCTTTTTCCCTTAGCAAAAGACAATGAAATCTCCCAGTGCTCCTGCCCTTCCATCACAATGAAACAACCAGAACTGTCCAGGTTTTCAGACTTTCCCAGGGCTGTTTGATACCAAGGCAGATCACACAAGCTTCATTTGAAGGCTGCTTTCAAATCACATAAGCAGTAGGAGTAGGTAGGTGTAAGCCTATTTCTCTATATGTGTATTTAGACTGACTGACTCTGACTCTCTCTCTCTCTCTCTCTCTCTCTCTCTCTCTCTCTCTCTCTCTCACACACACACACACACACACACACACACACACACACACACACACACACACACACAAACTCCAGTTTATTCTAATAGCTGACTGCTTCTGTTTACCCCAAAGAATGTCCTTTCTTGGCATGTTTCTCTCTGGTGGCAAATCACAGAGCCATCCCACACAGATTTCTCTGAAACGTTTAAAGGCTTTCACAGTTTCTAGCTGTTTAACAAACCCTGGGGCTGGTTTACTCACTGCTGCAGACTTCACAGTCCTTTAGTGCCAGAACCACATTCATATAAATTTAAAACATAAACCATTTTTACAGCTAATGATTTTGCTGAAAACAGCACATATGTACAACAACAAATAACAGATCAAAAATGAAAGCAAACAAATTTACGGACATAAATATGTTTTTTACACAACTATTCCTTCCTCACTGATAACTACAATGAACTTTCAAATTGTCAATGAATTCTACAGCATTTGTGGTAACTGGTAATAATACCACTACTTCTTGATTTAATATATGCATGAAAAAAATCTAGTTTAACACTAAGTAAGGCTTCAAATTCTCATTTCTTTTTCCATCTAGTGATGTTCTTGTGATGAAATTATAATCAAAGTTTTGTAATCACTATCAGTCAAAAAAATTTAAAAAATGCAGCTAAACTAATTCTTGTCTTACCTAGGAGGAATGAGAAGTATTAAAATGTAAGGGGGGAAAAAAAAAGAAAGGCAAATCCCAGCATAGTGAAATGAGGAAACAATCGGAATTATAATCACTTTAGTAGCATATTCCTAATCTCAGAGGGACATTTTTTTTCCTCCAAAGGGAAATGTGATTTTCATTAAGATTAGTATCATTTTGTATTCAATGTTCCAAGAACAACTTCCCTGAATCTGGCAAGAGAATTTTCACAGCATATTATGAGAAATCCAATGTCATCTTTCACTTCCTGGGAGAGAAAAATGAGGACAGGGTGTGTCCCCTCACTGCCTGGCTTCCAATTAGTATAATAACAAGCCTGTGTTACAATACGCTGCTTTGCAGAAAGGTAGAAAACATTTAAAAATTGAACAAACAAAAGAAAAATGCCTACTGAGTACTGGTGTTACTTCCACATTTTCACTGTATGCTGCTGTTATCTTCTTTCATCATGGGAGAAACTGAGGTCCAGTGAGGGAAGAAAGTGCCTGTGCCAGTGAATGGCAGAACAGAGATTCTTCTCCAAGTCCATTCTGCAACAGCTGCCTGCTAAGCGCTACTCTGACTTCTGGCTCAATCAGTTTTTATTTAAAACCCAAACCAATTGCGGTAAATTCCAGATACTCAAGTATACTGGGTCACAGCATCAAACAACGGACGGAAAGGTGCAAAGACAAAGTATTAGGCGCCCCTCGGAAAAAGCTTTATGGACTGCTGTCTCACCTGCCTATACATAACTGAACTTTTCTTAAATTTTGTTTTGTTCTGTCATACCCAATGGTGTTTGGGACTACTTCCAACACATCAATGCTGGGCTCGGGGGTTTTTCAAGAGGCACACAGGGGACTATGTAGTACTGGGGGTCAAACTCAGGATTTCCATATGCAAACCCAGTACAGTTCTCTCTCCAGATTAACTTGGGTTTATCTGTTCATTTCCTAAACCAACAATTTATTTAATAAAAGAAACAGAAATAGCATACTCTGAGAAGGAAAAAACAGCACCCTAAAGATTTAGCCTAAATATTCTCTTTTATGACCAGTGGTTAATAACCTAACATTTTGTGTGTGGGAATGGAGCCATGACCAGTGGCACTGAGGCTACTCCTGGCATAGTGCTCAGGGTTATCGGGTACCAGAGATGAAACGTGGTGGTCCCACAAGAAGATCACGTGCTTCAGCCCAGAATTTCATGTTACTTTGGGACAATGTAAACTGCCAACCTGCTGCAAAAACCATTCTTAGCAGAAAAAATGAGCAAACTAATTTTCTGTTGTAATGCTTGCAGTCTTGTGCCTATTTTAAAGTACAGTACTTTAAAACACTAAGTGCCTATATGACAATTTAATTTATATTTCATTCATGGTGCCTCTAAATTACCTACTTCTTATTTTAGAAAATGGAATAAAATATCCTTCATTATTTGATCTTATAATTTATTCATCATTTTTTTTGCATCAAAAGACTAATATCTTCAATCCTAGCAAAACCAAATCAAAATAATATGGCTTTCAACAAATTAGAAATAAGATTAATAACAACCATTAGCTGAAAATTTGTATACTAGTCTATCATAAGATTAATGACTTCTTCCTAAACCTTATAATATTCTCTAATAATCAAATGCTATGCTTCTATGTTCATATAGGAAAACTTAAGAATGTACGAAATAGTCTGCATATTATTTTAAATTCTGCCCTGAAAAGACTGGTTTTCTTTTTCTCTCTTTGTGACAAAAGTGACACTGCTTAGGATTCGCACTAATAAAAAACATTTTTAAACTAAAATCACAATGAGTAATGCTAAAAGAGAGGCTCAACTTAAGGATGGGAATTTATAATAGTGGGCAGAAAGATTTACAACAGCCCTCTTAATTGTGCAGCATATGATGGCAGTTCAGCAACAATTCATAGGTTAATAGCTGCAAAAATAAATATTAAGAACTTAGTTCCACACTTCACATAACTGTGGTTCTACCACTCAATTGAACAAGTAATTCACTTACCTCTGTACTCTGTACTAATCTCTTGATTTTGCACAAATTCAAATAATATCTATTCAATAACTGATCACTACACTCTTAGGTATGTTGTGGAAAGAAAACTTCAACAGTATTCACAAAAGAAGTACCATAAAATATAGCCTGTTTTATTCAAGGTTTCACATTCTAATTAACTTAATCAGAACAGGAAGTAGTATTAGTATAGTAGATTATGAACTGCACAACGGATGTTTAAATGACGATTTAAAAATAGCAAATGAGGAGAAGGAAAGAAATAAATCTAAGTATCAAATAATAAGAGACAAGTTATTACAAGTTATGATTTAACCTTACAAATACATAATATGAAATGAAAGAAAAATAGAAACATCATGTAATGAAATACAATAAATATGAAGTTATAGTATTGATTTTTTTAGAAAGGTACAAAGTAGTACTAGTATAACTGTATATAAAATGGAAGTAAGAGTTGGTATATACCCCCCTAATTGCTTCTGTGTATATGGTGTTTTATGACCATTACACTATCTAGTATGACCTGTAATAGTGATAAGAGCTCTCCTACACTAGATATGTGGCTATTGTGACTAAAAATTTTAATATTAAAATTTATGTAATTCAATCCCAAATACGACCATGTAATATTTTTCAGCTAAGTCACTTCATTTATAGACCCAGTCATGCCATCATATCATGTAAAGTGCATCATTTAAATCTGAATCTTGTTTTTTAAATTTATTTTATTGAATCACCATGTGGAAAATTACAGTGCTTTCAGGCTTAAGTCTTAGTCATACAATGCTGAAACAACCATCCCTTCACCAGTGCCCATATCCCACCACCGAAAAAAAAAAAACACAGTACGCCTCCCATCCCGCCCACCCCCACACCCCCCCTTATAACTGATAAATTTCAATTTACTTTCTATTTACTTTGGTTGCATTCAATATTTCAACACAATCCACACCATTATTGTTAGGAGCACTCCACTAGAGTCAGACCTGTTGTGAAGGGAAATGAGGTCGCGCAGCTGCGGTAGCGGCCGCGCGGTTTTGGATTTCTGTACTTTAACAACTAAGTCCAGGGAGATTTCTTCTGGATATTGGATCACTGCAAGCTTGTAAATCCCATCTGTGGTCGTCATAATATGGCGGTCCCCACGCCCATCATCCCCGGGAAGGGACAGGCGAGAGAGAGAAAAACCTTTCCCCTCCTGGGTGGGCATGGGGTCAAGGCTTGGTTCTCAGGCTGGAGACATTCTGCAAGTAGCTGCCCATGTTGAATTTGGTTTAGCTGGGTCTGGATTCACGCTCATGCAGCTGCAGAGGGGCCGCACATGTGTGTGGCCCCCAGGGTCACATTTCAGTGGAGCAAAATCTGAATCTTTTAATGTAGACTTTAGAAAATTTGAAATTGCAATTGTGAATTCCATTATATAGTCCTTAGACTATAGGAAGAATATTCCACCATTGATAGAACTTATAGTGATGAACTGTCTCCAGGAAAAAAACCTAGATGACAGAAAGCTAGATGTTTGGGAGGATATTTCTCACTGTTTGGTCATTTCTCTATTTTTAACTTTATGCGGGGCCGGAGCGATAGCACAGCGGATAGGACGTTTGCCTTGCACACAGCCGACCTAGGTTCGATCCCCGGCATCCCATATGGTCCCCCAAGCACTGCCAGGAGCAATTCCTGAGTGCAGAGCCAGGAGTAACCCCTGAGCATCGCTGGGTGTGACCCAAAAAGCAAAAAAAAAAAAAAAAAACCTTTATGCTATTCGGGGAAGAGGGAGATAGGGAGATTAAGGTGAAGGGTGGAAACACTGGAATAATGTGGAAGGAAATGAACACTCTGGGGAAGTGTGTAAAGGATTGTGTTAAGTATGGAATCCGATTGTTAACATTATTGTAACTCATGGTGCCTAAAATAAAATTTAAAAATATATAAAGTATATGCCATTCAAATATAAAACCTATTAGAAAAATAATAAAACTAAGTGGGTAAATGTGAACAGGGATCAACTGTATAATAATAATGGATGAGAATACAATTTTATTTGCTATCATGATATCAGTAAATACAGATGTTGAATTATAATTTTGTGTACCTGAAACCTATAAAACATCTTAAACTGATATTAAATAAAAAGTTTCAAGTGACTATATTATCTGACCTATAAGCACCATTAAGATTTACTGTCATTCACTAGTAGAATTGTACAAGAATAAAACCTCCAACCCCATCAAAAAATGGGGAGAAGAAATGAACAGAAGTTTCCTCAAAAAAGAAATACAAATGGCCAAAAGGCACATGAAAAACTGCTCCACATGGCTAGTCACTAGAGAGATGCAAATCAAAACAACAATGAGATATCACACCACAGAGACTGGCACATATTGAAAAGAACAAAAGCAACCAGTGTTGGTGTGGATGTAGGGGAAAAGGGACATTCTTTCACTGTTGGTGGGAATGCCAATTGGTCCAGCCTTTCTGGAAAACAATATGGACAGTCCTTCAAAAACTAGAAATTGAGCTTCCATATGATCCCGCAATACCACTTCTGGGAATATATCCCGAGGATGCAAAAAAGCACAGTAGAAATGACATCTGTACTTACATGTTCACTGCAGCACTGTTCACAAGAGCCAAAATCTGGGAACAACCCAAGTGACCGAGAACAGATGATTGGTTAAAGAAACTTTCGTACATCTACACAATGGAATATTATACAGCTGTTAGGGAAAGATGAAGTCATGATATTTGCTTATAAATGGATAGACATGGAGAGTATCATGCTAAGTGAAATGAGTCAGAAAGAGAGGGACAGACAAAGAAGGTATGCACTCATTTGTGAAGTACAAAACAACATGGGGCTAACACCCAAGGACAGTAGATATAAGCGTCAGGAGGATTGCTACATAGCTGGAACCCTGCCTCATGAACAGAGGGAAGAAGGCAGCGGCAATAGAAAAGGGATCACTAAGAAAATGATGGCTGGAGGAATCGGTCGGCATGGGAGATGTGTCTACATCTACTGTCTACAGTCCATGTCTACACTGCCTAAAGTAGACAATGGACCAAGCATGATAATCTCTCAGTATCTGTATTGCAAATCATAATGCCCGAAAGCAGAGAGAAGAGTATGGGGAATATTGTCTGCCATGGAGGCAGGGGGAGGGTGAGAAAGGGGGGGTGGTATACTGGGGATATTGGTGGTGGGGAATGTGCACTGGTGAAGAGATGGGTGTTTGTTTGATCATTGTGTGATTGTAATCAAACATGAAAGCTTGTAACTATCTCATGGTGATTCAATAATTAAAAAAAAAATTACTCTCATTGACAACATTATCAATTTAATTTTGGAAGTAATCTTTGCTCCCAAAAGCATACAAGATTTTTGACATAAAATGCTTTCTAATAACTTAAGTCCATGAAAGAATTTCACAAACAAAACCAGAACTACAAACTGAACATGCCCATCTGGTGCCAGCAGACCTAACACTTAGCCAACCACCTTTCCTTTCACCATCAGAGGCTAGTCTGTTTTTCATTTTTCTACTCATTGAGTATATTCTGCCTATTTACTTGTTCCTTTCTTCATCTACTTTCTTATTTAATTTTAATTAAAATAGAACCTTAATTATCTCTACATTTCTATTTTGCACAGCATGCATCTACTTGACTAGCCAAAAGAAGGACAAAAGCCAGGAAAATTCTCCCCTTCATAACTGATGAAATTTAATTTTTTCCATGAAGCAGTGGTATAAAAACATAAGCAGATCACAAAGGGCTCAAAGAATGGGAGCCAATGAGTATTATGCTCATAACTGAGATTCAGTTAATGCGTTTTAATAATAATAAAAGTCTAATTGTAGTATAAAGTATTGCCATTTCTCCAAAAATTTTATATTTATTCAAAATATAAACATCAAAAAATTGTCTGATTTGCCATATCTAATTTTAGACTTTTAAATACACTTATCAATGAAAACCTTCTCATTGGCAGTATTGAATATTAGTTGCTTGGTTCTTTAGAGTTAAAGTAAAGAAAACAAAAAACGCTTTTGTTCACCATTCTTAAGCATTCCCTATATTTTTCACTCACTCTCCCTCTCTCTCTTCCTCTTCCACAAGAATGTTTGACATAGGGCTCTACTAACTGGTCAGTATCTCTCAAGTAAAATTCCCAGGGCCATCAAATTCAAACTATCCAGCAAACTACGTCTTCTGAGTGAGAAAGGTTCCCATTAGCAGGCAGTCAATCATGAAAATTCAGTGTTCCTCATAGTATATAGAATTTGACTAAGTTTGACTCAGAGCTTAGCTTTCTAGATCACTGGTTTTCAACTACTGGCTCATAAACTGGTTCTGTGCAGCTGTTTTAGAAAAACTGAAAGCCATGGTCTTCCACAGAGGTTATAACTGACAGACTGTATGTAGGACAGGTTCTTGTATGAAAAAAAAAAAAGTATAAAATCAACATTCTGAATAGCCTGTCACTATTTAAACAGCTAAATAATATTTAAATAGCTAAGTATGTAGCTATTTAAAATATAGATTCTCTTATACTTAAAATATTTCATAGCTAAATATAAAGTTTTTTTAGGCTTGCGCTTTAAGTCCATTTCTCACTTGAACAAGCATCTCACTTATTTCTGTCTAAGTCTCTTTGCTTGCTAATTTCCACTCTGGACATGCCTGTTTTCTCTCTTGCATATGTACTTGTCTCTCCGAATCACATAAATAATTCTCAATAAAAACTATCTTACTTTAAAAAAAAATGTTTTTAAATGTTCCTTAAGAGAAAACCTTTTGAAACATCCTATGAAGAAAAATAGATAGTGAAAGATGTCAATAATGGGATTAAGTATCTGTCTATCATTATATTAATCCCGTCTCCTAGACTGTGTAAGCCTTCAACATGACATATCACTCCTTGGTTCCCCAAAGCTATTCTTTCAGGATCAGAGGACATACCTTTTTTCCCCCCCATAGTATCCCTATGGTCTCCTATAATTTTGTTTCTGGCACAGGATATAAATAAATTGAATGCAACAAGTCTAGGGTATTCAAATATTCATTAATGTCAACTCCATTTTTGGTATTATCTAAGCAAGTCTAAAAGATGAATGGGGTTACAGAAATATATTTTTTAAATATTTATTCAAACCTTCAGATAATTTCCATAATGTTCCATGAAGTCAAACTTGCATGGTCTGCTTATAACTGTGACAAGTGCAAAAATCCCCAAAAGCTATGATCCAAGCATATAATATATATAAATGGAATCCTGCATTTTATTAGAAAACTATAGAACATACCTATGTAAATCCAAGGATTACTTATAATACAGAACTAAATTAGTTAAAATTTGCTTCTCAGCTTCACAAAAATATCAGGAAAACTTCAGGGCTGCATATGTTTAGCATCCTCTAAGAATTAATGCGCTATGTTTTCTACAAACATACAGGGCCACAAACAGTTGATTGTGTCCTGTTTGTGGACACAATCTTAGACATTGCTCTCTTCAGATTTCAAAATTGGCATATGGTAAATTATAGCAAATTACAGACTGAAATGGGCTCTAAATACAAAATGTGTCCCTCTTCAAAATATGAGAGGGAAATCAGTGTATGTTTCTTTAGGAGTACTAGTATTAAATGGTTTTTACTCAAGTCATCATGCCTAACTTTCTTGCAAAAAGAAGAGGGAAGAGTTCATAGATTATAGCTGATCACTATAAAATGGTCGCCTTTTAGATAAAGAGAAAGCTGAAGATAAAAGGCTGTAACATAGGGGTCACAATATAAAATTTAAAAATCTTCTGATTCACTTTCAGCTCTATTCTTCTAAGCCAAAAACAACTCTTGCTTTACGTTAAATAATTTACTGCTCTCTGAGAATCGAGAACAATCCTCTTCTGTTGGAACATTTTTTTTTTAAATCACTTCTACAATTTCACAGGGAACTTCACTACTAAATAGAGAGCTGTTCCTTTCTCTGATACTCCCACTTTGTGTATAACTTGCATCACCTTGAGCACAAACAACAAAATAAATTCAACTCTTAATTATTCACACAACTCTGTGTTGTGTGTGTGTGCGCGTGTGCACACGCACGTGCATGCGCACATGTGTGTCTAGTGATTGAACCAGGCCCTCCCACGAGACAGGAATTTTACTATATTTTACTACCAACCTACTATCTCAGCCTTCTCAATAACTATAATGCATTTATCTAAAAACTATAGCACAGGTCTAGAGAGATGGTTCAAAAGGCTAGAGAAAGCACTTGGTTTGCACATAATCTTGACTTGGTCCATGTTCCAGCACCTTAGGTTTTCCAAAAAAAACGGTCAGGAGCAATCCCAAAGTTCTATACTGGAAACAGCCCCTGAGCAACCGCCAAACATGGTGTGAAACCCTAAAGAAATCAATAAAAACTAGAAGACCTGGGAGTGGGAGTGGGACAGTCATTTTCAGGATTAGGAACTCAATTTCCTGTTTTCCAACTCATCTGAACTGATAACCATTATAACAGCTGTTAAAACTCTGGCTCCTGTCAGCAGTATTCCCTTTGGGCTCATCTAACACTTCCTCACTTCCATTTCTACAAAACAGCATGTGTGCTTGTGCATGTAATAGCATGTATACAGGTAAAAGAGACAAACATCTCCAAGAACTGATTAACAAATATCCCACTTGGGTTTAAGCATCTTCATAGGACTTCACAAATACTCCTTTTTAAGTACAGAAGCTATAACATTAAACTATAATGTGACATGTTAGCTCTTATATATACTATTTGTTTGGGGGCCACACTCAGCAGTGCTCAGAGCTTATTCCCGGATCTGAGATCAAAGATCACTCCTGAAGGTACTAAGGGGGTCATATGTGGTGCCAGGGATTGAACTCCAGGCAGCAGCATGCAAGGCAAGTGCCCTAAAACTGTTCTAATGCTCCAGCCTGAGAGTTCTAATTTTTTAAAAAACAAAATGCTTACCTAATACTTGGTATTAATCCCACAAATTAATTGCATGAGAAACAGTGCTCTTTTTCTAATTATAGGCATATCTGAAAAACATCCTGATATTTGTCATATTCAACCCAAATTTTATAAAAGAAAATCAGTTACTATTTTTTAAGTACAATCATATTTTAAAGCAAAATTCCTATAACTCAGGTTTTTACTGATTTTAAATTTTATTTTATTTTTATATGAGCAACGGGATGACAGTGACAGTGACAGTGACATAGTTGATCACAATAATATAATTGTTGTGATCAGGAATTCTAAAATTTTTAATTTACATTCAATATTCCAACCTTGTGCAATTCCAACCAATCCCACCATCCAACCAATTCCAACCAATCCCACCATCATTATACCTTCCCACCAACATTATTTCAAATTTTCCCACCCACTACCCTAGCCTGCCCCAATAGCAGGCCCTAAAAAATTTATTTTTTTTAAAAATAACAAAAACCAGAGACCTCAAATAATGGCAATCTCACTGCAAATATTGTCCCAATTGACTTCCCATAAAGCAAAAAGCTCAGAAAAACTTTGGTTATATTACCCATATCTTTTTGTTTGTTTGTTTTTTAAAACAAGAGTTTTTATTAAAGGAAACTTACCTACAAAGATGGGAAAGGGAGACAGAGAAAAGGGAATAAAGAACAGGAGCTAGAAAGTTCGAGCCCACAAAGGAAAGAGAGACAAGATAAAGCACAGAGAGAGAGAGAGAGAGAGAGAGAGAGAGAGAGAGAGAGAGAGAGAGAGAGAGAGATGAACTCATGCTTAAGGGAAAACATGGGCTTGAAGAACAAGCCTTTAATGGCTTTCAGGAGTTTTATACAATTCCTCCAAATGATTTTTTACTAGAGTTCTCTACATACATAGAAATTAGTCTGGGTGTCCTCAAGGGGGAGGCTTAGCTCTGTTTATGGTCTTTTCATAATCTCATCCTTTGCACCTTTGATGGTCTTTCCATAATCTCATAAATTCTTCTATAGATTCTCCTCTGCTAAGGAATCCACCTATCTTTGGGTGGTGTTTCAGTTTCTCAACTCCAAAAGCTCAGGATTTGCATGGCAAAGAGAAGTGGTCTTTGGGCCTTTGGGCTACCTCAGGGCTAGGAAATCTCTTAAATTTTACTACCTCCCAAAAGTGTATTACAGTTCCCCCCCTTTTAAAAATAGTAATTTATATTAGCTCAAAAGCTCTACTTTCAACTGGATGCTTCAATAAAGAGAAATGGATATTAAATAGACAAGATTTAAATGAAAAATTCAGAAGTAATTTTTTTACACTGCTCACCTAGCACTCCCAGTCTCTCTTCCACAAATCTAAAAGTTAACAGGGACACATTCTTTCACAGGCAGTTAAGAAACCAGCTCAAGTCTGTTGAGTACTGTTCCCCCCTCTCGTCAAATTCCTGAAGGCTGCTCTCTGAGCTATGTCCCAAGCTAGAGAACAGGAAAGGGTATAGATACAATCTGAGTATTACCTAACGCAGGACACCACAATCACTGGGAACTCAAATAACTTCATTTACTGCCTGTAAGACTTTGCAATTCTGACCTTTGTCCAACTATTTAAAATTTATTAAAAGTTACAAACCCCGTTTTAAGCTTTCCGAGTTAAACTTCAACTTTTTCTCCAGTCTTTACATTCTTTGCTGTCTTAAGGCTCAGACCATCATCCCAACTAAAACACTTTCCTTGTCAAATTATTTATTCTACAATTCAACACCACAATTATTTAGCTCAAGTTAATAGTTTGAACTAAATTAAAATTTATAACAGTACTGTGAAGTTAAACTATATTATAAAAATCTAATTTATGGTAGTATTTTTCTAAAGATTAGTCTTTGAAAGTCCTTTCCAAAGGGCAGATTCATTTCTCAGTTATGAAATCTCTATGCAAAACCAAAAACATTTAGCCCTTTATAAATAGTCATGAGAAACTTTCTCTTCTCCCATACTTTTAGTTTGTTTTTACTATAGCAGATGGGAAAATTTTTACCGAAGCAAAGTTATTAAAAAAAAAAGTCTTAAAACTATCATACTAATACTAAAATAGTAAAAGCTCAAGCATGTGAAATATCTACCAGCAACAAAACCAAAAAATTTCTTGTAAGTTATGAAATCTGTTTGACTTAACTCATAAAATGCTATATGGTTTTAAAACCAAAAGATCAGAGCAAGTACAAGAGTGAAGGTCAAGCAACTGACCCTGGTTTAATCCTCAATACTGCATATGGTCCTGAGCAGCAAGATGGCAGTAGTCCCCAAACTTAAAAAAAAAAAAAAAAAAATTGACATTTTTTTTAAATGAAGAATCCTCCTTCACCTTTGGTCCAGCTTTTTCTAGGCACACTTATTTATAACATCTAAACCATGCAGCAGTCATGTTTCCTTAAAGTTTCTCAATCAGAGTTCACAATTTTTCTTAGACTAGATTCCAACATCTTAGAAACTGTTTAAATTAATATCTTGCCTAATTTCTTAGAATCTCTAATCACTAATTTTATTAAGAATCACTAATCATGATTCTACAAAAATCTACCGTAAAATAAATCTTAATTTATGCAAATAGTACATGGATCATTTGTTCCAATTTGTATTGAAGTTTAATACTCAGAAGCCACTTCCAGTAAATAAATTATTAATTAAATAATCACTATTTCATTAACAAATCCATTCATTAATTAAGCTAGTATGTCAATAAACCTTTTTTGTATTTGGAAAAATAACAAATATATTTCAGCCTTGCAGCCATATTCTCTGGTATACAACTATTATATGAAGGCAGCCACAGACAATATGAAAATGAGCAGATATGACTGTATATATTACCACAAGACAAGTAGTAGATAAAGATTAATATCCAGAATATACAAAAAAAACCCTACTAATATTCAATAGCCAAAAAAAATCAAGCAATCTGATTGGAAATAACCAAGGAATTTGACTATTACCTTAAAATACATGGAAATATGGGCTGGAATGACAGTACAGTGAACAGAGCACTTATCTTGTACACAGCCGACCCCAGTTCAATTCCCAGCATCCCATATGGTCCTGAGTCCTCTCAGGAATGATCCTTGAAAGCCAGTAGTAAGTCCTGAACACCACTGAGCATGACCCAAGAACAAAGCAAAAGAATGTGTACATAGACAATACCACAGGACACAATGTTCAGTATTATAATTAGGAAAAGAAATACCAAAACTGTAACAGCATACCTTATACTCATTAAGATGTCTCCTATCAAAACAACATAAAATATAAAGGTTAGTGAGGATATGGAGAAATTAGAACCCTGTGTCTTGTTGGAAATGTAAAGTGGTGTATGGCTACTAAAAAAAACGATATTGCATGGGGCAGAGAGATAGCTCCATGGATTAGAGTGCATGTTTTGCATGGAGGAGGCCTTGGTATGATATCTGGCATCATATGATCCATGATCCTAATCACTGCCAAGATCAAGCACTGAGCTGGGAGCAGCCCCTGAAAACCACTATTTATGGCCCTCTAGCATCTCCCCCCATGAGAAAAAAAAACAAAAAAGCTACACAGTCCTCAAAAAATTTAAAATAGTTATTACATGACCCAGCAATTCCAACATATGGCTACATACACGAAAGAATTAAAATCAGAATCTCACAGGACTGGAATAGCAGGAAGGGCGAAATTTACATGTGATGCATACAGGTGCCCCAAACTCAATCCTAGCACTGAGCTTGGATTGAAAACTCCGAGAGTGATGCCCCTCCCCTCACCCCTACTTAGCATGGAAAGGGGAAGAGTGAAAATACAAAGTAAAATAACTATATACCCATGTCAGTGGCAGCATTATTTGTAATAAGTAAAACACAGAAGCAACACAAGTATTCATTGATAGATGAATGAATAAGCAGAATATGGTACACAATGGAATGTTACTCAGTATGCAAAAGAAAGGAGACTGTGATACAAAAGGAAATGAGTCAGTTACAAAATGACAAAGCCTATTTTATTTCACATTTATATGAGGTACCTCAAGTAATAAAAAGCATAGAGACAGAAAGCAGAATGGGGGCTGACAAGGGCTAGGGGAAGAGAAGAGTGGTAATCACTATTCAATGGATAATTTTAGTTTTGTAAGATGAAAGATTTGGAGAGAGATGATGGTTGCAAAGTAATATGAATGTACATTATATCACTGAACCTAAAAATGGCTAAGATGGTGAACAGTATAGTATATATTATCACAAATTTAAAAACTGGAGGAAAAAAACTGCTAATGGGGCCATTTCATCCTTCTATACACAGTTTGCTGATTAGACCACTGTTCCTTAAGTTCTAGCATCAAAGTACAATTTCTACAGTAACATAATGTTTCTTGTTTTGTTTGTTTTAATAGTAATTTTAGTAAAACTCTTAAAATCAGGAGCTAGTTTCTCAATGCCTATAAAACCATGTAAAATAAAGGTTCACAAGGTTTAACTAATTAAGTAAATAAAATCAGCTACCCTAATAACATGAACCAGGGCATTTATTATTGCATAAATACACCTGGCATTTCAATAATAAATAAGGTCAGAATGTTATTCAATTATCCTTTAACACACTCAGAAGAAATTAGACTCTGAACAAAAAGCCTAGCATTATCTTCTTGATTGTTACTCAAAAAAAAAATCACTTTTGATAATATTCTATAAACAAATTTAATAGCTGCCTAATAACAAAGACTGTAATAAGCATATAAGTATGCTATTATAAGCATAGACTGTCATATGACAAAGTCTGTTAGTTTACTATGAGCTAAATTAAGTCATCACAAATACATAAAAACATGACCTATAAAACTTTGAAGACAAAAACAGATATTTGCACTTGTTAAATGATAGATGATGGGCTTTTCACAGGAGTTTAAAAAATGCATATAAGGATTTTTTTTTAAGTTAAGACAATGCATCCAGAACCACACTTTAGACAAAAATACACTTCAGTCATTCAGAATATTCCCCTATAGCAAACACCCTGGGTGAGAGACAACAGGTGTAGTGATGATGAGCACAGGTTTGTGATCACACCTTGTTTCTCTTATGCTTTCATTCCTAGAGTTGTGTAAGCCTAAGTATGTTAAACTTTGAATCCCAGTTTCTGCTTACAAAATGAAGTTAATGCACTTTCTCAGAAGAGGTAGCAATTGTTTTTAAAAATAGCTCAAAGGGCTGAAGTGATTGCTTGACATGCAAGAGGCCTGGGTCTAATCCCCGTCCTGCATAGTGTCCTCAGCACCCCTGGGAACACATGGCTGGGAGCAGCCATCTCTGAGCAACAGCAGGTATGGTCAAAATTATTTTTAAATTCAATAAATATTACAAAAAATGAAACAATGCAATAAATCATCCAAATAGAATCTTTACAAAGGCAAAATAAAAGTTGGTATCTTGAGCCAGGCTTTTAAAAATGATTAATAGCAGGCTCCAGTCCATTTGTGGCTTCATTTCCATCTCAGCTGTTGATACCTACTTAATAATGGTTCTCAGCTCTGGCTGCATATTAGTATCACCTTCACAGCATTTTAAAACTCTCCGTGCCCACATCCTCGCCTAGGCCAAGAAGCTAATGACCACATGGGTGTTAGTTTTAAAGATCCCCAGATTATACACTGAAACCACAAGGCATTCAGCTTGTACATCTATGTTAGCAAACAAGAACTCAGTTTATACAATCAGTGAAATATCAGAATAGATAATGTATCCTCAAAAAAGCTTAAAAAGGCAGTTTGTAAATACTTTCATTACACATATACCAACACACATAGACAGACAGACAGACACACACACACACACACACACACACACACACCCCTTAAATTAATACCATTCTCTAAAGCTGGCTTTTCCCCTTGTCCATTCCCAAACTTGTTTCAGAACCACGACACTAAATTCTCTCCACTACAGTTATAATATTTAAATTTCAAAGCAGTAATAGATATAGGCAAGAAAAAACATATCTACTAGTAGCTCAAAAGATGGTAATGTTATAAATCACATTACTTCTTTCAAGTGATTCATGTCACTTTAACAAGCACTAAGACAGAAACTTGAGTAACTTCACTAACCGGATATATACAACAAAGAAGGACATAACTCTGGGTTACTAACTTCGCCTCTCAAACAGAATTCCAATTTTCCAATAAATTCCATCAATAAAACACAAACCGCTAGACCAACTTTTTAGTAGTGTCACTTTCCTCAATAAAATACAAATCACCGGACATGTCCAGTTTGTAGGAACAAAAATATATGAAAATGATCACAATCTCCACCTAGGTCATTTTCGGCAAATGAGTATTTGTTATGTATGCAATATAGATTGTACTTGTTACATGTGAACATAAAGGCATTTGATAAATAAGTGCAACATTCAGTTTCAACGGAAAACCAAATCGGGTGTGTCAATGCATTTAACACACTGATACTGGCACTGCAATTTGTGTTAATTAAATCACATTCAAGTGTGAGCCACAAGTGCTAATTCCAGCCTGAGTATGTTAAGGTCTGGCCTCAGTAAGTTAAGGCCTTCACAAGGTGTTAACTCAGACAAAAGCCCCTGAGACATAGAACAATATACACAAAATGGATACTTATGTGTGGCCTTAAAAGATCTAGAGATTCAGGAATGTGCCTAAAGTCTCAGATGAAAGACCACCAATCAGACCCCTGGAGGATCGGACTTCACCAAAGCCTGACACAAAGTGCACAAGGCATCCTCTGTACATTATGGCCTCCACTGAAATGTAAGAAAATATAATCTATCCCACATCATGAGGAATGTTGTGAGTTAAACATGTGAAAGTTCTGAAAAAAATGCAATCTATTTCTTACAGTCATATACCAAAAGGGATCTTTATCCCAAAGGATAGAGCAGAGAAGATATCAACCAAATGTGTCCATAATATGCCTAAAATATAGCACGACACTGAGTTCATAACCACAAATGAGTATTTCATTAAGCTGTAGTACATTGTATTATACTGTGACTAGGAAACTAATAAAAGCAATTAATGCAATGACCTAAGCAACTGAAATCTTGGGTTTTCCTTCTGGTTTTGCCACTAATGAGCTCTGGGAAAGCAAAGTCACTCTCAATCTCTGCACTCAGGATTCTCATTTGTGAAATATGTGTGTGCACTGTTTCTTCAAAAGAAACTGTTTCAAACATGTAAGCCTTGGAAAATTAGCAAGAACTTTTACAAAGGGAATAAACAGGGAATAGGACTAATCTAGGTTTATAGATTACTCATGGTTTATTTTTTGTAGCACCAGAGTTGAAACCAAGATCTTTATACATGCAAGACAAGAATACTAGTGCTCTAGTGATGATTGATTGATTTTTTTTCAGGGTTCAGTTTTGTTTTGATTTTGGTTTTGAGACACATCTAGAGGTGTCCAGGGGTGATTCCTGTATCTACGCTCAGGAATGACTCTAGTAGTGCTAGAAGTTCAATCCAGGGTCACTGGGACACCAGACAAATACCTTTACCTCTGTGATCTCTCTCTCTGGCCCACAGCTGATTGAATTTTATAGAAAGGAATTTATTTCCCAAACTAACAATTTAACATATTAAGTCCTTCCCCTGACAACTTCCAATACATCAAGGACAATTTTCCTTGCCAATTAAAACTTTTTTAAAGTTCTGTATTCTTTGAGAAAAAGAAAAAAAGCAATAGAGATCAATCAAAAGGCACTTGGCTATGCCCAAGGCAGAAGATACACCAGCGAAAGAAGACAGATTAGAACTGTTTTGTATTTTTCAGTTACTGTAACTTCCCTGAATTGAATTGACAGGTCAAGTGATCAAATGTGAGAAGGGCTACTATTTAGTTAATACTTCTCTCCTTAAACTTGGAAAAGGGATGGGGTAAAATTCCTTCAAAATATTTTCTATGTGAGAAATTATTTAAAGTGTTTTCTTTTTATTTTCCTCATAAAAGAACTGATCGGCTGAACCTTAAACTTCTCAAAAGTGACATCTAATGTATCTTACTACTGTCATACATATGACATAAAGCTCTTTCTATTCCTTCAGCACAAGAATTCATCTCACCTGACTTTTACTCAACAGTGATTTCTAAACACCGCTAAGTAATTGGCTTCTTACCTAAAGCATCTTCCTTTAATCTGGTGGATGGGTCTCCCAAGTGGTGCTCAGGGGGACTAGGGCCACTCTCAGGGATACTCAACAGGTGTCAATGGGGCCAGCAGTGCCCCGAGGGTGGGGAAGGGGCGGAGCTTGAGGGCCACCCTGACACCTGACATTGATGAGGACTATGAATGCTGCAAATACAACTCAGAGTCTCCAGCCCTGTAAACTGTCTCCCCAGCCCCCAACCCATTTTCAATCCACAATTTAACTCTACCTTATGATACCTAATACATCTCAGTATTCCAGAAAATCATTAAGATTCTCCAATGTGAAAATTTTGCTTTTACGATTCACATTTTTAACCAAGTATTTCTTTACATACATCCAAATGTGAGACAATGTTGAATAAAAGATAATATCTAAGTCGTGAAAAAAAACTGGGAAAAAAATTGGAAAAAAAGTTCGCATTCTTAGGTATCAGAATGGCAGTCGAGAGTACTAGGGCTGTTTGCAGACAAAAGAAGATAACTAATTGGAACAAAATGAAGGAATAATTCACACACTTAAGTTTCCTCTACTTAAGCATTATCCTAAATATCTTTCAGATTAGTCATGTTGCTTTGAGACTTTTCCATGTTTCTTACCCCTGCCAATATTCGCATGGTCTCTGACGAACAAACATGCTGTAACTTGCTTCTAAGGAAACGCTTGTCGTGTTCCAGGGAAAAAATGACTTCTGCATGCTTAAATCCGGAAAACCAGACGAGTCTCATTCATTAGTTATAAAGTTGCTTTTTCCTGAACTTTTCTATTTCTTACATGTGCCTACACTCTCGGGGGAGGTGTCTGCATTCAAAGTCAAGGATCAGAAAAGAAACTGAGTGTGAACATCTAGGAAACACACACCAATATACACACACACGGTACTTGAAAGAGGTCCCAAACTCGGAGAGCAAGACTCGCACCTATCTGAAGTCTTCACTGTTTACTAAGATGAAGGTTATTTTCAGGTTCTCCTCATCTCCTGCAGAACTACCTGTTCTCATTACTGTTTACCCAAACGCTTAGCAAGGTGGTTATTAGCATATCTGGCAGAAAGGCATGCTTCATTTAACATTAACTCACCTTGTGACAGCCCCTTTCCCCCCCAGTCGCGGCTCAGACACGTGAGGCCACGATGAAAAGTATCCTTGTTTGCAGTCTGACTTCGCGCCTGCCTTTGGCACCGACAATTGGCCACCGGCGCACACACACCCCCCGACCGGAGGCGCTGGCCCCGCGCGGTCCCGGAACTGTCATGCGGGCTGACAGCTGGCACACCCTCCCGCACAAAGCCCCTTCCTGAGAGTCACCTTGACTCTGCCCATCCGCCGGGGCCTCAGCACTCGGCCAAGGAAACTTTTCTCTTTCTTTCCCAGGAGCTCGCTTACAGGTAGCGCCCTCCGTTCCCGCAAGAGCCCCAACAAGGGCGCCTTTGTTACCATCCCCACCCGGGACCTCTCCCCCAGCTGCTGTCATTCAGCTGCCCTTCAGCCACCCGGCTAGCCCCCAGCGAAGCCGCGCTCCCAAACCCGCGGCGCCCCCGGCCCCGAAGGCCTCGGAGGAGTCGGAAGAAGGGGCGAGGGGGTGAGGGGAGGGGAAGCGCAGCAGCCTCCGGAGCCGCGTGCGCGCGCGGCCAGCGAGTCGGGCCAGGTGGCCTGGGGGTGTGTAGGGGGGGCGGGAGGTCTGGCGGCTCTCGGCGTCCCGGGGGCGCGGCGCGGGCGCTTACCCGGCTGGCGCGGCGAGCGGGGCTTCCGGCACGCGCGAGGCTCGGCGCTCCATCGCCCTGCGGGGCGCTGCGCGGGCTCCAGCTCGCAGGCGGCGCGTCGCTGCTGCAAGTGGGGAGAGAGGCGGGTCAGGGCGGGACGCGCGCCTTTCCCAGGCCACAGCCCGACTGGCCGCGGGTCCAGAGCCCGCCCGCGGCCACCCCCCGGCCCCCGGGACCCGCCCGCCTTCCGCCGCGTCTCCACCTGCGGGCCCCGCGCCGCCCGCCCCCGGGAGCTGCCGCCGCGGCCGCCGCAGGTTCTCGCGGCCGCGGCGGCGGCGGCGGCGGCGGCGAGAGGCGGCGCCCAGCCCCCGCCCCGTGGGGAGTTACTGGGTCGCCATTTGGCGCCTCTCGGGGAGCGAGAGAGGGAACCGGCCCGGCCGGGAGGAGGCGGCGCGGGGCCGGGCGCGCGGGCACCAGCGCCAGCGCCGGCCGCGCAGCCACGGGCTGCGCTCGCCGAGTTGACACCAACCGAGTGTCCCGGGGAAAGTTTTCGCGCGGCCACGTCGGGAGGGCTCATTCGTCTTGGCCCATCCCCGGGCTCCTACTTTCTTTTCCCAGGCAGAGGGGGGCTCGCCGCCGGTGCTCCCCCGCGGCTTCCTGTCCCACGCCGCCCTCCCCCGGCTCGCCCGCGCTCCGCGCGGCTCTCAAGCCACGACATGAAAGGAGGGGAAAGCGCCGCGTCTCCGAGACTCAGCCCAGCCCGGGGCCGGGCCGGGCCCAGCCGCGCCTCCCCCAGCCCCGCGGGCGGGGTGCGGGCCGCTGCGGGGCCTCCCCGCCCCCCCCACCGCAAAGCCGGCTCACTCACCCTGCCCCATCGCCCCGGCCGGAGCCCCGGAGCTCGCTGCCGCCGCAGCCGCTCTGCAACCCACAAGTGGTTGCAAAGCTCGGCGGCATCGGAGCGAGGCAGCGAGCCGGAGAGAGAAACGGGGCGGGGGTGGGCGAGGAGGGGCTGGAATTTCCTTCCCCGAGGGCTTTCCGTCTTTGGGGTCCGACTGGGGAGGTAGAAGGGGAAAGAAGGTCCCCAGCGGAGCGCTCCATCCCATTCCCACCGCTAGGGCACCGCAGCCCGCAGGTCCCCGCCCGACAGGTGTGAAGCTTGGGGGCGGGGGTGGGGGGTACCTGCCCGACGGGCCCGGGAGGGGAGGCCCCGGGCCGCCGCGGAAGTGCAGAGAAACTCTGAGAGCAGAGTTTCTCAGCCTGCCCTGCCAGCACTCTGACCTTCGACGTCCAGACTGTGGAGTTGTGTTTTTTTTTTTTTCTTTTAAACCCGATCTAAAGTAGCTCTTCTGTTCCAAGCGCACCTGTGACACTGTGATCTTTCTAATCGGTGGCAGGTTTAAGCCTGCCCCGTCTCATAGAGGCGTGCTTCTTTTCTTTCTTTTAAAACCCTATAACCACTATTAAAGGAGGACTGAACAATAATTACGTCTCGTGACAGTCTATAAACTCAGATTCAAATGATTGATGTTGTTCATCATTTGGAAGATTTGCAAGAAGAAAGCATAACATCTGCCTGCTTATAAGTTTTAGTTCCCACGTGCGTGCTTCTTAGATGATTCTGTACACGACACAAGTAGGTAGATGAGGCTATCATATATATATATACATATATATACACGTGTGTGTGTGTATATATATATATGTTATCTGGTGTGCCAATTGTTTTAAATGCAAGAATGGTCCAAAAGCTTCCTTTCAGAAAAAATATCACGTGCAACATGAGACCATTTTATTAAGCCATTGTCGAGAAGTGAAATGGGAAAAAGGCATTCGAAAGTAGGGCTCTGCCGTGGCGTTCACATCATGATAGGATAGCATCTAGCAGGTGGTAAAAATGAAATTGGTAGGTACTGGGACCAAAGCGGTAGTACAGCGGGTAGGATGTTTGCCTTGGAAGCGGCTGACCCAGGTCGGATCTCAGCATCCCATTATGATCTCCAAGCACAGCCAGGAGTGATTCCTAAGTGCAGAGCCAGGAGTAACCCTTAAGCATCACAGGGTGTGAGCCAAAACCAAAGCAAAATTAAATTGATATTTAGAATCTTTGCAAGACTAATGCAACTTTAGTTGTTTATGCATTGTGGCAATCAAAAAGATTGCAGATATTATGCTGAAAGATATTAATTGCTTTGTAATATGACTTGTCTATTATGGGCTGTCACTAATTTTTATTTTTTCCTGTGCATATATTCATTTTTGTATATCTCTTCATATAAAAAGAAAAACAGCGTATTTTTTTTAAAAAAAATGAAATTTCATTGAGGTAAGATTCATCTATAACATATCAGTTTCTGTGTGCCCTGCAGTTAACCCCCTGATTTTTCGCCACATCCAGTGATGCTCAAGGATTATTCATGACTCTGTGGTCCTGGCAAACTCACGTCATGGTATGGGATGCTCTGAATGGAAACTCTGCCAACCATGTGCAACCTACCCACTGTACTATCCCTCCGACCCCTAGCCAGCTTTTTAAAACTGGCATACTTATCTTTGTAGAGTATTGAGGACTGCTCACACAAATATTAACAAAGTATTTATGTTAGGTTTGAGCCACACCTGGCTGTGTTCAGGGTTTACTCCTGGCTCTGTGCTCAGGGAGTACTTCATACCGTGTTCAGGGACCATATGCGGTGCCAGCAGTCAAACCCTAGTTAGCTACATGCAAGACAGGGTCCTTACTGTACTATCTCTCAGCCATATTTATTTAGTTATGAGTGACCATATGCAGAGCCATGGATGGAACCCAAGTTGGTTTTGTACAAAGTACCTTGACCACTATACTTTCTTCCTGTCTCATTTAACAAAGTAATTATCAACAAGCATGTTATGACAAAAACTCTTCAAGTGCATAATAATATATCAAACAAAACATAAAAGTGTGTCCAGTGTTTGTTATTTATTTGCCTTTACAAATTCTATTTTTTCCAGGGGAAAGGTCAAACACAGTCCCCCATTATCACAAATTGCGCAGTAGAGTTTCCTACGTTTGGGAAAATTGCAGGGGTCATCACACCCAGAGTGTAGTGGATAAATTTCAACCTAGGAAAACCACCTTCCACTTTGGGTTTGAGTTATCTAAAATACTGTTCCTGGATCTGGGTGCTGGGAAGGCTTACTGCTCCCGAGTGTTGTATTCAATGGACTTTCATTTGCCTCTTGCCCAAAGAGCCACCTCTGATAACCCTGTGTGACCATTTCCTGACCACTGACTGCTGCCCAATCTGAGGTTTCTAATTCTTCTGTTATTTTTACTCACTTTTGCTTCTTTCTTTTATAATCTTTCTCAGAGACACTTGAAGTTGTGTGTGGGAAGGAGAATAAGTCCGGCAGGACGCCCAGGCCTTCTTACGGTCTCTACATGGAACTGTGGTTTTTTCAAGTCCATGAAGTTTGTAATGGGAGATTATTTGGCCTCCCAATCTCGCTGGGAAACCTCCTAGAGACAGTTTCTCAGTGGCTTCCCTGCTTCAAGATGAGATATGATGTCCCCAGAGCAGGAATGAGAATAAATACCTGATAGGTGTGTCCCTGAGATGTAGAATATGCAGCAATGGCTGGAATTTATTGAATTCAGCTGCAGGCCATAAAACTGCTTCCCTGTAGCGTGGCATTGGTTTCTCAGCAAAGGTGCGTACTGTCATCCACTTTGTAGTTGTCTTGGTTTCTGTTATTATCCTCTGAGACAGAGACTGTGAGGAGCTTGGCATATTGGCCCATTTTTCTTTTGCTGTGATATGAGCAATAAACAAATATGACAGAGTTTCTTATTTCTTTTATATTTTTTTCTTTTTTTTAGGTTTTGGGCCACACGCAGTGGAGTTCAGGGTTTACTCCTATCTCTGAGCTTAAGCATCATTTTTGGAAGAGCTTAAGGGACCATTTGGGATGCTGGTGATTGAACCCGGATATTTCATGTGTCCTACCCACTGTACTATCATTCTGGCCCCAATTCCTAATTTCTTTCATAACCAAATATGTCATGTTTGCTTGACACATGGTAGTTACCAGTGGACATGCCAGATCTGTTTTTACCATTTTCCCAATTCCTCTCAGATAGGCTACGGAGAAATTTTAAAAGTACAAATGTGGGACAAACCAAAATGGCTTCATTATTGGATTTTTGTTGTTGATTCTTTGGTTTTGGGACCAGGAAAGTTTGAGTGTTGCTCCAGATTCAGTGCTCAATAGTTTCTTCTGGCAGGTGTTCAAGAGACCACTGGTGCTGGGGGTGAAAATCAGCTCTCTGGCTCTCTCACGTGCAAAGTGTATGCTACAACATACGGGCTATCTTCCTGGCCTCTCAGATTAAAAGTGGTCTATTTTATAGCAATATTGATTTATAATACGGAAACAATATTGGAAAAGTTAGTTTTTAACATTGAATCTAATAATAAATGAATTTAACATTAATAAGTATTTATAAATTGTTTCTAAATTAATAATATTATAAATTTTAAAAATATCTCTAGATTTAAGCCTTCAAAAGTTCTCAGGTTAAATAATTTTTTGAGTTACATTTCTAGATGATTGCTTTTTAGAGTTGCTTGCTCAAACAATAATGCAAACAGTGAGAAACAGTGATACTGTAAAGTCTCTTACTTTCAATGACAAGATCTAGAGCACATTTTAATTAGTTTCAACTCTAATTTGTGACATGCTAGTAATATTGACTCCACTGGGTTAAGATGAAACATTAAATATTTCTGAAGGAATTTTCAATGCTCACTAATATTTTCTCCCTTCTGTGATTTTCGGTGTAGGGAAGGATTCAGCTCCTACATCACTAAAATTAGGCAGGCTAACCTACCCTATTTTGGTAAGCAAAAGTGAGCAAGGTTGAAAGGCTTTATTTCCTGGTAGAAACACTTAAGTGTCAGTGCTTGATCTGGCTTCTGCATTCATGGAGTAGATATTCAGTGTATATTAAATGGTGAGAGCATAGGAGAGAAAGATCCTGGGATACTAAACTATTAACTTGAGCATAATTGTCCTTGAGAGTCCCAGTATACAAGTAAATCTGCATAAGCGAAACATAAATTTGTATTGGATTTACATTTTGCTTATGCAGATTTTATTGTATTGAAATATTGGTGTGCGTCATTGCCCGCCACAACAGCCTACATTGGAAATAATCATGTAAATCAACTTTCATAATCACTACTAAGCTAAAGTTTATGTTTCCATCTGACATTACGTTATTCACCACCACCCTACCCCACCCCTATCCTGCTGGTTACATAGCTCATTCGCAAAACAGTCATACCATTTGCTAGATATCTTTTTTATTTGGGGAAGGAGTTTGGGTCACACCAGCACACCAGAAGCACTCCGGAGTGCTGGGATTCAAACCAGGTTGACTGCATGCAAGGCAAGCACTTTAATCCTTGTACTATCTTTCTAGCCCCCCAATATATTTTTTAAATGGCAGAAGTAATTGTTTTCCCTATCCTTCATTCCTGTTGTGCTGGAATTACTGTAAAATCTCCCACACTTCTAAAATTTTGCTAATGCTCAGGAAATGTTTTCTTCTGGAAGACCCTCCTAACCACATACTAGAAATTGGCCCTTTCCTTTTTCCAGTCTCCTGCAGACTTGGGTGACAGACCGATGAGGCTTTGTTTCAGTCATTACAAAATTAAGGACTGGAGGGGGGTGTGACTTAGTCAAAAGCTATTGCCTGTTTTGTTTTGTTTTATTTTTTGTCTTCTGTGGCCCAGCTAATATCTGTGGAATAAATAAAGGAATATAAAGAATCCTTAAGGATATAAGGTCCTTCTGGAAAATTCTAAGTTAGAGAACGCTAGAAATACAGAATTTCTTTTCAAATCAAAGGTGTTGGTATACCTTTTAAAATAGAACTGAATTAAAAAAAAAAAGCTAAGCTAAAGGATGTTTCTCCTGGCTATTGTGATAGTAGAGTGGCAAAAGCATTTGCTTTGCACATGACTGACCCAGGTTCAATCCCTAGCAACACATATGGTCCCCTGAGCCCACTAAGAGTGCAAAGGCAAGAATAAGCCCTGAGCGCAACCAGATGTGACCCCCAAAACAAACAAAATATTTGTTCTACTAGAGAGAGAAGAGATCATTTCAAAATCAGCAGGCAAAAATGTTATTGTTATACATTAGTAAAAAACTATTACAATAACTTTCATTTTGCTATCTTTAAAGTGAATTCTTTCAGATTTCTGCTGAAAAGTGTTAAAAGGGAAAAAGTCTGCATACTTAGTAAATATATATAACATTATGTAAAATAAGCTGAGTCGTGCTTGGTTGAAGTAGACAATGCAAAAATGTTAGAAAATAGAATTGAGAAATCTATGAAATACCTAAATATTTTGTCCAAAACAGTAGCACTGTAGCACTGTCGTCCCGTTGTTCATGGATTTGCTCTAGACGACACCAGTAACGTCTCCATTGTGAGACTTGTTATTACTGTTTTTGGCATATCGAATATGGCATGGGGAGCTTGCCAGTCTCTGCCATGCTCGGGATACTCTCATTAGCTTGCCGGGCTCTCTGAGAGGGACAGAGGAATCGAACCCGGGGTCGGCCGCATGCAAGGCAAATGCTGTATCCACTGTACTATTGCTCCAGTCCAGTACAGCAATAAAAATATGTATTATATGTGAGAGTGTGGTTTGCCAGCAAGGAATCCAGGCCTCACATAGGCAAGGCATGTGCTCTGCCTTAGTTACATCCCCAGTTCTCCTACTTTTTTATAATAAAAATAATTTTTTTGAATTTTTGAGTCACATCAACAGATTTGGTCTACTCCTGACTCAGGGATCAATCCAGGGGGTGCTCAGGGGACCCTGGAGTACAGGGGATCAAATCAGGTCAACCACAATTCAAGCTAATAATAATACTACTTGTAAAATAAGTGTGTAAATTATATTCTTCATAGCCATATGATTGAAATAATAATTGCATATCATTTATCATGTGATGAGTCATTTATAACTAAATAATATAAAGATTAAATTTATAGAAATGTACCTTATTGCCAATATCTTTTTCTGGATTCTTTAATTCAGTATTTGACAAAAATTATCTTACTCATTTTAAGACACTAAAAATCTTTTGTATTATTCATATGTCATAACTGGTAAAAGTACTGTCATGTTTTATGACTCAAATTCCATTCAAGTTGGATATTTACTCTCTTCCCCTCACCCACCAAAAGATACAAGAAAAAATGAATTCAAATTATATCTACCTGATATGATACAAGTGTCTTTTGTTAATCCTTTTAATATTAATTATTAAATTATAATGCAAAAAAGTTCTACATTTCCCCTTCCAAAATTCTATAAGAATGTGGGTAAAATTACTGCTTGTCAGATTCCATAAATCTTAAAATATGCAACTTTCAGCTGAGGTGGCTGCTACCCCTGGCATTCCAATCATAAAACCTAACAAATCTCAGCAATTTCACTCTTCCAGGGCTTCCTGTCTCCTGCTCACACATTTGTCTTGGAAGGATGGGAATGTGTGTGATTTACTAACGACCACAGCACAGAGCTTTGGAACAGACAGAGTTGGGTTCACAAATCCCTGTCCTGGTCACAGATTGTGTGAGTTTCAATAGAATTACTGATCCTAGCAAAAAAGTAAGCAACTACTAATAATAGTAAATGAAGATAGGGTAAGAGTGATAGAGGCCTTATCTTTAAAATTGTTTGTTACAAGTGGAAGCTGACGTATGGTTTGGTTTATGGCTGAGAGAGTATAAAGGAAGTCAGCCATCTTCAAGCTGAGAGTTCTGGCTTCTGTGATAATCTGTCATATCACTAAACTGTAGAATCCTTAATGTCTTTATCTCCATACTGAGTCTATAAATATTCTGTGAGCTCAGTTCTTTTTTGCCCCATCTAAGCTTAATGACTAAGACCATTTGTGCTAAAACTAAAATAAAAAGTTATTTATTTAGGGGCTGGGGCAGTAGCACAGTGGGTAGGGTGTTTGCCTTGCACATGGCCAACCTGGGTTCGATTCCCAGCATCCCATATGGTCCCCTGAGCACTGCCAGGAGTAATTCCTGAGTGCAGAGCCAGGAGTAACCCCTGTGCATTGCTGGGTTTGACCCAAAAAGAAAAAAAAAGTTATTTATTTAGTTTTTTATTTCATGTTTTAGTAAAATTATAATAATAACTTTTTTGCTTCTAGGACAATGCTACTAGAAAAGTCAAATTATTTCAGAAAATTATGGTTATTATATAACCAACATGCTAAATATCTTTTGTAATCTACAAATTCTAACTATTCTTTGAAGATACTGGTTACCTAAACTTATCTGTCCCAAATGACTCACTTTAGTTTGGAAAAACTTTGAGATTGTAGATGTTTCCAGTTTCATCCAAGGAACTCAAGGGTAAATGAGAGCAGCAGAAATTCAAGAACGATCAGAAATCCAGATAAGTCCTAGAGAGAACAACACTTGACTAGGACACAGGTATGTGAAATTTTGTTTTTAACAATCTGTTCTACTGAGGATCATAACTAGTTGAGACACTGTGAAATCTATACAGAATAGTTAAGTTGAATTAGATCCTTCTATATTTCTATTCAGATCTATCCTATGAAGAATTTGCAGATGAATTAATCATGTTGCATATATCCTTCTAGTTATAGAGAAATAAATATTGGGAATATCAAACTCATCCAGACAAGTGAAAACATTATAAAATGTATATTTGAATACTAAGAGTATGGTGGGAAGAGTACATTATCATTATCCATCTAGTTTTTACAGTGTCTAACACACAGTGGTAACAAGTCTCACAATGGAGATGTTACTGGTGCCCACTCAAGCAAATCAATGAGCAAAGGGATGACAGTGATACAGTGACAGTGAACACACAGTAGGTATGTTTCTTTGTTTAACTTTTGGCCATTAATTGTTGACAATTAGATGTTTTGCCCGAGTAACAGTGATAAAGTTGGAAATATTTGGTAGAAAATCAGAAAATGAAACAATTATATTTGATGGTCAACTTTTAGTCTCTTTTTGTTTTCCAGAGTGTTTCTAATAAAAAATAGGAAAATTATACCTAATTCCTTCAAAGTCTTGTGTGGTTTTATGTATACAGAAAACAGAATACACTCATAGGTAGCTTTAGTCATGGAACATGACATCTGTAATTTAAAAGGCATAAGACAGACAATTTAGATCAGGTTGACCAATATATTTCCTTCTGGACTTGCAGTGTTTGTCAGACATCACATGAGACATAGGTACTTAGAAGATAAGACAGGATTACTTGAGTAAGGTCATTTCCCAATATGGTATGTTTTTATATGATTACATATTTGCAGGAACAACTGTGTAAATGTCAAGGATAGTAATATATTTCCTAGAACTATGTGTTTTCTGTTATAAAATGAATGACTTTGTTTATCAAGAAATAAACATTTTCATACCTGGGTCAGGGAGTGTACTAAATAAATATGTAGCTGTTCATAGAAATGGAATTAAAATGCTCTTTTTGAGGTTTTAAAAGGAAATGATATACAAAGATATCCATTTGAGTCTCTGAATTCCCTACATACAATTAAAATACATAGAGACCTTTTACTTAAAACACCTTTTACATTTGTGTGCTCTGTGCTTCAGCTGATCTGGAGTACAGAAGTCCAACAGAACACAATGAACCACCTTGTTTTTGAGCATTAGCATTAGTTTACAGGGCAGCATGTTTAGAAAAGAAAACAATAACCATATTTCATTATCATAGTTTTATAAATGGAAGAAATCTAGTTATTATAACTGGAGCGATAGCACAGCAGTTGGGCGTTTGCCTTTCACATGGCCGACCCAAGTTGGATTCCTAGGCCCCTCTCGGTGAGCCCGGCAAGCTACCCGTGCGTATTGGATATGCCAAAAACAGTAACAATAAGTCTCTCAATGAGAGACATTACTGGTACCCGCTCGAACAAACCAACGACAGTGACAGTGACAGTGATTATAAATGGAAAACTCTGGGGGCTGGAGAGATAGCACAGCAGGTAGGGCATTTGCCTTGCACACGGCTGACCAGGTTTCGATTCCCAGCATCCCATATGGTCCCCTGAGCACCGCCAGGGGTGATTCCTGAGTGCAGAGCCAGGAGTAACACCTCTGTGCATTGCCGGGTGTGACCCAAAAAGCAAAAAAAAAAAAAAGAAAAGAAAAAGAAATGGAAAGCTCTGAATCCATTGACCATTACCAATCACTCTGGTTCCTCAAAATTTGAAAATTCTCAGATTTAAAAATTATTTTTTTCTTTTTAAAGTTTTGCAAAAGCATAAATAATTCTGTTGGTCATCACTGAACTAAAAGAAACTATTCCTCAGAAAAGTTTTCTGAAGATTTCTACTCTATAATTGAAATCTTTATTTTTATTAATTATTAACTAATTTTATTAATTTTAACATTTCATTAATTTTTAATTTTTTAACTAAGATACCATGATTTACAAGCTTATTCTTAGTTGAGTTTTAGCTATACAATGTTCCAGCACCAGTCCCACTACCAGTGTCAACTTCCCTCCACTAGTTCCCTCAGGTTCCCATCCTCTACCCCCAGCCAGCCTGTTTGATAGGCACCTTTTGAAGTCGCTTTGTTGTTGTTTGGATCTTCTAATTTCATTGTTATTGACTCTGTGACTGGATATACAGCTGTACCAGTCATCTATACCCAATGTTCCTGAGGCCCTTGACCTGTTACACTCTATATGCCTCTTCTTACATCCTCCCTTGATTTCTTTTCTTCTCTGTCCTTTTCCTCTCTATGCTCAGGGATCAAGGGTTATCGAGGCATCCTTCCTTGGCTACATTGTATTCCATTGTTCAGTTATTCCATATTTAACAGATACATGAGTTTTGTTTTTTTTAATTTCTAATTAGTGAATTAACATGAGAGTACAGTTACAGATTTATACATTTTTGTGCTCCTGTTTCCCCCATACAAAGTTCGATAACCCATCCCTTCACCAGTGCCCATTCTCCACCACCAGTAAACCCAGCGTCCCTCCCACCCTCCCCAGTCCCGTCTCCCCCCACCCCAAACTGCCACTATGGCAGGGTATTCCCTTTCGTTCTCTCTCTCTGATTAGGTGCTGTGGTTTGCAATAAAGGTGTTGAGCGGCCATTGCGTTCAGTCTCTAGTCTATATTCGGTACGCGTTACCCCTCCCCCACATGACCTCCGACCACATTTTACTTGGTGTTCCCTTCTCTGAGTTGCCCAGAATGAGAGATCAGCCTCCAAGCCATGGAGTCAACCTCCTAGTACTTATTTCTACTATTCTTGGGTGTTAGACTCCTAGTCTATTATTCTATATTCCACAGATGAGTGCAATCTTTCTATGTCTGTCTCTCTCTTTCTGACTCATTTCACTTAGCATGATACTTTCCATGCTGATCTACTTATATGCAAACTTCATGACCTCATTTTTTCTAACAGCTGCATAGTATTCCATTGTATAGATGTACCAAAGTTTCTTCAACCAGTCATCTGTTCTAGGGCACTCGGGTGTTTTCCAGATTCTGGCTATTGTAAACAGTGCTGCAATGAACATATAAGTGCAGATGTCATTTCGACTCTATTTTTTGTTCCTCTGGGATATATTCCCAGCAGTGGTATTGCTGGGTCAAATGGGAGCTCAACCTCTAGTTTTTTGAGAATCGTCCATATTGTTTTCCAAAAGGGCTGAACTAGTCGGCATTCCCACCAGCAGTGTAGAAGGGTCCCTTTCTCCCCACATTCTCTCCAACAGCGGTTGCTTTTGTTCTTTTGGATGTGTGCTAGTCTCTGTGGTGTGAGGTGGTATCTCATGGTTGTTTTGATCTGCATCTCTCTGATGATTAGTGATGCAGAGCACTTTTTCATGTGCCTTTTGGCCATTCGTATCTCTTCCTTGGAAAAGATTCTGTTCATTTCTTCACCCCATTTTTTGATGGGGTTGGATGTTTTCTTCTTGTAGAGTTCAACCAGTGCTTTATATACCATTGATATCAACCCCTTATCTGATGGGTATTGTGTAAATATCCTTTCCCATTCTGTAGATAGTCTTTGTATTTTGGTCACTGTCAGATAGATGAGATTGTCCTCTATGTATCCTTCTTCCTCAGGCTTACTTCACAATATGATATCTTCCAGTTTCATCCAAGTCACAGCAAATCACATGATTTCATTGTTCCTTGCATCTGTAAAGTATAACATTTTGTATGTATACCACAAATATTTGCTGTGCTCCAAATACCTGGAGCACAGCAGGTAGGGTGTTTGCCTTGCACACAGCCGATCCAGTTAAATTTCTCCGTCCCTCTCAGAGAGCCCGGCAAGCTACTGAGAGTATACCCCCCCACACAGCAGAGCCTGGCAAGCTACCCATGGCGTACTTGATATGCCAGAAACAGTAACAAGTCTCACAATGGAGACGTTACTAGTGCCAACTTCAGCAACTCAATGAACAACAGGGAGACAGTGACAGTGACAGTGATTATTTTTTATTAGAAAGAAATTGTATTTCTCAAATGATTTAACTGTTTAACCAAAGATAGCAGGAACTGTAAAAATAGGTGCTAATAAAATCACAAGTTAATTCTTCCAAATTGTTTGGAACAAGAGAACCATGTATTGTTCCTAATAATACCATAGATAGGTATTATTCTAGTTCCATTACAGTATTTGAGTACATAATCAGTTATGACAACAAAAAACTGTAAATAACCTAGAAATCAATGTAAAAAATGATATAAGATCTTTGAGAAAATGAGAAAATAGAGGGCATAAAAGACTATCCAGAAATACATTGAATATTTAAGGATAGGAATAATTGAATTTAAATATGATTTCATCTACGTTTATCTTTATGTTTAAGACAATTTCAATAAACCTATGTAGTTTTTACAAACTGTGAGAGCCACCATGAAATTAATAGAGTAAGGACCAATGAATGCTATGTTTTTGTTTTTGTTTTTGTTTATTTGTTTTTGCTTTGGGGCCTCACACAGTGATACTAAGGTTTACTTCTGGCTCTGCACTCACAAATCAGTCCCAGCAGTGCTCAGGGGGCCATGTGGGATGTCAGACTGAACCTGGGCTGTGTGCATGCAGAGCAAGCACCTTACCCATTGTACTTCAGAGTACATAGTAGGTTTTAAAATGTTAAGGGTATTAAGAGACAAAGAAAAGTTGTATGCAGTGGGAAATGGAATAGAATTTGCCCTCGAAAGCATGAAAATATAGCATAAACTCTGTAGTTTACTAAGTAAGGATTCCCTTAACCAGTATGTAATGTCCATTCCCATTTCTAGTTACTTTCTTTAGATTGAATACTAGTTGGTCTGGTACAGTAATAGCTGTTTCTGATTTGCTTATTTCTCTACTGTTAGCTTGTATGATGATTGTCTTCCACCCTTTCACTCTGAACCTGGTTTATCTTGCAAATTCAAATGTGTTTACTGTAAAGAGCAGAAAGTTGGATTTTGTTTCCTGATCCATTCACTCTGTGTCATTTGGTAGGAGCACTTAGTTCATTGACATTTAGGGAATTTATTGATGACGGGATTTTTCTTAAGTTTTCTATAAGGATTTTGGTTATTTTGCAATTGCCATCTTTTTTTTAAAAAAAAAAATGAGGCCATTCAGTATTCTTTCCAGTGTAGGTTTAGGTGTAGCATATGTCTTCAGTTCTTGTTTGTCTGAGAATTTTGTTTTGTTTTGTTTTGGGTCCCACCCATCAGTGCTTTGTGCTTAGGAATTAATCCTGGCAGGTCTTGGGGTACCATATGGGCTATCGGGAATCAAACATCAGTCTGCTGAGTGCAAGGCAGGCTCTGGACTATCACTCTGGCAGCAGTATGAGAATGTTTTTATTCCTCACTCAAATTTTACTTGACAGTCTTATAGGGAAAAGGACTCTTCATTTAAGCATTCATTCAGTACTTTGAATGTATCATTGCATTCCCTTCTTGTCTATAGGCTTCCATTTGAGAGATCAGTTTTGAAATTTGTTGATTATCTTGTATTTGGGATTCTTACATTTCTTTTGCAACTTTAGTCTCTCACTCCTTTCTCTGTCTCTCTGTCTCTGTTTCTGTCTCCCTGTCTCTGTCTGTCTCTGTCTCTGTCTCTGTCTCCCTCTCTTTCTCTCTCTGGTTCTTGCCATTTTGGACACATTATAATGTGTTCTGATTCTGTTAAGTATATTTTGTGTGCGTCTATTTGGGCGTCCTGAATCTATGCAGAGGGCTCCCTTTTCATACTGGAAAAGTTATCTATTACCTCTTCTGCCAGTCATTCTTCCCCTTTCTCTTTTTTTCACTCCTTTACCCCGATGATTTTGAGGTTATGCCACCTGCTTATTGCCAACTAAATATCCTATATTTTCTTAATTTTCATTGTAAAACAGAAGAATTCTATAATCTTTTTTTGGTAGTGCTTTGTCTTCAAGTTCACTGATTCAGTTTTCAGCATCCTCTGTTCTGCTGATGAGTCATCTTTTAGTTTTATTATTATCTCAGCTTAGTATTTTTATTATCTCTTATTTTATATACTTTTTGTTACCACTAAGTTACTTTATAATTTTGTTGTGTCATGAACAACTCCATCACTATATCACTGAAGTATATTATTGATTATGTTTTGATAGCCTCAGTTATGAAGATGTAGGTAGAGATATCACTCAGGGAGCTCTTTTGAAATTGAGGAGGAAGCCAGAGAAATAGTGTAGGAGATAAGATGCTTGCTGTTTGATCTCTGGAACTGCATATAGTCTCCTGAGCTAGTACCACCTGAGTACAGAGCCAGGAGTGAGCCCTGATAACTGCCCAGTATGACCCCAAACCAAAAAAAAAAAAAAAAAAAAAAAAGAAAAAGGAATCCTGAGCTGGTCGATGCAGTGAGGACACCATATCTCCAAGATCATAGCCTTCATTCAAGCTCCCAGATGAAGGGGCAAAGCCAATTTTATGTATAAATTCATAATGTTTAATGAATCATTGGTTATTAGTTACATTACTAAGAGATTTCTTAAAAAATATAGACTAAAAGAATTCTACAGGTAAGGCCATAACTAGGGAATTTAATAATCCTGTGAGATTGTTATGCTCTGAACTTCATCAAAATGTCATACCTGGATAAGGAGAATATCACTTTGTGTACATTTCAAAATATTGATTCCTAATTTTCCTATCATCTTCAATTCATTCCCTTCAGCATACACAGAATAGGAGAATACCTGAGGTAAGGTATAGTCAAAAAAATATCTTGTCTCTACTTAGATATACATAGTTGAATATCCCAAATGACTGTGAGATTCCTGACTTATAAATCACGAATCATGATCACAAAATCCCATTGATCGTTGATTTCTTGAGCAGGCTCAGTGACCTCTCCATTCATCCTATCCCTGAGATTTTAGAAGCCTCTCTCCACTCGGCCTTCCCAACGATGCCAATGCCGCATTGGAGGCTCTTTCAGGGTCAGGGGAGTGAGATCTAGCTTGTTACTGGCTTTAGCATATGAATACACCATGGGAAGCTTGCGAGGCTGTCCCATGTGGGCAGGAAACTCTCAGTAGCTTATAAATATACAAGCTTATAAATATAATAAGACTTATAAATATAATGTCTTAAAGCAGCAGACTAGTGTTTAGCACAGAACTCAATATCCATAACATCCATTTTTTTGTTTGTTGAATTGAGAAATTAAAAAAATAGAAATAGAGGGCACTGGGAGAAAGTACAGTGAATGCACCTCACCTGGGTTCAAGCTCTGAAGCACACAGTCCCGTGACCATCTTCAGGGGCAGAGCTAGAGGCCTCTGGGTGCTTTAGTAGTCCAAAGATGGCAGAGCTTGGGCAATACCATGCCCTTGAACCTTTGTATTGAATTGCACACAGGCCCATTGGCCCAGAATTGCTGGTGGCAACTCCTGGCCTCCTAAGCACTGTTTGGGAGGCATCCCCCACCCACCCAGCAATACCAAAGAATTAAAGGATAGAACAAGTTTCCTGCCTTCTAGCAGCTTGCTCCCTTGGTGGGTTTAATGAATATTCAGTATTGAAGCCACAGAAACAGGATGTAAATACTTCCCTGAGTGCAGTAGATGGCTCAGAAGGAAAGTGCTCCCTTATTTCTGCTGTGGAAAACAATTATGGAAAGTTTGGCAAGGACCGACGCCTCTATAAATATCAATTTTTAAAGCTAAAATGCAAATTTAAAAGTATTTTGACAGTGGAAACAATTCAGCCAAATGATCTAAAAAATATTTTTTTTCAGTTGTTGAAGGGTGGAGGCTACTTCTGGTGGTGCCTTTTAATGCTGAGGACTGAATCCAAGAACTTGCACATAGAAGTATGCACTCTTCCACTTGACTTACATCCTTTAAATGAACCCAGTCTAATGGGTCATTTGTTTTTAGAAAACTGAAGATACGAAATGTCATCAAAACTCAGGAAGAACTTTTCATTCAAATATGATTTATATGTAACATATAGAGCTCAAATTAGGGTTTATAAAGGTTAATTTTTAAATAGTGTAACTGAGTGAATATTTAGAGACAGCCCTGTGAGTTATTCTAACTCAAGAGAGGGCAAAAGGAATTTACTATCTATCCAAAGGGATATTTGAGAATGTGAAATGACACTGTCCTTTTAACCTGTATACTCTAAAGTTTTGAAGTGGCTAAAACAGTAAAAGAAAATATGTTATTTTTAGTCAAATTTTCATTGCTATATATTTTGGGTTGAATTGAAAAGAAAAGTACACCTTGGTATTAAGATAGAAATTGATGCTCCCTGTGGTGTAGAATCTCATGCTCATTATTTAGCTCAGTCCCTTCCAGCTTTAGCAATCACTATTTCACTTTTCATCTCTGCGCTGCCACAGACTAAACTGAAAGATGACCCCACAAAGACACAAGTTCACGTTTGTTTCGCCAAAGAATAATAAAAGCTGACCTACAAATATTTTCTTTATTGAAATTGAAATGAACTTGAGGTTTAGACAGGCGTTCCCATGTATATATGGATTTCAAACTTAAATTATACATTTAGGATTCCTGGGGGAGGAGGAGTTTTTAGAGGGTAGAAAGAGCAGGTCTACATTCTCAGAGGTTTTACTCTTAGCTGTCACTATCTGATCTTATTTGAAATTCTGTGAAAATGTTGGAAAGTTTCATTTAAAACATTTAGATTGGAGTTTAATTTTACATGTATTGATTCCTTTAAAGAACCCAGTCTTGTTCTTGGGCAGTTTGGTCCTAGCAGATTGTGGATTCTCTCAGAAAACTCTGGAAAGAAACTATGATGTGGCACTTGTGAAAGAACTGCATGAACAGAAAGCTCTGATGCAACCATAAATAATACTAGTATGAAATGAATTATAATAATGCCAGTCAACACAGGGAGGACAAGACTGAAAAAATTATGTAAATTGGCTTCTTTGCTATCATTTAAAAAGCAGTCCTTTGGATTTCTTCACACTCAACATGATTTTACAAAAGAAAATAACAGCTGTCATATGCTTAATACATTAGATTCCAGGTACTGTGTTAAGCAATTTGTGAATATTATTTAATAGTTAAAATTTTATATATACATACATATGTACACATATATGCACATATATGTGTATGTATATATGTGTATATATATTTGTGTATATATATATATATCTGAGTGAAGGGTCTGGGGTTGTAGCTCAGTGGTAGAGTGTCTTCCTTGCATGTGTGAGGCCCTGAGTTTCATCCCTGACACCATGAAACAAAATTAAATACATAATATGATTAATATTATGATCTTCATTGCATTGATCAAAAACCTTATCAATGCTTACACCAAAACCATATCAGAATATTGTACAGGGGACCTGGAAGACAATGCTATTGCAAGAAGCATTTGCCTTGCATCAAAGCATGAGGTTTTGAGTTCGATCCCTGGTGCTTCCTACATGTATTATCTCAGCTATTTGACTCTTAATACCACAACAGAATGTATGATCTTCACTCACTGCAGTCAGGTGTGTACAAGCACTGTGACTAGAACTATGCAATAATAGCAGCCAGGAATGTGGACTCTTGCAAGCAGATGAGAACCACCGTGACTCTAGCAAGGACTGCAGTCACAATGTGTGTGAGCACTACCCATGAATGTGACCCCTGACCAGAGCACTGCAACCTGATGTGCCACCCCTGGTGAGCACCACAACCATGTGTGAAACCCTAGTCAGCTCAAAGACAGAAAAAAAGGGGTGGAGAGGAGAGGAGTGATATGTAGTAATAGACTGGGGCTATTTAGATGTGCTTCAGATTTCCTATATAAATGTAATATTTACTCAGAACATTTAGTGTCCAAGAAAAGGCCATAACCCCTACAGGCACAGGCCATATCCTCCATTCATCTTTTCCATTTCTGTCCCATACTCATCCAAATATGTTTTAATCAAATATCCTTGATTGCCTTTATATATAATATTTAATTAAAGGAATCTCTGGTGAGACAAAATGAAAACAAATGGTATTTATTATTGTATAGCTTCTTGTTAAATATAATTGAGCTTTTCTGTGATTTTGATCTTAGTGCCTCCAGATTAGCTCTACAGTATTTTTTAAAAATTTAACATACTCCACCTTTTTACTGTTGTAGGAGTTTAAAGATTTTCCAAAGGAAAGTTCAGAGGAGTACCTATCTGCATCTATGTATTATCAATGTTATTAGTCTTCTTGGAGATAGGCCTAGTCATTTTCAAGAACGTTGTAGGATAGGGATTTGTTGCATCCTTTTGCTAAGATTTTGCTCAAATTCTAATCCCATCAGTAGACTCAAGCTATTACAGGAAATTGTGTTATTTTGCTTTGTAGCTATACTTGTTTCTTTATTGGTACTTTGGCCACACCTGGCAATTTATTTGTTTGTCTATTGGTTTAGGCAGTGCTGTGGTACTCCTGGCTCTTTGTTCAGAGTTGCTCCCGGTACTGCTCGGAGAATCATGCAATGCCAGGTAAGTTGTATAAAAGGCAAATGCCTCTCACCCTGTACTATTTCTCTAATCGCTTATAACTGTATTTAAAGATATTTTTCTAAATTAACAACAAAAAATGAGATATCTTCTTTTTCTTTTACTGTTATTTTTCTTCTTTGGTTTTGGAGTCACAACCAGCAGTTCCCAAGGCTTAATCATAGCACTGGCAGGGATAAATCTGGGGTCAAGCACATGCCATCAAGCACCTGTGCTATCCCCTGGGTTATCTCTTCAGCTCAACAATAATTTTTATTTTTTTTATTAAGAAACTGTATGGGGGGCCGGAGCGATAGCACAGCGGGTAGGGCGTTTGCCTTGCACACGGCCGACCCGGGTTCGATCCCCGGCATCCCATATGGTCCCCCAAGCATCGCCAGGAGTAATTCCTGAGTGCAAAGCCAGGAGTAATCCCTGAGCATCGCTGGGTGTGACCCAAAAAGCAAAAAAAAAAAAAAGAAACTGTATGGTAGGAACCATTCTCATTTCAAAAAATAACATCTTTTCAATAAACAATTCCTAGATGACTATAATTTTATAACCATTATATATATGCATATATACACACATATTTAGAAGAGAATTTTCATCATTTGAGGGAGATTATAAATTTTCTTCTTGTTGTTCTGTGGCACATGAATTGTTATCTACTTCCAAGAGTGGAATATGCAACTGTTGCTTTATATTTACCCTGAAGTACTTAAATAAGTTAAACAATCTGGTTCCAACTCATCACAAGATGAAATGTAAAATCAAGTTAGTGATGAATTCATATGCTTAGTCTGACTCTAAGGCTTAATACTCTGTTCTTAACCATTTAATCTTTTCCCTCAACCAGCATGTTTGTGCTATAAGCAAGGTACACATGAAAATGAGTCACAATCATACCACTACTGATTTGTAACTGCCAATATATGATTACTGGCATTTAATTTAATTATGAATAATTGTGATTCAGAATGTGAAAGCCACAAGGGAAACCACCCAAGTCTGTTATAGATCATGTGTAACCAAGGCAACCAGTCTTTTGTTTGTTTACTGTCCATGAAAATACTTATTTCATGAATGTCTCTATTAGAGCCAAATGCTAAACTTGGTGTAACTTTAGTTTGGTTTGGGATTACAATATCTTTCATAATAAATGTCTGTTGATTAATTATTAATTGAATTGTTGTCAGAATAAGATTGGAGATTTGATTCAGGTACCTAGCTTAAATCATTTATTTACATACAGAATATAGCATATTAGCATACCTACAACTTTTATATCCTTTAGTTCCATTTTAAAAGTTCTGTTAACACTGTCATAATCATATCAACCAAACTAAAGGGTTAAATTTAAAAAGATTAAAATGGTATTGCCAAGGGGTGGGGAGTACTGGGAGATAATCTTGAGATATTTTTGTGGAGGGATGCTAGCACCAGTGATTGTGGAATTGGAACATGGTGTGCCTGAAACTATATTATTAACAAATATAGTAAACCACAGTGCCTAAATAAAATAAAAATTAAAAAGAAAAAATTGAGGCCTGTAGAGA
Organism: Sorex araneus; assembly: GCF_027595985.1. NCBI lineage: Eukaryota > Metazoa > Chordata > Mammalia > Eulipotyphla > Soricidae > Sorex > Sorex araneus. Next base: position 198,951,324 of record NC_073313.1, read on the forward strand.
TAGGACAGTGGGTACTGCACTTGCCTTGCATGTGGCTGACCTGGATTCAATCTCCGGCATCCCATATGGTCCCTTGAAAACTGCCAGGAGTGATTCCTGGACGCAGAGCCAGAAGTATCCTCTGAGTATCACTGGGTGTAGCCCAACAACCCCCCCCCCCAAATAAAGGAAAGAAAAGAAAAGAAAAATTTTAATTGTAAGTTAACAAGCTCATTTTTGGGTGGGGTGTCTGCCTGCTTTTGGTATCACGGTGATATTTGCATCATAGAAACTGTTTGGGAGTGTATCTGTCTTTCTATTTCCTGAAAAAGCTTATAAAGGCTTGGGAGTAGGTTTTCCTTAAAGGTTTGGAAGAATTCACTGGTGAATTTGTGGGGGCCAGGGCTTTTGTGTTTGGGGAGACTTGATTACCATTTCAATTTCCTAGATAAAGATAGATCTGTTCAGTATTCCAGATCTTTTTGTTTCAGCCTTTGGAGATAGTAAGGATCTAGGAAATTATCCATTTCTTCAAAGTTCTCTTGTTTTGTGGCTTAAAGTTTCTCAAAGTAATCTTTGATGATCCTTTGAATTTCTAGGGTGTCTGTTGTGACGTCCACCCTTTCTTTCTGATTTGCTGTATTACAATTTAAGATTCTCTCTCTGGAGAACAGAAGGGAATGCCCTGCCACAGTGGCAGGGTGGGGTCGGGGGAGATGGGATTGGGGAGGGTGGGAGGGATGCTGTGTTTACTGGTGGTGGAAAATGGGCACGGGTGAAGGGACGGGTTCCCGAACTTTGTATGAGGGAAGCATAAGCACAAAAGTGTATAAATCTGTAACTGTACCCTCACGGTGATTCACTAATTAAAAATAAATAAATTTTTAAAAAAAGATTCTCTCTCTGTATTAGGATTCTCTCTCTTTCTTTGTAAATCTTGCTAGTGGTATACTGTTTATTTTCTCAAAGAACTAGCTCTTGGTTCCATTGATCTTTTGGGTCTTTTTTTTTGAGGGGGGGCAATTCCAGCTCATTTATTTCTCCTCTAAGTTTTACTATTTCTTTACTCCTGCCTATTTTGGATTCCTTTTGTTGGTCATTTTCCAAGATCTTAAGCTGTGAAGTTAGGTTATTTATACGCGCTCTTTCTTCTTTCCTGATGAATGCTTGCAGAGCTATAAACTATCCTCTTAATGCTGCTTTTGCTGTGTCTCACAAGTTCTTGTAGCTCACATCTTCATTCTCATTTGTTTCCAGGAACCTTCTGATTTCCTCTTTGATTTCCTCTCTAAGCCACTGGTTGTTCAATAGCAATCTGTTTAATTTCCAGGTATTTAATTTTAGTCTCTATTTCTGTGTGTGTTTAACTTCTATTTCCAGTGCATCATGCTTTGAAAATACCATTGATATAATTTCTATCCTCTTCATTTTATGGAGGTATATTTGTGACCTGGAATATAGTCTATCACATGGTGAATGTCCCATATGCACTGGAGATGAGCTTTAGTCTAATCCATCTATTAAGGGACAATAAAGCAATGTTGAAGTCTCTGACTACTATTGCATTGCTCTCAATGTGCTCAAGTCTATTAGCAGCTGTTTTAAGTATTTTGCTGGTCCCTCATTTGGTACATATATATGTTTAGGAGGGTGATTTTTTTCTGATGTACAGATCCCTTGATCATTAACAAATGACCTTCACTGTGTCTTTTAACCTTCTTCAACTTTAAGTCTATGCTGTCTATACTAAGAAGGTCACCTCCACTTTTTTGAGGGGGGGTGTTTGACTGAAGAATTGTTTTCCAGCCTTTGACTTTGAATCTGTGTTTGCTCTGGTTGTTCAGATGTGTTTCTTGCAGGCAGCAGAGTATTGGGTTCAATTTGTGGGGCTTGTCTTGTCTAAAAACAGCCCATTTAGTTCCCGTAGCAATTGTTGTGAACTCATGAAGTTTCTGAGTTCATTTGTGAAGTTGTGTATTGTTCCTTCAAATCTGAATGAGAGTCTGACTGGGTAAAGTACTCTGGTGAGATGTTCATTTCATTGAGTTTTTCACTATATCTTCGGGCCTGAAGGGTTTCATCTGATAAGTCTGCTATAAATCTTAAGGATACTCCTTTGTAAGTAATTTCTTTCTTTGATCTTGCAGCTTTCAGTATTCTATCTCTATCTATGGTTTTCATCATTCTGATTAGGATGTATCTTGAAGTAATTTTATTTGTATTTCTTTTAGCTGGTACCCTGCTAGCCTTCTGCATCTGGGCATACACACTCTTCAGCTCTGGGAACTTCTTAGCAATGATATCTTTGACAGTTGCTTCTTTGTCAGAGCTTTTTTCGGGCCCCTCTGGAACCCAAATGATTCTTATGTTACTTGTCTTGACTTCATCCCAATGTTCTCTTGCCATCTGTTGGGTTTATTTTGAGGCTCTTTTCCATCCTCTGCTATTTTCTGGAGGTTCTCTGTGCCTCATCTTGGAGGTCATGGGATTCTGTCCTCAGCAGTTGTTACTCTGCTGCTGAGGCCTTCCAGTGAGTTTTTCATTTCACCTACCAGGTTTTTCGTATCTGTTATTTCTGCTTGCATTTTCATTTGTATTTCCCTCATTTCTTCTCTCATATCCTCTATTGGTATTTTATTGGCAGTGAATTCCATTGTTTCTTTTACCTCCTTCTGCATCCTTAAAAGTTCCATTCAAAATTCCTTATCAGAGAAGTAATATAGCTCATTATTACTGGTTAGGTCACCCCTCTCCATACTTTTCTCTCCATCTCCTTCCATCAGCTCCTTTAAAGTGTCTTTCAGCTATAGAACACCTGGAATTTAATCTCTGTTAGGCTTTAAAGAAGTTGATATAGCTCTATGAAATTTACAGAATTTTTCAATGCAAAAAACAGTATTTATTAATATAACATAAAGGTATTTGGCATTTAAAATTTTTCTTCAAATATATATGTTTATATATATATTAATCTCTTTTTCTTCATGGCTTATATCATATGTTAGGTCTAAATGATCTATGGTTCTCCAGTATGGCAGATACATTAAAATGCTGGCAAAAGCTTAAAATCTTATTTAAGAAGAGAATATTTTTTCCTTTTAAATATTGATGCAATTTGCAACAGGTGAGTCTTTGTGATTGTGCTGTGAGCTGCCAAGAATTTCAGAATTACAGAAACATAAATTGCACTAAGTTTTCCTATCTCCTTGGTTTCCATTGCTGTTGTGGTAAGAGACAATAGGAACAGAAAAGCAGATTTCTGTGTAAAGTCCAAATACGTTGAACTACTAAGTCATTGTTTTTTGATGTTTGATGATTTTTGATGGTGGTCTTTTTGTTTTTCTCTCTGTCTCTCTGTCTTTCTCTCTGTTTGTCTCTCTCTGTGCATGTGTTTGTTTGTGTGTGCATGTGTGTGTGTGTGTGTGTGTGTGTGTGTGTGTGTGTGACACCTGGAATTGGAATTGGTTGGGAGCTACTTCAGGTTCAGTTTGGGGTTACTCCTGGTTGAGTTCAGGAACCCCAGTGAAACTCTAGCACACAAAGCATGTGTTGTAGTCCTTCAAGCTATCTCTCTGGCCCCATCTTGTTTCTTAAGCATCAGAATGACTATCTACTCTGTACAGTTCATGGAACTTGTGGGATTTATGGAAAATGCATAGCAATTATTGTGCAGTAAATGGTTTAAGAGACTATGCTCACCTGAACACATAGATTATATCTTGACTCACCCTCTGTAACTAAAATGAATTGAAGGAAAAAATTGCATCTCATTAAATCTCTGACAGTCCTTCTTAGCGTACCAGTAAGGAAACCCTATGCCATCTTCTATTAGTAAGAGTAGAATGCACAAACTTAAGCAACCCAAGATGACAGGGAGGAGTCATTTTTCATTGCTTTGGTGAATGGTATTTGTAGAGCTTGTTTCTCCTACTCGGTCTTCTTCTTATACGAATATTCAGTATGAGCCAAGAAACAGATTCTTGGGGTCTTTCTATTGACAGCAAGTTTCACACACAATTTGTCTCCAAAGCTTATGTTTCTTTTCACATATATTTGGCGGGGGAGGGGGAGGGAGTTGGGATGTTCCACACTCATAGATTTCAGGGCATACTTCTGACTCTGAACTCAAAAATTGTTCTGGTGGTGCTCAGGAGATGACATGGGCTGCCAGGGTCATAGGTCAGCCATGTGCAAAGCAAATACCCTATCCACTGTACTAGCTCCACAGCCCAACTTTTTGTATATTCTGAGTGACTCCAATGCTCCTGTCATCTGAAAAAAATGTTACATTCCCATCCCCTTTCTCATTTTAGAGGCCAGTGACCTCAGCTTACTCCCAAGTTTCAATCCAATAAACCAGAATTTGTGCCCTCTGCTTTATTTAACAGCCCCACTAAATTCCCTGTGGGCATAATCATCCAAAATAAAATAATAGTGTTTTGTTCACAGTACATATGGGGAATCATGAGGACTCTAGAATTTTTTCTTGCAATTAGATAAAATAAAATAAATATGTTCTTTGAACTCTTGTCAGAGATAAAGAACACATTTATTAAAAAATGATCTTGCCTTTTTTTTAAACTCTTGCAGGGCTTACTGTTAAAGAATTTTTTTTACTGTATATTTTCCATATTTTTATTTATTTTTTAAAATTTATTTTATTGAATCACCATGTGGAAAGTTACAAAGTTTTCAGGCTTATGTCTCAGTTATACAATGCTCAAACACCCATCCCTTCACCAGTGCCCATATTCCACCACCAATAAAAAAAAAACCCAGTATACATCCCACCCCTCAACCCCCCAAGCCCCCTCACTGCGTAACTGATAAATTTCACTTCCTTTTCTCTTTACCTTGATTACATTCCATATTTCAACACAAAACTCACTATCATTGTTGGAGTTTCAACACAGATTCACTATTTTTGTTGGAATTTATCCCCCAAGAATATTCCCTATTGACAAGGAAATATTTGATAACTAGTTTTCTACTGATGAGAATGAAGAGATAAAAAATCGCGCGATTTACAATTTCTGTATTTTAGTAATTAAGTCCAGGGAGATTTAAGTTGGAAATTGAATCATTTCCCTTCCTGGAGCAGCATGGAGCAAAAACTTAGTTCACAGTCTGGATACATGGTTGCAGGCACTCTCTGGAACCCCAAGTCATATAGCTGGCTCTGGCTCCTGCTCGTTCCGCAGCCACATGGCTGTGCAAAGGCATGGCCACCCGGGTTGAATCTCGGCCGGAGCCCAAGCTCCGGCCCCAGCCCGAGACTGCCCAGGCATCCCGCTGTTTCAAGTTCCAAGCACTTTTTTTTTCCCCTCGCCACAAAGTTCATACCTGCTCAAAGGACCCATAAAATGTCGGACACCACGCCTCCTTGTCTGGGAGGGAAGAGAGACCAAGGAAGAAGGATATTTCCTCCGTTAGCCGGCGTGGGGCAAAAGCTTAGTTCACAGTCTGGATACATGGTTGCAAGCACTCACTGGAACCCCAAGTCATATAGCTGGCTCTGGCTCCTGCTCGTTCCGCAGCCACGTGGCTGTGAAGGAATTTTTTTTTTTTTAAATAAATGAGAGCATCTATGCTAACTCTAATTTTCTTTTATGGGATCAATATTACTACATAATCCATATTGGTGAGTTTCTTATACATTTTTAAGCATATTCACCTATTCACAGCATCATCTATAATACGTGTTTAATAATTCCCAAACTAGCATCAGTAGTTAAAAATTTTGTCCTTATAACCATTAAAATTATTAAAAATACTGGGTTTTAAAATATAAAGTACCAAAAGTTGAAATATGTGTTAAGTACTATCTCCTATATCTCCCATTATCGATAAATATATTTTTAAAAACATAGGCCTCTCGCATATGAAGATATATTTGGATACTCTCCATGCCTATCCATTTATAAGCAAATTTCAGAAAGAGAGGGACAGACATAGGAGGACTGCACTTATTTGTGGAGTACAGAATAACACCACATAAAACTGATACCTAAGACAGTAGATACAAGGGCCAGAGGGATTGCCCCATATATGGAAGCCTGCTTCATGAGCGAAGGGGAGAAGGCAGATGGAATAGAGAAGGAATCACTAAGAAAATGATGGCTGGAAGAATCAATAGGAGATGTGTGCTGAAAGTAGATAATGGACCAAACATGATGACCTCTCAGTGTCTGTGGTGCAAGCCATAATGCCCAAAAGTAGAGAGAGAGAGTATGAAGAATATTGTCTGCCATGGAGACAGGGGAGGGTGGGAAAGAGGGGTATACTGGGGATATTGGTGGCGGGGAATGTGCACTGGTGCAGGGATGGGTGTTTGATCATTGTGTGATTGTAACCCAAACATGAAAGCTTGTAACTATCCCACAGTGATTCGATAAATTTTTTTTTAAAAAAGATATATTTTGAAATATGTCCTTATTTTATCTTCTGATCTTTATTTCTAATTATTGCTGTTACATTACTCTACTCTCAGTTATATTCTAAGATTTTAGTCATAAAACAAATTAACATTTGCTTTATATCATAATACCTGAAAATGGAGTAAATAAACACTTAAAGATAATCATTAGCAATCACTTATTATAGCACAAAACATGACTCACCAAAATTAATTTTTAAATTACTACTAACTTTAGTAAAATATGACTCTATACCTTGAGTAAAGAAGCTCCTTTACAATCATTACAGCAGTCTGGAAAGGGAATTTGCAAATTGATTTCCAATGAGACAGAAGATCAACAAATAGTTTAGATAACATTTTTATTAAATGGATTCCAGATTACCTCCTCTCTAACACATTTAATGACATTGCCTAGGAAATTATCATCTTTGCATTGTTCCCATAGTAGCATAATGAAGTTCTAAGAGTAATCTATTTTCTGCCTCTGTCTCTCTTTAGCATGCACTTCTCTGGCTCACATGAAAGCTCGTCAAATGCAGCAGTTCAAATTGCTTTTTTTGTTTGTTTTGGGCTTTGTGCCACACCCAGGGGTGCTCAGAGCTTACTCCTGCCTCTGTGATCAGGGATCACTCCTGGCAGGGCTTGGGGGACCATATGAGGCCCAGGCTCAGTTTCTTACAAAGCAAGTGGCCTACTCATTGAATGATCTCTCCAGATCTCTCTGGTTGTTTTTTTATGTGGTTCTGTCTGCAGAACCACCAACATGGTCTGCTAAGACCCTGTGAATTTGTATCTTGTATCCTGGTCCAAAGTGAGCAACCTTTGTCCTCTATAATACAATTAACCTTAGCAGAAAAAAGCAATAGCAATAACATGGATCAAAGAAAACCGAGATTGATTGCTCCTCTCTAATTTTCTTGGGTTATTCATTTCAGTATTCAGCTCAAACTGATGGAGGATATCTTTTCTGAGGTGGTGAGATTTGGAGTCACACCCAGATATGTTCAGGTCTTACTCCAGTTTCTCTGCTCAGGGATCACTCCTGGCAGTCCTCAAGGAATCATTTGTGGTGTCAAGATTGAACCTAGGTTGGCCATGTGCAAGATATGCCATCTTATCCACACTATACTATCTCTCCAGCCCCCACACAGAGGTATTCCTACTAGGAACAGATTTCCCTCGTGGTGGACTTGAAAACATGGCAGATATTCTATTGCATCTGTAAAAATTAAGAAAATGTATTTGTATTGCTAGTCACAGATTTTTAATAAGCACATGTTAAATGAATACATAAATGTGCATTTCTATTATATATAATTGATAATTTGATAATATATTTCTTGCTTTCTTTTTGTTTGCTTTTGGTTTCTTAGGCCATCCCCAGTGGTGCTCAGGGCTTACTCCTGGAGCGGGGGTAGTGAGATTAGGATGACCATATATGGTGCCAGGGGTCAAACCTGTGATGGCTGCATGCAAAGCAAGCTGCATGCAAAGCAGCACTGCTGTACTACTCTCTCACCCCAAATCTCTTAATGTTTTAAGAGGAAAATAATTCTACTAGAAAATAAAAAATATTTCACCTACCCCACAAATGTTTCCTCCCTGATTTTAAAAAGGAAGTATGCTTTCAAATACTAGAAACATTTAAACATCTATCACAGAAAAACTATATCGGTCACAATGCACTATTTTATCTGCATGCTTAACTTAGTCATTTACAGATCCTGAACATTTATATTTTGCATTTTGAACATATGCCTCATGTACCCAGATCATAGGAATTCTCTCACTGAGTAGAGAAATACAATACTCAACCATTATGGCAAGTTCCGCAAGCTAATTTTCTTTATGGCTCCATTGAAGTGTCTTCCAGCAAAGAGGAAGTAGAAAACTAAGTTGTTCCAGTGGTTGAGGATAAGTGATGGCAACAGAGGAAGATCAGATGCTTCCTCTTCAAAGAATAAAATTCCAGAAAAGGGTGTGGATAGAAATTCTTAGAAAAATATAAGATAACCTGAGAATGCTAAAGAAGACTATAGCCTGAACTTTGAGAAGTCTTGGTTCAATGACATACTAATGGAGTGAAATGGTATGGTTATGAAGAGACAAGAGAACAATTGGTAAGCCATATGAGTTTGATATAGCTTAGTACAGTAGGCTAGTTAGCTAGCTGTCCTGAAGTCTTCCACCGGTAGAAATTCCTGAAAGCACTGAGAGTCAGGTGGTGAATACAGGTGAACCTGGGGTCAGGATAAGGAACACTACTGTCTGAGGATGCTTCAAATGCAACAACAACAAAAAAAACCTAGTGCATGATAGTGACAAAAAACAACAACACAGAACTCAGCCCACCCCAATGACATCTTAATGACAGAATAAATGTGGATGTAAATCATATGGAGCAACAAGATGAATTCAAAAACCTTCTACCAAGTTGTTCAGTAGAAGCTCATGTAAAGAATGATTTGGCCTAAAAGTAGATAAAGGTGATAAAAGACAAACATGATAACCTCTCAGTATCTGCATTGCAAACCATAATGCCCAAAAGTAGAGACAGAGTATGGGGAATATTGTCTGCCATGGAGGCAGGGGGAGGGTGGGAAAGGGGGGTATACTGGGGATATTGGTGGTGGGCAATGTGCACTGGTGGAAGGATGGGTGTTTGATCACTGTGTGATTGTAACTCAGACATGAAAGCTTGTAATTATATCTCATGGTGAATCAATATTTTTTTTTTAAAAAAGAATGATTTGGCCTTTCATCCATTAAGCACTGAAAGAGATCAAACAGAATGTGCTTATTCCAGTTGGGGCAGAGTAAGGGAGAGTCAACTATTGTTTTACCTGGAGACAGGAGAAAAAGTAAGAAACTAAGAACTCAGTTCTCTGATATTGCACAGCTGCTTCTATCCTTTTCCTTTTTCAGCTAACCTCTCTACCTGGTTTGTCTATTGTAAAAGCTAAGAAGTTTGACTGGAAATGGGAGGGTAACTTTCTTTGAAGTCTTTGGGTGTTGAAGTTTTGATTTTTTTTGTTGTTTCAGTTAAGAAATACGCTAGTAACTGCTTGCTTCTTACCAAAAAGCCAAACCACAAAACCAGACTACCATATTTAACAAGTGCATGAATCATTCTTTTATTTCTGTATTCCAAGAACCTTCTAACGCTTATACTGTTCTTTTATGTTGCTTCCTCCTGCCATCTCTTGACTATGGCAAATGAGATGTATTATATTTAGATCTCATTAACTAAGCAAAAATTCAATAGGAGCGGATAAAAATTATATAAAAAGTTATATAAAATTCATTATATAAAAATATAAACTACTATGATATACTTACTTCGCATTCATAATTTGATATATCAAATTTGGAATATTCCCTCCCTCCCTTCCTCCTTCCCTCCCTTCTTCTCTCCTCCCTCCTTCCTTCCTCCCTCCCTCCCTCCCTCCCTCCCTCCCTCCCTCCCTCCCTTCCTTCCTTCCTTCCTTCCTTCCTTCCTTCCTTCCTTCCTTCCTTCCTTCCTTCCTTCCTTCCTTCCTTCCTTCCTTCCTTCCCTCCTTCCTTCCTTTCTTCCTTCCCTTTTCACTTTGTCCCTTTCTTCCTTCCTTTTAATGGTTTATGAAGTTGTTGACACTAGAGTTTAGACAAAACGTTCCAACTCCAATTTCATCACCAGTGTCTGCATCTCTCCACCAACATTAAGGGAACGCCAGTTTCCTCCTCACCCCAGTCTATCTCCTTTACACACATAATTTAGTTTAATTATTGTAGTTTTGGTCCCATGCTTAAAATAGTATTCATTCTGGTGTACAGAAATCTTGCATCTACACCCTAGACAAGTTCAAGACTCCTGACACTTGCATCCAGACCAGCATCCAGGTTTCCCCACTCCATTTCTCTCCTTCCATGACACTTTAGTTTCTGTATCTAAAGTTCCGAACTCCGTTGATGATTGAGAATTGGAGATGCTGGCTTGTTTGCCAAGGTGTTGAAAATCAGATGGGGCAGACACGTGATGTGATTTGGAGATGACCACTGGATTAGAGGTGTTACCGACTGGATTCCATGGGACGTCAAAAGAACACCTGGTCGCCCACTTATGAGATGGTCAGACTTCTTTGTCAAGACCCTGAATGAATGGTTTGATGCTCTTTGTGTTTCTGGAGTGAGCAGATGCCATTGGGCTACACTAGCACACAACAGGGATGAATGGAGATGTTACTGGCGCCCACTCCAGCAAATAGGTAAGCAACAGGATGACAAGTGATACAAGTGATCTAAAGCGAATGGTTTGTTCATTTTTTTTATACCTTTCATTACCTGTCATGTTATTCTATATACCAGGGATTAGAGAAATTATTTAGTGTTTGTCCTTCTGAGTTACTGTGCTTAACACGAGGTTTTTCTAGTTCCATCTGAATTGCAGCAAATTGCATGATGCATCACCTATATGACTTCATAGTATTCCACTGTGTGTGTGTATCATGCATTCAGTATCTACTCAACACCTGGGTTTTGTCCATATCCTGGCTATTGTACTGAGCACTGCAATGAGCATAGGTGTGCATGTATCTTGTCGAATGGAAGTTCTGGTGTCCTGGGACAGATACCAAGAAATGAAGTCACAAGGACATATGGGAGCTCTATTCTTGCATTTTTAAGAAAACTACATACTATTTCTTTAGAGCTGAACTAGGCAACATTCCCACCATCAGTACATCAGAACTGCTTTTTATATCTCAACTAACACAGAATTCTTTCTTTCTTTGTTTGTTTGGAGACACACACAGCAATGCTCAGGGGCTACGTATGGCTCGACACTCAAGGGTTACTTCTGGCACAGATCAGGAGAATATATGAGATGCCAGGAACTAAACCCAGGTTAGCTGTATGTAAGGAAAATGTTCTATCGCTGTATTATTGCTTCAACCCCAACACAGGACTTTTATACATTTCATATGTGTGTGTGTTTGTGTGTGTGTGTGATTCTCACTCGTGTCAGATATCTCATTGACACCTTAATTTGGATTTCCTGATAATTAAGTGACAAAGAATACTTCTTAATATGCCTACTGGCCATCCATTTTATTCAAAGAAGTATCCATTCATTTTCTCTTCCCAATTTTATGGGACTTCTAGATCTATTGTTATTGGTCTTTGTATGCTTCAAATGCCCTTTATCTGAAGTGTTCTTTACACATATTTTCTTGCATTCAGCGGAGTGTTTTTTAATTTTACCTTATGTTCCTTTTGACATGCAGAAAAGTGTAAATTTAATTTAGTCTATTTGTTCACTTTTATTTCTGTTGTATTTTCCAGTGGAAAAAATTTGCGGTTCAAATCCTGGAGCATTCTGCCTATGTTTTTCTGGGTATATTTCTTGTAATTTGTTCTAATCTCAAATTCTTTGGTCCACTTGGAGTTGAATTTGGTATGAAGTGTGAAAAACAAATTTAGCTTCATTTTTTGCTATGTAGCTATGTGTATTCTCAACACCATTTATTGAAGAGGCTCTTTTACACTGATAATTGGTTTGGGGTCACACCACGTTGTGTTCAGGGCTTACTGCTGCCTCTTTGCTCAGAGATCACTCCTTGTGGTGCTCATGGAACCATATGCAGTGTTAGTGCTTAATCTCTCAAGCACAAGAATATGTATTTTCAAATGAAAGATATGTCTTCTGGTATAGACCATAAAGTAGGCTAATAAATCTTAGCACATTTTACAGATTTGTAATTATAGAGACTATTTTTTAACCACAGTGGAAACAAACGAATATTGGACTGGAGAGATAGCACAGAGGGTAGGGCGTTTGCCTTGCATGCAGCTGACCCATGTTCAATTCCTCTGCCCCTTTCGGACAGCCCAGCTACCGAGAGTATCCCGCCCGCACGACAGAGCCTGGCAAGCTAGCTGTGGCGTATTTGAAAATGCCAAAAACAGTAACAACAAGTCTCACACTGGAGATGTTACTGGTGCCCACTCGAGCAAATCAATGAGCAACAGGATGACAGTGATACAGTGATATTAAATGAACCATAACTAATATTTTGGTGTAAATTTTCTTCAGTGTCTGTGTATCTTGGAAATATTGCTATGAGTTATTAAATGTGTGATTTCCGTGAAATTTAATGAATTACTGATAGCTAAAATAACATAAAATATGCAAAATACATATTTTAAAATCTTTATCAAAATAAAAGTTCGTCAAACATTCCATTTATTGTTGTTGTTTGGTGCAAAATCTGTGTTGCTACTTCTATTACATACATTCTATTATATTAATTATAACACCATTGAAATACAGTGGAAGTAAGGTGGGCCGCCCAGGGTGGCTTATGTGAGGCAGGGTGGAGAGAGATGTTCACTTTCTCCAGTTCTGCCTCTGCCACCTTGGGGCAAGTTGGGAAGGCTAGGACTGATAAAGTCTACTATGAGCCCCTGCGACGAGTCCCTGCACCCAGCCCCGCAGGCGACAGTCAAGCCACATCTGATGTCTGCTTGGTCTCCCTGTCAGGAGAGTTATCCCCACCATCTGATTTCTTGGGGAAATGTGGACTCAGGCTGGAGTGAGGAATGGCTCTATGCAGGAAAGGACAGTAAGTGCCAAGTCTTATCCAGAGTTTTCAGGATTCTTCCTGTCATTTCTTACAGAAAAGAGTTTCAGGAGTAGACAAGCAGTGAAGTAAAAATAGACTTTATTTGGAGACTTTTAGGAAGGGGAAACAGTGAAAGAAAGTGTGTGTGTGTGTGTGTGTGTGTGTGTGTGTGTGTGTGTGTGAGAGAGAGAGAGAGAGGGGGGTGGGTAACAAGCTTAAGAGACAACACAGGCTTCTCGGCTCTCCACCGAGATGTGACCCAAGTGGCCGCACATGTGCGGCCTCTGTTGCTGGATGACCATGATCTGGAGGCCAGCTAAACTACTTTTGATACCAGCAGCTTCTTACAGAAATGTCTCTAGACTGTGAACTAAACCATGGCCCCATGCCACTCTAAGAGGGGAAAGACTTTTCTCTCTCGGCTTTTTCTTTTTCGGTGAGGGGGGATGAAGGTGTGGTGACCATCATCTTATAAGAACCAATAAAGAGAGGTACAAGCTTGCAATGATGCAATTTCTGGCATAAATTTCCCTGGACTTAGTTACTAAAATACAGAAATCCAAAACCACTATCGCGGCCGCGCAACCTCATATCTCTTCATTATCAGCAATGGAAAACAAATTATCAAATATTTCCTTTTCAGTGGGTCTGATTTTGGGGGAAAAACTCCAAACAATAATAGTGAGTTTTTGTGGAAATATTGAATGTAATCAAATAAAGAGAAATTAAAGTGAAAATTATCAGCTACACAGGTGGCGGGTGGGGTGGGGAGAGGAGAGGTATACGGCGGTTCTTCTTGGTGGAATATGTGCACTGGTGAAGGGATGGGTGTTCAATTATTGTATAACTGAGACTTAAGCCTGAATGCTTTGTAGCTTTCCAAATGGTGATTCCATTAAAAAAAAAATTAAAAATTAAAAGAGAGACAACACAGGCTTCTCCAAAGGCAGAGAGCCCCCCAGTTCACATCTCAAGAGCAGAGATGCAGGCACCACATGTGCTCAGGTGCCACACGTGCTCCGCCACATGGGCACAAGCAGCATATGGGCTAGGCAGCATATGCGCTCCCTTCCTTTCTTCAAGATGACTTTTATAGGGTTTCTCCAATTTACCCCTGTGTGGTGCTTCTACCTAGGTAAAAGCCTGTTGCTAGGCTAGTTGCCAAGGGAGTAGAATTGGAAGTGGTCAATGTCCTCTTTGAAATTCCCTTCCTGACCTTTGTTCTTGCTGAAGCTTCTCTTGGGGGGAGGAACAGCCTTCTCTTGGTCTGTTGCCAGCACCTGGTGAAAGTCTTATCAGGCCTGAGCTCACAAGGTGGTCTCTTTGCAGCTTTGGGTCTGGCGGCTTTATTATTTCCCACGAGTTTCATTGCCATGAGGCCCTTCCCTGTCTAACTGCCTACATCAGAAGTATTTTGCAGACAGTGTAGGTTTTCATTTGTGTAGACATGGAATTGAATTGAGTGGACAGGGAGATGGATTTTTCTGAGTGTAATAGCTAGTAAACACTGAAAATTTATGTAACTATACGGAGGCTTTTCAAGGGTTTTAGTGTATCTGGAGTATTTCATATTATGCTTCTAAAATTTGATCGGAAATGTAATAAAATTAGAAATTTAATTTAATAATTGCGGAGATTAGGGCAAGTTTCATTGGTTAAAAAAAGAAGGACTTTCATCTGAGCTTCTTATATTGGTACAAATGTAATCATCCAGCAGCCGCTGGGTAGTTTTCCTTTCCCATCAAGGTGGCAGAGGATGTTGGTAAGGCCAACTCCATACTGGGGCTCTGTGTTGGGGGTTCCCCACAAACTGACTTACCCTCTCAGAGCTCGGTGTTGGCAAGATACATCCATTGATTCTGCCAAACGGCAGTGAAAGGAAAAGCTACCAGTGGAAGATGTTTGCATTTCTGTGCCTTTGATGTTTTAATCTCTGGTGATCCCGACTTTACTGCGGTACTTTTTACACAGTTCGGGAGGGACGTTTGAACCTTTCCGCCAGACTTAGGAAAGCTGCTTCTCCTCCCCACAGAGGCCTGGTTTCCTCAAGCCTCACATCTGTTCTCCCAGCCTTGCCCCTTTCAGGACTCTTTGTTCTGTGAATTTGCATTCAGTAATTAAGCCAGCAGCAAATCTATGACTGGCTTGGAAATTATTTGGGAATGGAGAATGGCAGGAAAAAACATAAAGAATCACTGAAGGAAACAGTGGGACTTGGAGATATCTGAAACAATGACCATTAACCAGGGTCAGATAAGGCAACAATCCTTGAAAGAGAGCATCCCAGAATAGGAATTCGGGACAAGGCTTCTGAATTCCAGATCTCTGCGGGTCCCTTGCCCCATTTTTTTTTTAGCTAGTTTACAGCAAGAAATGCTTCTAAAATATTACTTCTGAGCTCATCTTTTCAAGATTGGAAGTTAGAAGATCCTGAAAGTCAGCATGGTATTCAAGGGTTGAGACTTTGAAGATAGAAGAACTGAAAAGTGAAGACCTAATCGAAATCTAATAACATTTTCTCTCGGAGGCAAAGAGAAAAGAAATGAAAGGGAAGTATCTGTGTGATGACTACCCATGGTTAAGATGTCTTCTGCTATCTTGGTTTAAACTGAAGAGGGGTTGTTTGAATTTAAGGCAAAGTGATGCTCTGTCTTTGGCCAATAACATAGGTAAGAAAGATGCTATCATCAATACCCCTAACTAATCTGTAATTAAAGCTTGAATTCTTCAAATTCTCGCCAAAATAAAGGGGGGATTTGAATATATGCATAGAACTTTTTATGTAACTTCATTAGCTAAATTGTAGCACTGTCTTCCCTTGTTCATTGATTTGCTTGAGCGGGCACCAGTAACGTCTCCATTGTGAGACTTGTTATTGTTTTTGGCATATCGAGTATGCCACGGGTAGTTTGCCAGGCTCTGCCATGAGGATACTCTTGGTAGCTTGCAGGGCTCTCTGAGAGGGAAGGTAGAATCAAACCTGGATTGGCTGTGTGCAAGGCAAATGCTCTACCCGCTGTGTTATCGCTCAAGTCCTTAGCTAAATTGTAATTGGAATATTTCTTTTCAATAATTAATATGTTGTGCTCCTCCTATAAACCAGGTCAAATGGTCCTCCTCCATAGAGCTGGTCTTAAATATATATAGAGAATAATGGGAATATCACTAGCTACTTATATGGGGGGTGGGGTGGGAGGGGTTGTATTGGGGTTCTTGGTGGTGGAACGGGTGCACTGGTGAAGGGATGGTGGTTTAATCAGTATTTGACTGTGACTTAAACCTTAAAGCTTTGTATTTTTTTTCTTGTTTTCATGGTGGTTCAATAAAATATTTCTTTAAGGAAAAAAAAAAACCTATGCTTGAGGCTGAAGGTATGACTCAAAGGCTTAAGTGCATGCTTTGGGTGCAGGGATGCTGAGTTCAAGTATCTGGCATTGCATGCGTGGCCTCTGGGAGCACAGAGCTGAGAGTTGCCTCTAAAAACTTCTAGGCATGACACCCAAAAGACCCTTCAAACAAATAAAATTATTTTGAATTCACGTAACTCCTAAAAATTAGAGTTTTCAGAGAATTGTAAAAAACAAACAAACAAACAAACAAGCTACTGCCCCCAAACTGCATTTGTTTTCCTGTTTGTATCTTCTGTCAATATTAACACTTAGGAAATTTTTATGCAGATGCACTCAAAATACCTACCATCCTGATTTCTATGTAGTAAATACTGACAACACTTGGGAATGAATGACAAATATATATAGTAACAACGATTACTTATATTTACTGACTTAGTCATGGGAGGGGGAAAATCACTCAAGAAAGAGGTGTGTATTTCCTTCATTTCTTTTAAATTTTTTAAAACTGAATCACAATGAAATACACAGTTACAAAGTTGTTTGTGATTGGTTTTCAGTCACAGTATGTTCCAGCACCTGTCCTTTCACAAGTGTACATTTGCCACCACTGATGTTCCTAGTTTCCCTCCTGCACCCCTCCCGGCCCCTGTGGCAGACACTTTTTAATCTCTCTCACTCTTTCTCTTTCTCCTTTTGGGCATTATTGATTGTAATACAGACATTAAAATGTTATTGTGTATATCCTTTTACCTACTTTCAACATTCACTTCTTGTCCAGAGTGATCATATCTAGCTATTGTCATACTGGTCCTGGTCCCTTCCCTAGCCTAACTGTACTTTGTCCCCCATATATTGTGGCAAGTTTATTATCATTGACTAGTCCTCCTGGCCCTGGCCCTGTGAATTTCTTATAGTTCATGCTTTTTTGTTTTGTTTTTTGGGCCACACACAGTGGTGCTTAACATGTACTCCTTGCTGGGTGGTCAGTGTCACTCCAGTGAGTCTAAAGGGGTCATATGGGGCGTGAGGGAATAAAATCCACATAGGCCACAGGCAAGGCTAGTGCCCTACCTTATGTACTATCTCTCTGGCCCCTATAGTTTTTGTCAACCCTAAGAAGCATTTGAGTTTTCTGGCTGCAGTATTCCATGAGGTACTGTTTTCACCCCCAGATTCCTAGAAATCAGTGGCCAGAGAGAGAGAGAGAGAGAGAGAGAGAGAGAGAGAGAGAGAGAGAGAGAGAGAGAGAGAGAGAGAGAGAGAGAGAGAGAGAGAGAGAGAGAAAGAGAGAGAGAGAGAGAGAGAGAGAGAGAGAGAGAGAGAGAGTACAGGGATTAAGGCGCTTGTCTTACATGCTACTGTCTTGAGTTCAATCCCTGGCGTTAAGTATGGTGGGTACCATCAGAAGTGATTCCTGAGTATACCCAGGAGTAAGCCCTAAGCATAGCAAACAAACAAGCAAGCAAATAAAGATTTTTTTGTTATGTTATTTGAAAAGCACTGTAAACTTGATCTATTGCGTGCTGCAGTGAAGGGTTCAACACACTACAAGCTATGACAAATTTTTACTTAAAAAGAAATTTTGAGTGCCAGAGTCATAGTACAGCAGGCAGAACACTTGACTTCCATGAGTTTACATGGGTTCAATCTGAAGCATTGCATTTCATTCCCAGAATCCTGTCAGGAGTAATCCCTGAGCACCACCAGGTGTGACCCACTAACCAAATCAAACAAAAGAGAAAATAAATTTTGGGGGGCGGGGTGGGGATGTGACCTCCCAAATGGTAAGCAGGAGATCTGGGGCCACTCCCAGTGATTCTCAATCAACTGGGCCAGTGGTTCAATGTTAGCCTGAGGATGCAAGGCTCTGCTAGCACTGCATTACTGGGCATTACCTAGGCCACCCCTACAGTGCTTGGAGCCTCCAAGGATGCTTGGGGAGTCATGTACTATGAAGGAAGAAACCATGTCTGCATGCACATAAGATAATGTACCTAATCCCTGTGCTATGTTTCCAGCCCTGACTTTTACTTGAATGGGGGTTGGCCACACACAGTGGTGCTCAGCTGTTCTCCCATCTCTGTGCTCTGGTGGTTGTTCCTGGTGATGTCTGGGGGACCATGTGGAACTAGGGATCCAAGCTGGGTTGGCTATAAGACAGGAAGCTTAACTCCTGTACTATTTCCCCAGCTCTAATTTTTACATTATTGTAAACCAACAAAAGAAAAATTAATATTGTATAATTTGAGAAAATGCTATTAAATTAACATTTTAATATCCATGAGTGTTTTGGTAACACTCAGACTCATTTATTTGAATATTGTCTATGGCTAATTCATTTTCTCTTTCAGTAATTACATCGTGTAAACTTGATAAGCATCTCACAAGCGATTATTTCAAATACAGATTACTGAGGAAAGTTAATGAACAAGTCTAATGCCACATATTCTTTTAAGAGACTCTGAATTGTACCTTGCATAAATTACTTTTTCTCATGATTACTATCTTCACAATGAATTCTGGATAGCATTCATAAAAACATAGGGTATAAAACCACAAATGATTTTGGTTTATTTTATTAGCACTGCTTAAGCAGTATTTATAGCTGACTGCTTTAATGAGAGTAATTAACAGTGTCAACTTTTAGAATGATAATGTTGCCTTTTTCCATAGCAATGCGTACCTATGGACTCTCAGTATATATATATGAGCATTTAAAACATGTAGTCCTTAAACTTAATACAACAGTATTTGCTTTACTCCTATGTAGGGCATCTTGTACTTTGCGAATCCTATAAAGGGATAATTCAAAAGGGAATTGAAAATAAAAGATACAGACAAGAAGAGAATGCAGGATGACAAAATAGAAGTTTGTGGGGACAACATCTCTTCCTTTTAACAAAGGAGTTATTCTAGAAAATAAATTGTTATTACATAGATGTCCTGGAAAAGAAAATAATGTTTTTTGTGTGTGTGATGGCAACAACAGGAACTCAAAATGGAAAAGAGTATGGCTAAACCTTTAGCAACATTTTTCTCTTTAATTATCCATGTATCAGTGGAAGAAGCAAGGTTGTATCAGGAAATCTGTGGCTAAGGAAAAAGATGTTTTCTAACCCAGCCACTGTGTTAGATTTAGGTATAATATGAAATGTAAAAATTCTCATGCTAACATTTTAATGACTTCAAATGCTTCAAAAATGTGAAGAGGTAATTTATTTGTAATATTCAGAACATTTCTCTATATAGATATTAACTGGTCATTTAATAGTTTACACTCTTGGAAATGGAAAACTTAGGATGTTAACAAAACAAATTTTACTATGGGCTCATTGATGTAACCTGTAGAATTTTTATTTTTATTTTATTTTTTATTTTTGTTCACACCTAGCTGTGCTCAAGGGTTATTTCTGGCTCTGCACATAGGAATTACTACTGGTGGTGATAGAGATATGGGTCTACCCTACGCAAGGCAAGCACCCTACCCATTGTACTATCTCTCCAACCCTACTGAGCATAGTATGATTAAAATATATCACATAACTTCTAAGTAAAAAACGCAAAAAAATATGCATAATATTTAATAATAATCTATTAATTATTTCATTTTAGTCTACTCATCCCAGTTAAGAGTTTCAGTTACCTGGAGCCTGGAGCCTATTCAGTAGATTCCGGTACACAGGTGGAACCAAACCCGGCACCGAGTTTCCTTCCATCACAGCCATCCTCATATGCAAACACTTGAGTGGACCAAGGCAGGCAAACCAATGATCCTAATGTCCTCATCTGTAGGATGTGAAAAGACACCACAGTACCTAGACAACATGGTTACACACACTAAGGGCAAATAGAAATTTCATAGAGATAGTAACCAACAGGAAATGTTTTATTTTTATGTTTTTCTTGCCTTACCATTAACAGGTGAAAGAACTGAATACTGATCATTGGACACTATAAAAAAGAAGGAAGAAATCAAAGGCGGCAAATAAGTGGAAAGGTAACCCAAACTTGTAAATAACAACTAATATTATTACAATTTACATACTATCCAAAGCTTTCTATAAAATCTCTATGATCCTTTTCAAGATTCCAATTTCCAAAGAAAGAGAAAATAAATATGGAATTTTATTTGGAAACCACAAAAGAATACTTAGAGAGGAAATCATACTACATGATCTCATTTATATGTATAAAGTAAAAAAATACCAAACTCTGGATATTAACTAAAATTACATGACCATTTTATAATATATACAAACATGAACAATAATGTTATAATCTAAAACCATATCACTTATATATCAACTCAAACAAAACCAAATTCCGAGAGTAGAATGGTGATTTCTAGAGACTGAAAGATGAAGGAAATGGGAGGTGTTGATCAAAGGGAATGAATTTCCAGTTATAAGATGAATATGTGATGGGAATCTTATACAATAACATGATGACTATAGTTAATGTTATATTCAATGACAAAAATAAAAAAAAAAACTAAACTTCAACCCTGTGTGAGGTAATGGATATCCAAACTAAACTTATTGAGGTAATTATTTTGTGATATATATATATATGTATCAATTTATGCCATACATCTTAAGTTTACCCACCCTGTTTTAATATATTTTGTTTTCTGGTTTTATCATCACACATAGCAGTGTTCAGGAATTACTCCCTGTTATGTGCTAAGAATCACTCCCGGTGGTGCTCAGTGGATCATTTGTGGTGCCAGGGATTGAACCAGAGTTGTCATGTACAAGGCAGACGCACTAAACACTGTATTATCTCTCTGGTCCCCAAATACAATTATATACTGAAAAAGAAAATTTTACTAATAAAAATATTTTGTATTCATGCTTTACAGGAAGACTTTGAAATCCTCACATTGTCCACACTATGCTCTTTTACTTAGATGAAATATGTATCAAATCCATGTGAAATAGTTATGTGACTCCGTGATAGAAGGTTTACTCTCTTGTGTTTTGCTTTTTTATGATAAATCAATCATAACTTTCAGTCATATCATCAAATTGTATTTTCAAAATTTTTGTTTATGTTGAAAATTCTGCCTTCAAATTAAAACTTAGACCTTTGTGGTCACCAGAATCTTATTCCCATGCTACCACATGCCCAAAATTTTCCTTCTTGACTCCAGGACTGCAAATATAAGTTTTCACTTATATTTGTTACATCACGGAATCAATGGAATTTTCAGAGGTACTTAAATTTACTAATATGTTGACCTGAAACAGGAGAATATCTAGTTGGGCCTAATATAACCATAGGATTTCTTCAAAAGCACATCATTTTCTCCGACTTGTAGAGAAGGGAAAATCAGGAATAAATAAATCAAAAAGGATTTGATTTACTACAGCTACTTTGTAAAAGGAGGAAGCTATGTAACAAATACAGAAAGTCTTCAGAGAGTGGGCCCTAGTGATAACTCTAAAGCAGCCTATGGAAAGTGTTCTCGTGCTGTAAGTAACCTAAAGTTGCTGAAGGTGTGATTCTTTAGCAGAGTGTCCAGGTAAGCACACATTCCAAGCAACACCTTTATTTCAGCATTGTAGGATCCTTGACATTGACTTAAGTGTGCCCACCAGAACTTTCTCGTGTTGTTATTATGCTTCCAGGGAAGAGGCCTGTAGAAAGAGTGAGCTTTTTTTGTTTTGTTTTGTGGTGCTAGGGATCAAATCAGAGCTCCATACATGCAAGCATGTGCTGTACTGCGTAGCACATGCCAGGCCTCCAACAGGACTTTTGAAATACAGAACTGTGAGAAAATAAATAAAATATTATTTCTTTAAATGCCAAATTATTATGCAGCACTAGAAAATGAGTATATAATGTCATATACTCTTAACTTTTGATATTTAAAAATACTGATGTAAATGGTATGGAATAAAACTCTTCAAGTGTCACTGCTTAGATATCTGTGAAGCATACTAAAAGTTGCACTGGAAAAGTCAGCATTTTCAGTCTGCTTTTTAGTTCTGAGAAGGGCATCTACACAAAAAAAGAGCAGACCAAACATCTAAAATTTAAGTAGGTGATTATAAATGTTACTAATTTTGGTGTTCATATTTTCTGTTTGAGTATATGAGAGAATACTTCTTTCTTGGTCTCTGTCCCTCTGTTAATTTAGTAGACAATGTTTCTGCACATTGAAATGAACATTTTTTTAATCCGAAAATTATTTTCTTCAGGGCTCCAAAATTTAGGAACATGTTCCTGGGTCTTTTATCTTTTTTTTTTTTTTTTATGGCACTGTAGTTAATTGTACTTGTTCGATAGGAATCGTCCTTTTACAAGGACATATACGGAAATTGATTGTGCAACCAAGACTATACCTGGAAGTGCTATATATAAAAGTAAATCTTATTTCATCAGTTCTGACAAGTCCACCATGAAAGAATGAAGATTGTACTTCACAGCTGAAACTAACGCTCATAAAACAGTACAAGAAAATTGGTCTGATGTGTGTTCTAGAGCTTATAGGCTATAAATAATGTCACTATTTGGCAGGCTAGAAATCTCATTGCACTTTGCAAACCTTGAGAAAGAAGATTTTACTCAAATTTATAGATCTTATAGGTAGTATTTGTTGAAGTGAATTTCTTAGGCTTGGTTTCTTAGGATAAAATACCCAATAGAACAATTGGAAAACATTATCTGGAACAATAGAGCTATTGAATATTCAGCTGCATTTCCTTATGATCTTTTCAGTTAATCTGACCAGAGTAGGAATTCGCTTTATGACTATGTATATTGACTATAGCAAAGAGTCTTATATTTTTTGTTTATAAGCAAAGAGTTTTAATTTACCTCATGCAATAGCTACACATCAAGATAAAATTGACTAGCCTTCTTTCATTTTCAAGAATAACCTTTGTAGAATATTTAAGTGTTTGTATATTTATGAAATCAAACTTGGACAATACTTTAGACCACCTTAAAAGAACAAGTTTTTGAGATCTGGACTGGTCTTTGGTGTTCTATCCTAGGACCAAGTATAGCATCTTGTTTCCCTCATTAATAACATAAATAAATCTTTAACAAATGTTTATTTTATACTTATATATAGGTAATTATTTAAAATATTTTAGAAATCAT
Organism: Sorex araneus; assembly: GCF_027595985.1. Taxonomy (NCBI): domain Eukaryota; kingdom Metazoa; phylum Chordata; class Mammalia; order Eulipotyphla; family Soricidae; genus Sorex; species Sorex araneus. The sequence goes on from NC_073313.1 coordinate 198,974,783, forward strand.
ACCACACAAGAATATAGTTAAGTTTAGGCTTCACAACTATCTTTTTATAATTTGTGTTTAATAATTTTTATCCTGGGAAGTTTTTACTCCAGTGTAAACATTGTCAAGCTTGTTATACATTAATTTTTAAGATCTTAAAGAAATGATTTTCATTTCAGACATCTCTGTAATGTCAAACAAAAGAAAAATATATTTCCGTAGATACACTACTAAAAATAGCTGTTACCTTGTAATTATTTATCAAAATTATTTTTTGGTAAGTGATCATGTTTCTACTGGTCTTAAAATTTGCAATAACATTTTGCAATCAATACATTCATTGTGCTGACTGATAATTGAATCTACTTTGAGTGATATTTCTATTGAGGAAACCTAAAAATGTATGCTTTTATGCATGATGAGCTGCTATTTGTAAACAACTATAATTGATAATAGCTGGTACCAGAAAAGAGAAGAGAATATAAATGATTGAGTAAATTATGTGGTTGGTGAAACAGTGTATAAGTAATGATATTAACAGTGAACATAGATTGTTTTTTATGGTACAGTGAGCTAGTTTTTGTTAAATTGCATATAAAAATAGCATTTATAAATATCTCTAATTTTATCATTTCTTATAGAATAACTCTTTGAAATGTATATATATGATGATATTTAAAACTAGTTATACTATGTTAAAAGACTTGAGTACCTAGATCAAATTATATTTTGTCAATTTTTATTACAATTGTTCCTGCATATTTTACTTTGGAGAGAGATTTTATAAAATGTATATAATAGTTGGTCTTGGTTAGTCAATAAATATTTATGACTATCAATTTTCCCCAGTGAGTCTTAGACACTAGTATATAATTTAAGTAATTACTATGGAATTAGCTTAATTGCTAGGCCAGGAAGTTCTTTCTAATCATTTACTGACAAACAAAAACAATAACAGGATATAACTTCCTCTTTTTAGTTCAAGAATAGCAATTAGATCCAGCAAATGACAGTTTAAATATCTTCATTACATGATCAATGCAAAACTTCAGATCCTGTTACAGATGACTTTGAACCTGTTTTTCACAGATAGTTAAAGAACTACCATTAAGTAAAAGCAGTGTACTTAGCACTGTTTGAGAGAAAAACATTTTATTTATATTTATTACACCATGATTCTTTTTACCCAAGATCACATGATCATTGTTATTTAGTGCATGTTCCATTTGAAATACTTAAGGGTGTCAGTATCAGCTTTGTTTATTAGTTGACTATATCATGAATACCATGCTTTTGGAGGAAAATATGCCATCTATTGCCTTGAAACCATAAAACAAGAAAGGAGAAATATGATAAAAAGTGTATTTTTTAACAAATAATTTGGAATTAATATGTTTTTAAGTATAATATACCTTTGCCTTTCATGCGGCCAACCCGTGTTCGACTCCTCCACCCCTCTCGGAGAGCCCGGCAAGCTACAGAGAGTATCTTGCCCACATGGCAGAGCCTGGCAAGCTACCCGTGGCATATTGGATATGCCAAAAACAGTAACAATAAGTCTCTCAATGAGAGACATTACTGGTGCCCTCTCGAACAAATTGATGAGCAACGGGATGACAGTGACAGTGACAGTTTTTTTCTAGAACTGATAAATTTCCTGAATCTTCAAATCAGTCAATGAGTAGAGTTAGCAATGGATTTAAATTTCTTTCTAGTTAACACATCTTGCTATTTAGTAAATTTAAAGTAAACTCTGTTTTTTCATCCTAATATTTTGGGGGAGAAGAAGCTTTGTGTGTTCAGGGCTTACTTCTGGCTTACAGCTTAAAGATCATTCCTGGCAGTACCTGAGGGACCACATGGGCTGGAAGGGAGCAATAGCACATTGGGTAGGGCGTTTGCTTTGCACGTGGCTAACCCGGGTTCGATTCCTCTGTCCTTCTCGGAGAGCCCGACAAGCTACCGAGTGTATCCCACCCACATGGCAGAGCCTGGCAAGCTATGCTTGGCGTATTTGATATACCAAAAACAGTAACAGTTTCACAATGGAAACATTAGGAGTGCCTGCTTGAGCAAATCAATGAACAAGTGCATGACAGTGCTACAATGCACTATCTCTTTGCGACCTAATTTTAATTTTATAGTAGTTTAGGTGATTTAGGTATTATAGAGTGTGAACATTTATGGTTTTGATGTATACAGTTAACACACCCCACCACCAAAATACCCAAAACCCTCCATCAATATTCCTAAGTCACTTCTTGTCAGCATTTTCTTTCCTTCCATCCTCTCTCCTTACTGCTTGCTAATATGAGTTTGTAGTCATAGGCCAACGGTTTATCATCAGCAATATTGTCTATTCCGTTTTTTTGTTTCTTTACACATGACAGATGAATGAGATCATTCACTATTTGTCCTCATCCCTTTGACTTATTTTGCTTAACTTGATATACTCTGGTTCCATCAAAGTTTCAGCAAATTCAAGATTTCAACTAAATGGAGAGACAAGTCAAATATATCAAAAGAGCTTCAAGAGTACAAGGAGTAATTAATCAAAGGATTTTTAAAAATGGGTCAGAGATAACACAAAGAACTGAAGGTCTTTGCTTTTGGAGCCCTGGATTCAATGCTTTGCACAACATGGTCTCATGAGCACATATTAGCGGAATCCCAAATGCCACTTAGTTTGGCTAAAAATTAAAATTAAATATTAAAATAAAGAGATTTTTTAATTCCAGCAATACTAGAAATAAGGAGCACATTGAATAAAATTCAGTTTAATATGGAAAGCACAACAGGTTGACTCAATTTGGCTTTAAAAATATGGAAATAGAAGGTAACTGAATTCCAATAAATTAATGGAAAAGGAGAAACATAACAGATAAATTTAAATAAATCCTAGGAGAAATATCCCATTCCATTAGAAGTGTATATATTGGAGTTATAAGAGTTGCAGAATGTGAAGAGAAAGAGAAGCAAGCAGAGATCATATTCAAATAAAAAAGAAATAAAGCTGAGACCATCACAAACCTGTGGAAAGAACTCATCATAGATATTGTCAAAGTTGAGAGAACACCCAGACATTTCTATCTAAAGTGATCCACACTAAGATATCACTTTATTAAGTTGTCTAAAACCAGTGTTAAAAAAAAATCAAAGACTGCCAGAATAAAACAAAAAAGTAACATAAAAATGCACCATTATCAGGCTTTCCTCAGACTTGTCAGCAGAAACACTAAAGCCTAGAAGAAAAGTAGTTCATATTTCATAAGGGAAAAAACTATGAACCTGTAATATTTTAGCAATATTTTCATTAAAATATGGTGGATAAGTAATACTATTTTTTGACAAACAAAATTAAAAGAATTTATCATCAACATACCTACTTTATAAGAAGCTTTAAAGGACTCCTTTACAAAAAAAAAAAAAGATTACAAAAATCTCAAGCAAAGGGATAAATAGCAATATAGTAACAAAAACCAAAATAGTAGTAATATATAACAATCATGTCAAGATAAAATGCGGTGTAAAAGGACAGAACCAATATATTAAAGTGATGATTAGCTGATCTGAGCACAATAAAGACTTTTTAGATGTTGAAAGTATGATAAAATCTCCATGGTAACAAAACAAAAATCTGGAGCTATGACACTTGGTAGAAAAAAAACCCCACAAAGAAAGAGAATCACTAGGGCAAACTATTAATCGGAAAGACACCTGAAGAAAATGAAAGAAAAACAACAGAAATAGAACTGTAGCACTGTCGTCCAGTTGTTCATCGATTTGCTCAAGCGGGCACCAGTAACGTCTCCATTGTGAGGCTTCTTGTTACTGTTTTTGGTATATTGAATACACCACGAGTAGTTTGCCAGACTCTGCCGTGCAGGTGGGATACTCTCGGAGAGCTTTCCAGGGTCTCTTAGAAGGACGGAGGAATTGAACCCGGGTCTGCCACTTGCAAGGCAAATGCCCTACCCGCTGTGCTATCGCTCCAGTCACAAGTTACAAGTATTATATAGGTAAAGAAATTGAGTTATAATAATTTGAAGCAGAAATAAAAATATACCAAAAAATAAAAGACAGAATAACATGGAACTCCATAAACCAAAAATCACCCTCATTGTGAATGGTGTGATTCATCAATCAAAAGACACATAATGACTTGATGAATATAAAACCAATTCATCTATGCATACAACAGTTTCACATTAGATATAAAGACAAACTTTAGAGTGGAAGGCAAGAGCAAGGTGTTTTCAGGCCTATAATACAGAGAAAAGGACAGGAAATGCTAACATATCTTATAAAACAGGCTCTCTACTAAAAAAGGCAATTAGAAAAAATAATATGTGTGATCAAGAATCAATCCAGAAAAAAGATACTCTGATTATTAAAATAAATGCATCCAACACAGGTGCCCCCTATTATACAAAATGGTTGCGAATAGGGATATATTGACAGCAAGCAACATACTAGTTATAGGATAACATAACACATCATTTATAGCTATGGATAGATCATCAGTGAGGAGCAGAATCTCCTACCCCATGCCAGGCTGTCTTCACCAGGTCACTCCGGAGGGGGGTGGGTTGAGTTTCCCTCCCAACCACAAGCAGAACCCCAGAAGCCGGAAACCTTGAGTACCCAGCTATAGTCATGCTCAAAGCCACTCTCCACATGCTCAGATGAGCCTCACCCATGAGGAAACTGGTAGAGAAACACAGTTATGTGGGCTAGTGGCTGAGATCTTCAAGCCTGCTCGGATCAGGACTGGGCCTCCTCCACTCAGCTCCCCAGTTTTTCAGTAGCTTGCAAGTCACACCCACAAACTGCCCCCGTTGCCATGTAATCTCATCAATGGCCAAGATCCAGAGACTATAAAATAAAGCTCCTGGAAGAGAGCAATGGAGTATTTCCTGAAGCGTGCGGCTGTATTTGCGGCCCTGCAACCCCTTATATTCTAGCCCAGTTATATACCTGAAGTAGCACACATTGGTTTTAACATACTTGCTTATATTCTCTTATATATGGGCTTAAATGGTTCCAGAATGAAATACAACAGCCTTCACACACTTCCCTCTTATTGTTATGGGAAGATTCTCGCTGGTGGGGTGTGTGTTTGAATATTATCTGTAATGAACTATTGTGAACTACTTTATGAAAATAAAATATAAAACTCACAAAAAAAGAAGTGAGAAAATAATGCCATCAACAGAAGTTATTTAAGTAATCAATACACACAATCAAAATCTTTTATATGCCCCCCAATTAAATATACATTCTTCTTAAGTGTACATGGACCAATCTCAAGGATAGATTTTATTTATTTATTTATTTATTTTCATGATTTTTTTCTTTTTGGGTCACACCTGGCTATGCACAGGGGTCACTCCTGGCTTTGCACTCAGGAATTACTCCTGGTGGTGCTTGGGGGACCATATGGGATGCTGGGAATAGAACTAGGCAAACACCCTACCTGCTGTACTATCCCTCCAGCCCCTATATTTATTTTTTTAATGGAATCAGTAAGATACACAGTTACAATCTGTGTATGAAATCTACACTGTCCATGAGTAGATTTCAGTCAATGACAGAGTTTATGTTGGGTTATATGAGAAAACTTAATAAATAAGCAATGACTGAAATAATATCAAGCATCTTTTCCAATGATATGGTATCAGACTAGAAATAAATAAGAAAAGGAAAAATGAGAAAAAATTGTAAAGACTAGACAATGTAGTGATAATTCTTTGGTCAACAAGAAAATTAAAGGAGAAATAAAAATATTACCTGTATAATAATCAAAACTAAGATAAGTTATCAGACACTGAAATACAGCAAAAGAAGTATTAGAGAAACATGAATAGACATTCTTCAAAGAGATATACAGAAAGCACACAGACACAGAAAAAAAATATGTTCAACCTCATTTGTTATTAGGGAATATTAAAATCAAAACCATAATGAAATATCATCTTCTATCTGTGAGAATTGGAAAGAGACAAACTATTAGAGACAAAAGTTTTAGTGAGAATGGGGACAAGAAGGAAATCTAGTTTACTGTTGTGAGAATGTCAACTGCTATGGAAGTGGTATTAATTTCTTAAAAAATGTAAAAATAGGGGCTGGAGAGATAGCACAGCGGGTAGGGCGTTTGCCTTGCACGCAGCCGACCCGGGTTCAAATCCCAGCATCCCATATGGTCCCCTGAGCACGGCCAGGGGTAATTCCTGAGTGCAGAGCCAGGAGTAACGCCTGTGCATCGCTGGGTGTGACCCAAAAAGCAAAAAAAAAAAAAAAAAAAAAGTAAAAATAAAAATTCCACATAATCAAGCAATACCACTCCTGGCATTAACACAAAGGGTATTAAAAAAACACTAATTCAAAGGGATAGTTTGGGGGCTGGAGTGATAGCACATCGGGTAGGGCGTTTGCCTTGCACGTGGCCGAACCGGGTTCGAATCCCAGCATCCCATATGGTCCCCTGAGCACCGCCAGGAGTAATTCCTGAGTTCATGAGCCAGGAATAACCCCTGTGCTTTGCCGGGTGTGACCAAAAAGCAAAAAAAAAAAACAAAAAAAAACGGATAGTTTGTACCCTTGTGTTTGTTTATAGCAGTCCATTCACAGTAGTCAAAGCATGCAGCCAAACTATGAGTAAATGGCTAGATAAGGAAGATGACATAAGTATACTCAATAGAATTCTACTGTCACTGAAAATTGGTGACATTTTGCATTTTGGGACGAATGAATGGAACTTGAGGTGATTATTCTATGTAAAATAAACAAGGAAGCAGAGATAATTATTACGTTATTTTTATATCACTTGTATCACTTGTCATCCCATTGATCCTCAATTTGCTTGAGCAGGCGCCGGTAATGTCTCCATTTGTCCCAGTCACATGCTAGTGTAGTCCAATGATATCTGCTCACTCCAGGAAAAGGAAGAGCCTCAAATCATTCATTCAGGGTTTTGACGAAGAAGTCTGACCATCTCGTTGGTGGACGGCCATGTGGTCTTTTGACATCCTGTGGATTCCAGTCGATAACAGCTCTAGTCCAGCGGTTGTCTCTGAATCGTATTACGTGTCTAGCCCATCTGATTTTCGACACCTTGGCAAATAAGATAGCGTCCCTGATTCTTGACCATCGACAGAGGTCGGAACTCCGGATTCCTTCTCTCACTTGAGTGAAATGTGATACTCCTAGCATAGCTCTTTCAATTCCTCTTTGGGATAACCAAATAGCGTTTTCATCCTGTTTCCGTAGGGCCCAGGTTTCTGAGGCGTATGTTAGTGCAGGAAGAATGGTGGAGTCGAAAAGCTGTGCCAGGAGCCAGAGTTTCTTTGTCTTCTTGACCACTTATTCAACACTTTTGAAAATGTTCCACGCTGCTCTCTTCCTCCTGCGAAATTCTGGTGCCAAGTCCTTCCTCATGTTGAGTTCTCGATCCAGGTATAATTAGCTGCTTCATTCGGAGATGTTCATTCCATTGAAAGCAAATGGAATGTCAGGGACTAGTTCATTTTTCATGAACATTGTCTTCGTGAGATTCAGCTGTAATCCAATCTTTCCACACTCACAGTCAAAGTCAGCCAGCATTTGTGCCGCTTGGCTAATATTTGTTGTTATGAGAATGATGTCATCAGCGAAGTGGAAGTGGTGTAGTTGCCAACCATCTATCTTCCCTCCCATTCTTTCCCATTCCAGTCGTCGCATGATGTTCTCAAGGGCAGTACTGAAGAGTTTCGGTGAAATGGTATCACCCTGCCTCACCCCTCTCTTTACATCAATGATCACTTCCCTGTAGAATGATGAGTTCCTGGTGGTGATTCCACAATACAGCTTGAGGAGGATTTTGATATACTGAGTTTGAACGCCCTGTTTGGCCAGGGCTTTGATGATCGCTTCAGCCTCAGAATCGAAGGCCTTCTTTAAGTCGATGAACGTTAGACAGAGAGGCATCTTGAACTCTCACGAAACTTCAATGAGTTTGGTCACTGTGTGGATATGGTCTATTGTGCTGAATCCCCTTCGGAACCTTGCTTGCTTGAATGGTTATCCTTTGTCTAGTGTTCTGTGTATTCTATTCAGGATGACTCGAGTGAACAACTCGTATACGACAGATAATAGGAAGATTGGGCAATAGTTGCCGATATCCTGGATTTCTCCCTTTTTATACAACAGAACAGTCCTGCTGGTTTTCCACTGGGATGGAACCTTGCATTCAGACAGGTAGCGTGTTAAGAGCCAAGCCAGTGTATTGATGAGAACTGGTGGCAGATTCTTCAGGTGTTCGGGTCTGACCTTGTCTGGACCTTGTGCTGTACGCTTCTTTATCGACAAAATGGTGTGTCAGATTTTGGAAGGGAGGACATTGAGAATGACATATCCATCCTGCGGAATTTGGTATATGTGCAGGTGAACATGGCTGTCGAAGAGATCCGAGTACAGGTCATGAATAATCCTCTCCATTGACTTTTTGGAAGATGTGATAGATCCATTAGGACCTCAGAGGGCAGTCATCTTGCTTGGTGTCAGGATCCTGGCCAATCAACCCTGACAAACTGGGGTAAGATCCCCCAGCCACCGGACTTACTCCCTATAGGAGAGGGAGTGGGAGAGGGAGAAGCCTCTGCCCTGCCCCACTGCGCACCGCGGTCACCCACACCGCCAACACCGAGAAAGAACCACGCAGAGAGGGGAGAGTTGGAGGTCAACACAACTCTCATTTTATTGAGCTCACATACTAATATTTAAAGAAGAAATTTTAGGGAGGAGTGGGTGGGATGGACACCTGGTTATCGTATCTGAAGAAAACATTTTGCTAGGCCCTTTACAGATGTTAATTGATGATCTATGTTCCCTCCCTTCCAGGCTGGGTATGCTTAGCTCAGACAAGTGGTGACTTTCAAGTTTCATCCCACTATCTCCTCGACCAGGGAGCCCTTCTGGGTGGAATGCTGGCACAGGGCCTTGGGGCCCTGTTTGAAGAGAGCCTGTTTCTGTCTCTAAGGGCAGGGGATTTGGCCAGGGTCTCAGGCTAGCTGCTAAGACCCCAACAGCTTGGTCTTACAGTTGGCGAAGGACAGCCGAGCATTGCGAATACTTTTCCAGGCTTCTTCCACATCAGCCAACACTGCTGCTCTTCTCTCTTTGAGGTCTTCCCTTATAGCTTCTCTGCACAGCTTTGCAAGCTCGGATATTAGGATGTGGTTGCCTGAGGCCCTTGCCAAATCACGTTGGCAAATGAACTCGAGAGTTTCTGAAGACAGGCGTCTGTGTGTGGCTTTCCCACTCTTGGCATTTTTCACTAAATCATTGAGGTGTTGAATCAGTTGATCATATTCCTCGCTGATGTTGTCAACAACGGCATCTTCTCACGTTGCCGCAATAGTGCCAAAGAGCTCCTAGTTGGTAGTCATTTTGGGAGTTCTCTTCTTAAACTTAAATTCTGCAATCCTTTCTCCCCGCTCTGTGAAGTAGAAATTTGCACAAAGGAGATGGTGGTCCGATCCCGATTGGAATTTTGGGACAACAGTGACATCAGTCAGGCAAAACCTTCTATTGAATATGATGTGGTCAACTTCATTGTGGAACTCTCCACCAGGAGACTCCCATGTCCAACGTTTAGATTTGGCCTTCTGGAACTGTGAGTTACCATGGATGGTCTTTTTTTAAAAAGGTTTTTTAAAAAAATTTTATTGAATCACCATGAGATAGTTATAAGCTTTCATGTTTGGGTTACAATCTCACAATGATCAAACACCCATCCTTCCACCAGTGCACATTCCCCACCACCAATATCCTGGGTAAACCCCCCCCTTTTCCCACCCTCCCCCTGCCTCTATGGCAGACAATATTCCCCATACTCTCTCTCTACTTTTGAGCATTATAACTTGCAACACAAACACTGAGAGGTCATCATGTTTGGTCCATTATCTACTTTCGGCATGCATCTCCCATTCCATCTGGTTCCTCCAGCCATCATTTTCTTAGTGATCCCTTCTATATTCCACCTGCCTTCTCCCCTCCGCTCATGAAGCAGTCTTCCAGCTATGGGGCAATCCCCGGCCCATGTATCTGCTGTCCTTGGGTGTCAGCTTCATGTGATGTTATTTTATACTCCACAAACGAGTGCAGTCCCTCTATGCCTGTCCCTCTCTTTCTGACTCATTTCACTTAGCATGATACTCTCCATGTCTATCCATTTATAAGCAAATTTCATTAATTCATCTCTCCTAACAGCTGCATAGTATTCCATTGTGTAGATGTACCAAAATTTCTTTAACCAGTCATCTGTTTTAGGGCACTCGGGTTGTTTCCATATTTTGGCTATTGTGAACAGTGCTACCATGAATATATAAGTACAGATGTCATTTATACTGTGTTTTTTTTAATCTTCCGGATATATTCCCAGAAGTGGTATTGTGGGGTCATATGGAAGCTCAATTTCTAGTTTTTGAAGGACTGTCCATATTGTTTTCCAGAAAGGCTGGACCAATTGGCATTCCCACCAACAGTGAAGGAGTGTCCCTTTTTCCTCACATCCACACCAGCACTAGTTGTTTTTTTTTCTTTTGAATGTGTGCCAGTCTCTGTGGTGTGAGATGGTATCTCATTGTTGTTTTGATTTGCATCTCCCTGATGACTAGTGATGTGGAGCATTTTTTCATGTGCCTTTTGGCCATTTGTATTTCTTTTATGAGGAAACTTCTGTTCATTTCTTCTCCCCATTTGTTGATGGGGTTGGAGGTTTTTTCTTATTCAATTCTACTAGTGTCTTATATATCCTGGATATTAATCCCTTATCAGATGGGTATTGGATAAATATTCTTTCCCATTCTGTGGATTATTTCTGCATTTTGGTCACTGTTTTTTTTTGAAGTGAAGAAGCTTCTTAGTTTGATGTAGTCCCATTTGTTTATGTTTGCTTCCACTTGCATGGTCAGTGCTGTTTCGTCCTTAAAGATGCTTTTAGCTTCAATGTCACGGAGAGTTCTTCCTGCATTTTCTTTTATGAACCTTATAGATTCATGTCTGATATGGAGGTCTTTAATCCTCTTTGATTTGACTTTTGTGCCTGGCATTAGACAGAGGTCAGAATTCGTTTTTATCCAGTTTTCCCAGCACCACTTGAAGAGGCTTTCCTTGTTCCACTTTGCATTTCTTGCTCCTTTGTCAAAGATTAAGTGGCCATGTATTTGGGGGTCTGTGACAGGATATTGAACTCTGTTCCATTGGTCTGCAGGTCTGTTTTTATCCTAATACCATACTGTTTTAATTACTATTGCTTTGCAGTAGAGTTTGAAGTTGGGGAAGGTGACGCCACCCATCTCCTTTTTTTCCAGGGGTTGCTTTAGCTATTCGTGTGGGTTTATTGTTGCAAATAAATTTTAGGAGTGTTTTGTCTATTTCTTTGGAAAATGTCATGGGTATCCTGATAGGGACTGCATTAAATTTGTATAGTGCTTTGGGCAGTATTGTCATTTTAATAATGTTAATTCTCCCTATCCATGAGCAGGGGATGTGTCTCCATTTCCTAGTGTCCTTCTTTATTTCTTGAAGTAGTGTTTTGTAATTTTCCTTGTATAGTTCCTTCACCTCTTTGCTTAAGCTGATTCCAAGGTACTTGATTTTCCGAGGTACTATTGTGAATGGGATTGTTATTTTTAATGTCTTTTTCTTCTCTTTCATTATTTGGATATAAGAAAGCCATGGACCTTTGGGTGTTGATTTTGTAGCCTGCCACTTTACTATATCGACTTCTTGTTTCTAGGAGCTTTTCTGTAGAGTCTTTAGGGTTTTCTAAGTATAGTATCATATCATCTGCAAATAGTGATAACTTGATCTCTTCCTTTCCTATCTGTATGCCCTTGATATCTTTTTCTTGTCTAACTGCTATACCATGGATGGTGAACTCAGACAGTCTCTGACCCTGTTCGTTCCATTCTAGTACATGGGACCCAATGTGGAGTTCTTCAAAGGACCTTCTCAGTCCTAACTTGGCATTAAAATCACCAACAATGATCTTGTAGAAGGTGTGGTCGTCTTTATAGAACTTCTCCATTTCCATGTAGATCTTCTCAATTTCTTCTTCATCGTAGTCGTATGTTGGTGAAGTCGTATAATGATGAAGATAGAAACTGCTGGCAGTGAACCACATCTATTCAAGCAGAATTGTCCTATTCGGGTTATTAGGCACTCGAATGAATCAATGCTCATGGCCAAGTTAGTGTTAACAAGGACACTGACACCACCGACACCTCTGTTATTGCATGTTTTGAGGAACAGTTCTCCAGTGTCAAAAATGGCATGATGTGATTGATGCCTTCTCGTTTTCAATCAGACAAATGATGTCGTACTTGATCTTCTGCGCTTGCATCATCAGGTCCTCAATGGATGCTTCTGAGGCCAGCATATGTGCATTGAAAGTACAGACAGTCATTTTAGTCTTTCTTCCTTTTGGCAGTCTAGTTTTTCCCTGAGATTTTATCAGCCTCTCCTTGATCATCATTCTTAATGCTGCTGTATTGGGGGCTCTTTTGGTGTCAGGCAAATGAGGCCCATTGTTGTTACCATTATAACAACAACACTACCTCCACTACCCAGCCACCACCACTCTCCAGGATGCTTTCCGGATCACGCGGCCGAACCTTACACACAAGTGAAGCCCACAGAACCAGGTAAAGCAGAACTTTGCGACCTTGTACTCCAGGCTCAATGGAATGGGGAAACTCCTACAATCTCCGGCACCCCGCCCCAGGGATCAAACCCAGAGGACCCACCCTACCGGAGCCAGATGAATACCTCACCGGCAGACCTCCACTACTTCCACTACCTAGCCACCACCATGCTCCAGGACGCTTTCCGGACACAGCATAGAACACTTAATACACATTTTCCATAATTTTTGCACCATATTTGATGGGCTTCAAATATGGTCTGAACCATGGGAACACCAGTCAGGGTGATTGGAGGCCACCCTAAAGGCTTCCATCCCTCTTAGAGAGAGCCCGACAAGCTACCGAGAGTACCCCGCTTGCACAGCAGAGCCTGGCAAGCTACCCGTGGCATATTCAATATGCCAACAACAGTAAGAACAACAATTTTTATATGTGGGTAGGAATTACTAAAGCAAACAAACTAAAGATAAACTTAAAATTTTTGGTAACACCCTACAGTGTTCAGGACTTACTCCAGGCTCTGCATTCAGGGATCCTTCCTTGTGATGCTCCAGAATTGAACAGCAAGGCAAATTCCCTTCCCACTGTCCTATCTCTTCGGTCTCCACAAAACTGTTTAAAACTATGATAGTTACCCAAACAGAGGCAAGCGGAAGGAAGGAGAGGAGTAGGAGGATTGGTTTGGTGGTGGGATGACATTGGAACATTAATGGTGGAGTAGTAACAATCGCTCTCCTAGATATTACTAATACTTTAAAGTAATTAAAAGTCAATGAAAAAATTTTAAACATACTATCGAGACTAAAGTTACCTGTCTCTTTTTCTGTCTGTTTTTTGTTTTTTGGGTCACACCTGGCAATGCACAGGGGTTACTGCTGGCTCTGTACTCAAGAATTACTCCTGGAGGTGCTTAAGGGACCATATGGGATGCTGGGATTCGAACCCGGGTTGGCCGCATGCAAGGCAAATGCCCTATCCACTGTGCTATCGCTCCAGCCCACCTGTCTCTTTCTTAAGAAGGTGTCTGGATGAGGAGAACATTTAAAATTGTCATTGGAGGGGTGTAGTGTCTCACGATGTTCTTTATGATGCAATGGATCTTGGATTTGTAGCAACTGATATTTATTTCCTATTTTTATCAATAGAATTTCTGACTGAGAAATTGTTTCTAGTGGGTAATTGTTTTTCCTTTCACTCTCCTTTCTCAATTACAAATGCCCCATTTGTTCTGTATGTCTCTTTCTGGCTCCCTGATCTGAGTATATAGCTTGAAGCTCTTTGCTAAAAATATGTGCTCTGATTTCCTCATTGCAACCACCTGTTTAACCACTTCCCTCCACTGCTTCTACAGTGTTACCTCCTCCCTGATATCTGTGTGAAGCTGTCTTATGCTAACCTACTCCCAGAGAACTAAGGTAGAAGGACCAATGCTCTTCTTTCTCTTCTTTCAACCTCATAGTCCATTGCTATTATTTTAATCCTGAGCAAGTGTGGACTAATAAGTTATACATCCTGAGGGCAGTTTTATCTGTTTCTCTATTCTTTTCTATTACCATTTCTCCTAAAAGAGAAAAATATTCTCCTTTGTACCTGAAACTTTTTGATGCCAGATTATAGGTTTCTCTTCCCTAAGGTTAACTATAAAACTCTTTCATCAAATTAGCTAAATATTACTCTTTAAAAACATTTTTTATTTATTTGGGGGACTGTGGGCTATGGCTTGGCTCAGGGACTATTTCTGGCTCTGTGCTAAGGAGAGACCCTGGTATTTCTTGGGGACCATCTGCAGCATTGGGATTTGAACTGGGTTGATTGCAAGCAAGGTAATTGCCTTAATCCTTTACTAGCTCTCTGGCTCTCAATATTGCTCTTAATACATAAGTAACAGTTAAACAAATGTGGGAAATGTTTTGTTTATTTTTTTATATCCATGTCTATTGGCTATCTGAAAAGATGTAGTTTATCAAAAGCAGAAAATTTTGTAATCAAAATAATCAAAACTCTGTTCAATGCTATTCATTTTGTTAAAATTAAGAGGTTAGGATTAGATAAAATAAAGCTAAATAAAATAAGATATTTCCAGGAAAATAATGCAGCCTGGAAGTTGTGACAACCCCTTCTTCGGACACAGTATTTTGGTTCTGTCATAATATATTCCTTTGTATTGATAACAATCCCCAGACTCTTCACTGGACTGAAAACTCTGTATAGCTTGTAGAGTGAAGAAAACATTACCATGGCCAAGTAGTCTCTTCATCATTGCCATACCAAAATGCTCTTTGATATTTCTCTGCTGTGTTCTGTGTTTTATAGTATATAATTGTATATCTCTCAACTTGTATATTTCTCAACTGTACATATTCACCTCCCATCTCAAAACTCTGCTTAATGTAGTTTCCTAGAAAACACCTAAATGTACATAGGCCAATGTCAACCAAACTCAATTGCAGAAAACCAGTCATAATTTCTATTTAAAAAATGGTCTCTAAAGCTTGTGCTGATTATATATGCTTCTCATTTACAAGAAGTCTCTTTGACAGTAAGTCCTCCTTTTTCATACAGTTTTTTCTAGGGCTTGGGAGGGAGTCATGGATGTCACAGTAATTACATACTTATTCAGCAAAAATTTAATGACCATGAACTACATGCTTAGAAATTTCAGGATTTATATGCTAGTGGAAGAGGTAAGGGTAGACAGTGAGATGAGGAAGGTAATAAAAATGGTTAAGTAGAACAGCAAAGCCCAGAAGAGGTATTGAAAGTGTTGGGCAAAGTTATACTTTTTTTTCCATCGTGGGGAAATTACTCACTAAAAACATGGCTTTAGAGAAAAATCTAAAGGATTTGAAGGTATTAATCACCCCTCATCTGAGGAAGATCATTTCAGTCAGAGAAAAATAGGAAATTCTGGGGCTGGAGCAATAGCACAGTGGGTAGGGCATTTGCCTCGCACTCAGCCAACCTGGGTTTGGTTCCCAGCATCCCATATGGTCCCCTGAGCACTGCCATAGGTAATTCCTGAATGCATGAGCCAGGAGTAACCTCTGTGTACCGCTGGGTGTGACCCAAAAAGAAAAAAAAAAGAGAGAAAAATAGAAAATTCAGATGTTTAAGAGTATATGACCCAGAACAAGATGTGGAAAAATTGGTTCCACATGTAGGACCTGGACTTTGGTTTTTACCCTGGGTAGGTCAGTAAGCCAGTGGAAGATCTTAAGTGAGGATTGATTGGTCACTTTTAGGGGGTTGGCTTTTGGGACTGTAATCACCAGCGTTTGAAGCTCTTTGTTTGGGGGTTGCTCTCATTAGTGTTCAGGAATCCATGCAGTGTGTAGGAATTGAACTAGTATTTTCTGCATAATTGGTCACGTTTTAACAATCTGTATGAGTGTAAAGGGGAAGTACAATCACTGGAGATTATTGTGGCAATACAAGTGAAAGATGATGGTGATTTAGAGTCAATCCACAATGAGGAAGTGAGTAAATACTGGATATATCCTCAGGTTAGAAACATCAAGACTTAGTAACAAACGACATCTAGAAAGTAAGAGCAAGAAACAAATCAAGATGGTGCTGAAATCTGATGCTCCAAACTTGGAAAATGGAATTTTACTGTCACTGTCACTATCATCCCCTTGTGCATCGATTTGCTCCAGAGGGCACCAGTAATGTCTCCATTGGGGCGTTTGCCTTGCACACAGCTGACCTGGGTTCGGTTCCTCTGCTGCTCTTGGAGAGGCCTGCAAGCTACCAAGAGTATCTCACCCGCTCGGCAAAGCCTTGAATTTTAGTAATGTGAAAAAATACATAAAAACCTCTGGGCTGAGGGATATATTATGAAGTTAATTTTGTTTGTGATAAGTTTGAAATGTCTGTTAGATATTCAAGTGGAGATGTTCAATCAACAATAGGTCACTATTCAGAGACCAATGGAGAGATCTCTTTGCGAACATATATCTTTCATGTCATTATTTTGTTTGAGCTTTAATTCACTACCTAAGCAGAATGAAAGTGTGCCTTATTTGACAGAAAAAGACACAAGAACAGAGTAAATTGAAAGATGTTCATGAAATGCTTGAAAACCAAATGAAAAAATTCTTGTTAATAATACTTTTGTCTTTTGTTTGATTTAGGAATCTTTCCTGCTGGTGTTCA
Source organism: Sorex araneus (assembly GCF_027595985.1). Lineage (NCBI taxonomy): Eukaryota > Metazoa > Chordata > Mammalia > Eulipotyphla > Soricidae > Sorex > Sorex araneus. The sequence continues at coordinate 198,991,603 of NC_073313.1, forward strand.
AGGATTTCTCCTGCCTCCGTGCTAAGGGTCACTCCTGGTGGTGCTGGGAGACCATGCAGTGGTGGGAATGGGAACCTAGGTCTCCAAACTGAAATCATACACTCTGGCCCTTTGAGCTACTTCTCTAGTCCCATATATTTTAATGAACATTTGAAATCTTTCCCCATTTATACATGCTGGGGTGGGGGAATAGGGAAGAAATATATTCAGTAGTTCTTAATATTTGGTAGTATTCAAATTAGTTTTTAGTTTCAATTCATTATCTTTTTTATTTGCTTCTTCACCTCCTTCAAGTCATGGCTCAACTATTTCCCTGTTAACAAGGGGTATATTTGCCAAATTCCCTGTGTATTTATATTATCTGCCTACTCACTCTGGAGCTCCTTCAACTGCCTTATTTCTGTTTCTATCTGTATCATTGATCACTTTCTCAAATATTGTATAACTTCCTTAGGCTTGTTTGTTGTTGCCCCAAATGCTTTTGGACAGTTTTCAGCATGGGTTGGCCTCATCTGTGATTCCAGGTTGGGCAATAGGCCAAGCTATTCCTGTAGACTTTGACTTGATTCATGTAGCAGCAACATGGCAGTGTGCAGTCTCAGACCCACCTCGTAAATTCCTGTTTCAGATCTTCTTTGAATTGTCAGCAGCCTTTGGAAACCTTGTCAGAACAAAATTAGTGTAATTTAAAAGCAGTCCTATTAACACTGGAGGGCTATCCTTGGCCATTAAGAGATGGAATTTTCTTTTCCTTAATCAGGTATTTCTAGATGAATTCCACTTGGATGAATTACTAAATGCTTATAGCATTTATTAATGCATTCTCACACCATATTATTTCTCACCACTTCCCATCACCACCACCTTCCCGGCTGCCAGCTCCTGTCCTCAAAGAGCATTCTCTTAAATTAACCACTCAAATGTAGTTAAGACTTGGCCACAGTCTATACTTTATGAAGAATTCTAATAAAGCATACCACTTCACATTCCCAGAGGTAAATATTTATTTCATTCGATGTTGGTCTCTATAATGTCTGTCATTGAAATTATAATAATAGAAAACATGTATTTTCTCCTTGTTACTAGTTTTATATGTCCTAAGTATATTAACTTACCCATTAACAACTCTGAGTTAGGTATTATTACATCCAATTTAGGTATGAAGAAAAGCTGAATAGAAAAGTTAGTGAACATTCCAGATATATATAGATAGCAAATAATATGCAAACCAAACACTAGCATTCTCTTTCTTTTACATCCTCTGATATCTATGCTCTATTGTCACACATGCTTGAGCTAGCTTTCTAATTTAAAATTTCTGAAGACTCAGGAAATACCGAGTCTTCAGAAAATTTTATGGCATTAGATAAACTCAACAAATATGGTTTGAAGTGAATTGGATGTAATTTAGTTTTTCAATTACTAAATCAGCTAAGGATTGGGGATTTCAATGCTAAAGTGTGACTATAAAATATTATATTAGTTCATAAGTTATTAAATCAGCCAAGATAGTTCAAGTATGTATGACAATAGAAAATAGGTATTAAAGGACAGAAAGGAAGCAGAATGCTAGTGTTTGATTTGCGTATTTTTTGTCACCTATGTAAATCTGGAATGTTCACTAACTTTTCTATTCAGCTTTTCTTCATATCTAAGTTGGGTGTAATAATATCTAACTCAGAGTTTTTGAAGAGTAAGTTCATATATATAGGGCATATAAAACAAGTAACAAGAGAAAATACATGTGTTCTATTATTATCATAATTTCAATGACATATTATAGAGACCACAATGGATAAAATAAATGAACATTGCTATACTTTAAGGAGACCTAGACAGGGTTTCCCCTTTATATTTCAATTGTTTTTAGTTATAGTTTATATTTACTTAAATATTTAAATTATGTATGTGCACATATGTAAAGTTCCACAATGCGTTACATTGCCACAGTCCAGGTGAAGTTCCAATGTACTCAAATATGCAATTATTTTTATGCAAAATTTAAATGTGTATTATGAAATATTAAAATTTATGATACGCAAGATTATTCTGGTCTCCTATGCAAGATATAGATAGTATCAGTTTATTCTCATCCTATCAGGCTTATGGGCAAAAGGAAGTCTCAAATCCTGAGATTTCATTATTCAAAAAATGGGGGTCACCTGTTTGAAATGTTTGAAAGAGAATTGATGCTATTAAGTTCTGAAAGGGACTTAGTACAACCAGCATGTTGTTGAACATCGATCGTATTAAGTAAAGTCAATGCTAATTGGAAAAGCATTGACTGGAATCCTAGTCATACTTTGAGTTTTGTGCTGTGATTTTCTTCAAAATTCAAATGAAAGTTTTAGTTTTACAAATATCTCGTTAGTACTTGAAAGTGAAACTCACTTTTATGACAATAAATATTACAGAGATGGGTTTTAGAGAATGAAACCTTTTCATTAGTCATAACAGCACTGTTACACAGTTATTTCAGCTGCAATTCACTTGTAACTTAATTTAGTAGGTCATAAAAGAGAATTACTGAGAGAAACCTAATCTGAGTTCTTTGGATTCTTTTAATTTGCACATTATGTGCTGAGCAAATGAATTTATTAAGCAAACTGCTTGTAAGGCATGATACCTTGATTTAGAAAGCAACCTGTGATTTACAAAGTTTAAACTTATTACACACTGTGAATGTGATTTCTTTAAAGTAATAAAGATAAGGGAATGAATGGAACACTGGATTTTATGTTAAAAAATTAATCTCTAACTGGATGACCTTGATTCAACCCTTACATTTTCTAGTCCATATACCATGTGGCTATGGGAATGCAGAAAAAGATTACATTAGATACCTTCTATTTTCTTTAATTGGTATTCATTAAAAAAAAATTCTGCAAGGCAGGTCCTGTAATATTCAAGATGTTACTTTGTAATGAAGTGATAGGAGATACAAAGACCAGCAAAGTACTTCCATGAATATAAAGAAAGAAAAAAGTGGTTAGTTCAGTTGAAGTTGCAGACAGCTGCCAAGTTGAGTATGTGCCACCATTTTTTCTATTATAAGTTGATTTATGAATATCATTATATATCCAGTTTAGTACTTTTACTGCTTCTAGGTTAAGTACCATAAGCTCCTGGGATCTGCAACATCACATGTAATAAAATTCAAGAAGATGAGAAAAACATGAACTGCAATCATTCAGTCTTATAGGAATTTATGACCACTTTGACTCCTGAAACTAGTCCTAATCACATATTACAAGTGAGATAATTTAGCATAATACAATTTTCTACTTTTTTACAGTATTCCTAATTAAATACTTGCAGCAGAGCAGGTACCAAATTAAATACTATAGTAAATTCCTGTGACACTATTTCATTTAGGGAAAAATGGTTGTCGCTAAAGTAAACCAAGATATTGTAAGAAAACACATATGATATTTTAAAAAGGATTTCTGAGACTTAAACTAACATTTTACTGGAACATTTCACTTGCAGTAATACTGAGTAATTACTGGAAAGAATCAAATCTGTGTAAGTATTCACTAGAATAATTTTTGGAATAATTCTTCAGAAATATGATTCTAGGATATGGTTGTCTCTGCAACCTTAAGTATATATCTAGATAATTTGGAGCTAACTACAATGTTGATATCTAAATGATCAAAATTCTTGAATGGAGATGAAAGCACTCTCTTAATTCTGAACTGCATGGAATTATACTTTTTCAAAGATGTTTCCTGCCTAGTTTTAAATGTCTGGTGCTAAAAATGATAAGCAAACAAATCTGTCAACAGATCATTTATAGCCTTTACTCACTTCTTCTCAAAGTGCCAAGAGTACCCTGATTCCAGGAGCAATTTCTCAGTCTGCATTATCATGGATTCCAGTGTGACCATTAACTACTGAAATTGAGTCCAGGGCTTGTCACAGAATCTGAATGTTGCAAGTGATGTTAAAGATGTGAATTAATCCATTCCTCTAGCTCTAGGAAGGAAAACTGCCTAAATATATCTAGATGAATATATCTTGATATATAGATTATATATCCATTATAATAACATACTATGGATATATAATAAAATTATATAGTAAAATTATTTTGTATTATATATCATAATATTATATGTGGATATATATAATAAATTTAAGGAATAATTTTACATGCTAATCTGAGCAGAAAAAAACTGAAGGGTGTGAGTTCCCGAGGAATATGTTTGCATACTTTTGGACAATTTGTATGCTAATGCAATTGAAGTACAAGTAAAGTGTACCTGGGAGTTACCTCCCCACATTGCCTGATTAGAAGTACTAGGATAAGGCACCTAGCTGATTTATTAATTTGCTTGAGAAAATTCCTTGTATGGATTAAACAACCCCACAAAATACAATTACCTTATCCATCATATTTACATAAATGAACATTTTAATTTATTTTGTGACTCCAGGTCCTGAACCCAAGGCCTTGCACGTGCAAGATAAGAGCTTACCACTGAACCACATTCCTGGACTGGATATAAATTTAAGTCTCATTGTTTCCCCATCACTCCCCTTTCCATTCTGTCTTTTCATCGTTATTTGCAGTCCTTGCTTATCCTGGCCTGCACTCTATTTTCATCCTTCAGTAATGATACCACTAAACTTGAACTTGAGCTCACTGCCTTGCCACCATCTCTTCCCTTACCATCTATCCTTCTTGGAGAGCCCGGCAAGCTACCGAGAGTATCCTGCCCACATGACAGAGCCTGGCATATTCGATCTGCCAAAAACAGTAACAAGTCTCACGATGGAGATGTTACTGGTGTCTGCTTGAGCAAATCCACCATGAACAATAGGAAGTTGAGCTCACTGCCTTGACACCATTTCTTCTCTTACCATCTATAGAAGGGCAAATTCTCAAATTAACATTTCAAAATTACACCTGAATCAGTTTATTTTTGGTTTTGCCACTACCATCTTACTCAGGCGCTGGAGCGATAGGAGAGCGGTTGGGCAGTCGCCTTTCATGCTGCCAACCCAAGTTCAATTCCTCCGCCCCTGCCCATCTCGGAGAGCCCGCGTGGCAGAACCTGACAAGCTACCCGTGCGTATTGGATATGCCAAAAACAGTAACAATAAGTCTCTCAATGAGAGACATTACTGGTGCCCGCTTGAACAAATCGATGAGCAACGGGATGAGAGTGACAGTGATCTTACTCAGGACTTTCATTATATTTTGCTTGAATACAAATTAGTTCCCATACTCTTCTTGTTTTGGTTTCTCTCCTGCTCACAAGTGTATCATATCCATTGTTGTCAGAGCAGTTGTAAAACTAATTTGAGTCAATGTAAAACTCAGATTGATGACCTCTCAGTGTCTGTGTTGCAAGCCATAATGCCCAAAAGTAGAGAGAGAGTATGGGGAATATTGTCTGCCATGGAGGGAGGGGGATGATGGGAAGGGGGGGGCATACCGGAGATATTCGTGGTGGGGAATGTGCACTGGTGGAGGGATGGGTGTTTGATCATTGTGTGATTATAACCCAAATATGAAAGCTTGTAACTATCTCATGGTGATTCAATAAAATAAAAAAAATAATTAAAAAATCAAAAATGAGAGGGGGTTCTATACTATCTGATATAATGTCCATCCTTTCCCATATATAAAAATTATTTAAAATTGGGGTCATATGTAAAGTATAGGGGTTAAGGCTTTTACCTTGCATATAGTCTACTCTGATCTAATCCCTGGCACTGCATATGGTCCCCTGAGAACTGCCAGGAGTGACCCCAGACACAGAACCAGGCATAAGCTCTGAACACTGCTGGGTGTGGCCTCACAGTACAAAATGTAAAATTTATTATGGTCTATAAAACAAAATTATTTTTTAAATACTAATTTATAAAATAACAGTTGCCTATTATCTTCATTTTATTACTTCCTTTTGAAATCTAGATTTGAAGTAAGCATAAATGTAATCACAACTACACTGGTTGAGCTACTGTTAAGTCTGCCAGAAACCAGTTCCTTCCACTATTTCTGAGGCTTTCTTGATCTATTGCTTCAGCGGCACTTAGAAACAAGACCATTCAATTGGTTCTTCTCATCTCCTCTTTTTCCCTCTGAACTCCTGCTTCTGAAACTGCTGAGGTTGCCACTCAGCCCATTTCAGAATTGGGGAGGGAAACCACTACCAGTTTATTCCATATTGCAGCACAGATTGTTTTCTAATTAGTCACCATACAACTGAGATCAGGCTGTAAATTTAAAGAAAACAGCAGAAGAGTAGGGAATGACACAATGGAAGGAAAACACAAAGAATGTCTTCAACTATTATAAGCCCAGTAGTGACTGGCTTCCAGCTTTTTCTTTCTTGACCTTAAAATGACCAGGGCAATTTACCACACCAGAATTTTCATGACTTTTTAAGACTGTGTCCCAATAGATTTCCAACTCTACTGAAAACCCAGATTTCCACCCATCCCCCTTAATTTCATTAAACAGGCCTTTTTCCCTAGACTCATTTCTTTATCGTCTGTGTTTGACAGTGAAAATGCTAATTTCTTTGAACGGACACCCACATCTTATCAATTTTAAATCCATGACCCCAGTTGGTCTATCAAAAAATATTCAAATTTGACTTGATTTGATTTGAGTTATTCTGATCATATATAGAAATTTTGTTATACAAATCCAAATCCAATTATAATCTGTGTATATTGGGTAGACTACATTTTGAATATTTTATATCATATGTAGTGCCTAGTAACTGATTCATTTCCTTTACACTCTAACCTTATTATTGTCACTTTTATCACTTTAAGTAGCACTGAAATATTTTTACTGATTTTCACAAGAAAGCAATTGAAATTGTAATTTATTGATTTTATTTTATTGGGGGAATTTGGGATCATGTCATATGGCACTTGGGGGTTGCTGAAGACTCAATGCTTGAGTGTCATTCCAGGCTGGGAATCAAAGCCCCCGCCACAAGCAAAGTATATTCTCCAGCCCTTTGATCTATCTTTGTAGACCAACAATTAAAAATATTAAATGTGAAGATGAAGTCTCAGTTTAAAGCTGTTTAAGGAGTTAGGAAGTGCATGTAGAAAATAATTTAAGATACTCTGCACAGAGTGGGTCTCAGAACTGAGGTTGGAACTAGAGAAGCTTGTAGGGACTAGGTTTATACTCAGTAGGGAAAGAAAGAATTAAAAAAGAAAGTAGAAAGGAAGAGAATGAGCATAAGAGAGAAAGAAGAGGAGAACAAGTAGTTAAGACGACTACTTTTAGAGCAGGTTCGGCCATACTAAGCTGTACTCAGGACTTACTCTTGGCTCTGTGTTCACGTAACACTATTGGTAGTGCTTGTTGGATCAAATGCATATACAGTGTGGGGATTGTACTGAGGTTGGTCAAGTGTGAGGCAAGTGTCTTAACACTTGTACTATCTCTCAGGCTCTATAATTTGGACAAGATTTAGTTAAAATCATCTAAATAATATCCTAGAACTCTTACATGTTATCTATGAGAGAGACCCTATGCTCGTGTACAGAAATAGAACATTTAAGAGTTAAATCATTGCAGATGAGTTATTTAGGAATTAAAGTGGAAAGTATTTAACATTTCAGTATTTTTTGTCAGGCACAAGAACAATAAAATTAAGCCAGGTTCTTTTAAACGTGGCCAGGGACTATAGATTTTTCTAAACATTTTACTAGTCAATGTGTTAATAGTAATGGTGTCATTACTCATTACTAGTCAATTGACTAATTATCAGTTAGTATCCTTATAATGCTTTTTGATATTGTCAACTTCAAACAAATACCTTCTTTTAATGTTCTAAACTTAAAACTATCGTAGAAGAAAGATAGGTAATTATGCTAAATCCTGAAAAAGGGGGGAAAAGCCACTTAACCTGTATTCTACAGGACTAAGTCTGATGCAACAAGAAGTTGCAGAACTATTTGGCCTTGGAATTCAGTCATTAAGCCTTATCTGCCAGCTCTGTCAACAGAGGAGTGAATTTGCTTCACTCTTCTCTGCCACTAGCACAGAAACAGCTTGTCTGTAGCCTTTCTAAACCTTAAGGTAGTTTTGTCCTTTGAGAACAAGATCCTCATTTAATATTCAATCTCTTCCTGGAATCTTGCAATAATAGAATACTCACTGACCTACAAAAAAGGAAGAGAAATTGAGAAACACACTTTAGTAAGTTTTTACATGCATTCAAAATGATTTGTCCTTCATCTACATGATAAATATGATAGCCCCTTTACATTCTTTCAAATCCTAGAATAGTTTGGGTTTGGGTTTTTTTTTTTTTTGAGATAAGGAATTTCCAATTGGGATATTCTTGACTATTTTCTTTCTGGAGGATGGATACCTCACTATATTTCAAAGGAAAACAGAAACCCCCAATCTTTCACCTAGAGGAAACTAATACAGGGAACTTATCCTTGATGAGAGGTAGAACAGTGACTGCTGGAAGCAGACTGGGGTGCTGCCTACTGAGAGCTGGAGTTATGAGGAGACTTGATCATAGACAAGGATTTCTTAAGACACAGGAAAGAGAGGAAGAAATACCTTCAACCTCTCCATAAGGAGAACTCTATTAAGATAACAAAATCTTACTTGTGCTATTCAAAGTGTCCTGTATTTGGACTCTGAGGGCAGGAATCAATCATGCAGTAAACTGAATTTTTTCAATAGAGACATTCATAGTCTTGCAAGCCGAGAGTGAGGAAGCAGAACCAGGCCTCATCAGAGATCTCAGGCTATTTACCTGTGGGGCAAGGTTCAATTTTGTGTCCTTATTTTTGAATTTAATGGAATAATTTTAAAACACAAATTTTACAAATTCTGAAAGACTTTGATTTTATCCTCCCTCCAGTTGTCACTCTGTAACACATAACACAGAAACTTTATCAAAATAGCAGGGCATATGCCTTCTATGTGTAAAACTCTCTTCTAAAAGTTTGGTATATAGTAATGCTTTTAATCCTCACAAACCTTCCCAGAAGTACTGCTTAATTATTTATGGAAGAAGAATGTTTCAGAGAGGTTAGTTTACAGTAGGCATATGGTGACATAGAGTTGATTCATTTGTACTCTGGGTTACTGTAAGTTGCCTTTGAGGGGCCTTCTGAAAGGTAAACAAGTCTTCATATTCCAGGGCTCCCAAGCAAGCTACCATCTTCCCTTACCTAATATATCTATGATGGACTCAAGGTTTATTTCTTATTCAAATTCTTCTAATCTTTTATAGAGAATCTTCAGAGCAGCCAAGAATACCTTAAAAAAATAAATAAATATAATTTAAAAAAAGAGCTCCTCTTCTCAAAGTCCTGCAATGTTTTTGCACTATCTTAGAAAACTCTTACATTCATTAAAAGTACTATATCGGGCATTTTATTTTACATCTTAATTTCTATTTTCGGTTTTTGGGTCACAACCAGCAGTGTTCAGGGGTTACTCCCAGCTTTGTGCTTTGGGATCACATCCAGATGAGCTCAGGAGAATTTATATATATATATATATATATATATATATATATATATTGTCAACTTCAAACAAATACCTTCTTTTAATATTCTAAACTTAAAACTATTGTAGAAGAAAGATAGGTAATTATGCTAAATCCTGAAAAAGGGGGGAAAAGCCAGGGATTGAGCCCTGGTCCTCTGTGTACAAGGCAAGTTCCCGAATGCCCAGCCTCTGCATCTTGCATTTCAGATAGACAAACATACCCTAGTATATGTTTATCAGTATATCTTTCCTGATTTCCTGGTATGACTGGGCAGTGTGTAATGTGCCTATCTCTTTATCTCAGAATTTGTCAGTGTAAAAATCTGGGAATAAAAAAATACCTCCTGAAATTATGCTCACCTTCTGTGTGTATGTTAGACTTAACTAACCCCTCAAGACCCCCTGAGGGCTTGAAGGTTGGCTGGGGCGCCTGGCAAAGTGACAGCCATTTTGTAATGTCTGTCAATGGTGCTATTTATTTTGGCCTTTCCTCTGTAAATTTGGTGGGCAGCCAGGGCAACAAAGGGCACTCCTCAGTCTAGGGTTGGAAGAGGCAGCTGGGGTGAATCTCTAAGTAGTCCAGAGGACTGTAGGGCAAAGGAAACAGGCCAAGGACACATATGAGCTGAATTTCACAACTTGCTTATATTTGAATAGTAAAAATGAAAAGAATTCTACCACGAGCCTTAACAGGCAGGGACAAACGCTTGGATCCTGGAGGTGCCCTGCACTTCATCCTGGTTGCAGTGAATCATTCTAGGATTTCAATCTAAGCTCTGCTCTTACCTAGCAAAAATATCTCAGGTGTTTCATACGTAGAATTCATAAACTAAGGAGCGTGTAAACAAAATCATCACTTGTCTTTCTTCTTTTTGTGGACCAAACCTGGCAGCACTCGCGGATTGCTTTTGGATTAGTGCTCGGCAACTGGTTCTAGTGGTTCTCGGGAGACCATGAGGTGCTGTGCATGTAAAGCATGCTCTGCAGTTCATTGAACTACCTCTGCACCTTCAATGTTGCCTTTGGCCCATCTGGTTTCGTTTATATTTCTGAGAACTAAGAAAGATAGAATCTGTGCAGTAATATAGCATCTAAGGCACTTACTTGTCCTGGCACATACCCGACCAGGTTTAATTCCCAGGCATTTGATATAGTGCCTCAGCACCTATGGAACTGATACCTGCGTGCAGAGCCAGAAGTAAGCCTTGAGCACTGCTGGGTGTGGCCCCAAAATAACAAAGAAACAATCACTATTTGGAATGTAAATGTAAGGAATATTTACAAACTAATAAAAGTTGTGATAAAACAATCCTGTAGGGTTGGGGGTGGGGAGAGGTTTGGAGTGGGGTGGGGGATAGTATTACTCTCATAGCCTAGTGATAGCTCATCAAAGATTTTAGAATAACTCAAAAAATCATTTTGATTTAATTGTCTTATGAATTTGGTGAAGCTAAGGTGTGTTTGATGACAAATGACAGCTAGAATAATGTTCAACCTTTTATATTTTAATTTAAATGATTTGTCATAGTTCTTCCCAATACTTCACTATTTATAAGATAAAATTTATGGATTCTGTAAAATAACTTTAAAATCTTTTTCATTGCTTCAGTTTATGCAGCCAGAATAATTACAGAAGGCATTTTAATCTGTCTTCTTTACAATCCAAAGGTCATTTACACTGACTTTTCTTGCTTTGAATTCATGCAAGTCACCATTAGTTACAAGTTCTATTAAAATTTTTAATCTTCCTTTAAACACCTCATTAATGTCAGTATTCACTAATATCATTATTGAACTATTTATTTTTATTCAATGTAGATCAACTAATTATACTACTTGGTGGAGAAAAATTAATTTCTTTTATAATAACTGGCAAGACATCACAATCTGTAGCACTGTAGCACTTGCCCCATTGCTTGATTTGCTTGAGTGGGCACCAGTAACGTTTCCATTGTGAGACTTGTTACTGTTTTTTTGGCATATCCAATACACCTTGGGTAGCATTGCGGGCTCTGCTGTCTGGGCTGAATACTCTTGGTAGCTTGCCGGGCTCTCCGAGAGGAATGGAGGAATCAAATCAGGGTCGGCCATGTGCAAGACAAATGCCTTACCTGCTATGCTATCGCTCCAATCCATCACAATCTAGTACCTCATAAATAATTCTTCCCTGAAAAAAAATTTGTCTCTCTTTTTTCCATAAAGCTGATGATAGAGTTCAAATGCTATACATGATTTGAAACACTTTCTTCACACACAATCTCAAGCTTGTAATCTTATGTCTTCAAGCAGTGACACAGTTCAGTCTGCATACAGATAGGGACATCACACACAAATTGTTATTTGATTTTTCATATCCCAGAATCCACGTCACTTGCCTCATGTTAAATCACCATTTTTGCCTTTTATTTTTTGGGAGGGGGCTATTGTTTGCTCTACAAAAACTTTTCTGAAGTTCTACTTCTGTTATTAAAAACTGTGCTCTGTGTGTGTGTGTGTGTGTGTGTGTGTGTCTGTCTGTCTGTCTGTCTGTCTGTCTGTTTGTGTGTGTGTGTAGATTCAGGGATCAAATTCCAGGCTTCTCAATCTCTACCACTGAGCTACTTCTCCAGCCACAACACTAGGTTCATTCTTGGTATGGTTTTGCTTTTAAAATTTAGAAAAATGGAAGAAAAAAATGCTGACATTCATTACTGAATAAACAGTCAGTGGGAACTAATGTTTGGTGGTATTTTGCTATTGTAAATGTCTCAGTGCTTTTTGAGTATTAATACAGCAACGCCAAATATTTAATTTATTTGAAAAGAATTTAAGGGAATAATAATTGTGGAAACTCTCCTACAAGTGATTAAAATTTATATAGCAACACTTAAAAAAATCAAATGTTGATATAAGAATGCAACTCTTTTCTCATAAGAAGTGTTCTTTCTTAGTTCCTTAAATTTCTACATTCCTTTCAATGACTGAAGATGAGTTTGCATTTGAAGTATGAGAAGTCTGAAAATGAAAGCAAATGCATTCATGTAGAACACCTTCTAGACTTTCTCAGAACTGTACTATTCAAAGTAGTAACAACTTAAAACTATTGCCAGATAATGAAAATAAACATAAGCCTCAGGTAAAAATTATTAATATATTGCTGTTTGCAATTAGGGTAGATAAGTATTTAATTATTGTATCTTTGCTTAATGTCCAATCTGCTTAATTTCTAATTTTTAATTTCTCTGTGTACCAAAAACCCACTTCAAATTCTGATTTCCATTGTGAAACATTTTGTTCCGGTGGTTACAAAGTTACATAAAAGTTATGAATTGTGCTACAATTTGAATGTTTTTAAATTTTTAATATTGACTGTAAACATTGATATTTTTAGGGCAAGAACACTGAATCTTCCAGAATCTGATTTTGTGGTGAGATTTCGTATACTTACATATACATATATACATGTATGTACATAAAAAACACATATATGTGTATAATGTATATACACACAAGCATATATACACACACTTCTGATATATTTAGGAATCGTTTTAGGAGAAGCTCCTTAGGAAGTGAAAAAAGCAGGACTAAAAGGGAGAAAAAGAAACATTTCAGGTGAGCTGTCAGCCTCAGCCTGAGTATCACATGATACTCAGAAACTTGCATCTCTAGTGTGTCTAATTTGGAGGCAAAAGATAGGCTGTCTTAGTGCTACACAAATCAACACTGACTATGAATTTTCCCAGGAATGTCACGCCTCTCTAGCACTTCCATGCCCCTCAGTATAAAGGCAAAAGAAGTTTAAACTCAAGATGCACCCAAAATGAGAATCCAATGAGATCTGCATGATCTTCAAGGATGTTTGCTGCACACAGATATCACAAATCTGCCATAAATCTGAGATATGCATGATCTTCAAGGATGTTTGCTGCATCTGGCTGTCAGAAATCTACCATAAATATGCACCGTTGATGAGAAATGGGGATTTCTGGGCCCAGGGGTTCAAACATTAGGCAGAGTCTACAAATCCAAATATGCATCAAGTACTTGAGCATTTTCAGAGAAACTGAGAATGGAATTTGACGGCGAATCATGGTAGAGAACATTAGTAGTAGTATGTGAGCTGGAACAGAAAGAAAATTTCAGGTTATTTAAATTTTGAAGAAGATAAAGGAGACAGAAAAAATTCAAATAATTTTGAAGAGTACTGGATATTTTACGGGAAGATGCTTAGCTTAGTTGAAATGTGTCATTGCCCAGAATCCAGAGTAGTTGAATTAAAAAAATCTCAGTTCACATCTGGAGCAACAAGTTTCCATAGAAGTGAAGTGCTCTTTGCTTGAGGCCCAGTCTGAAAAGGAGTCTAACTCTCTAGAGGCCTAGAAAATCTATAGAACTACAACTCAGAAAAGGTCTGGGGGATCATCTGTAAATTAGAGAGTGAGGACAATGACTGTGGGGTAAGGCCAAAGGAGGGGCCAGCTGCCTCCAAGGGGAATAAAAGTGAAACCTTCCAAGAACAAGAGTGTTTATGGCTTTAAACTTGTGCCAAGTTTATTGAGAAATGTGAGACTCTGCACTTGCAAATTACCTCAGCACTATATCATTTGTGTTCTGAAATTTTCTCACACACTATGAGGAATTCAGAGCCTTTTCAATAATGAGTATGTAACATTAAGATTGGATATTGGTAGAAAAGGGAGAAAAAAAAAGCTGTGTTTTTTTTTCTGGGGTGTGTGTGTGTGTCTGTGTCTGTGTGTGTGTGTGTGTGTGTGTGTGTGTACCTGTGTATCTATGTCCTTTAGGTGAGTCACCTGCATTGTGCTTACTCAGAAACTTGGCCATAGTAAATCTTTGAGGGAATCCACTCATGAGCACCATCTATTCACACCTTAAGTGTGAATGGTCTACTTGGTCACGACATGGACTTTCATCACATTTACGTTCTAGAAAACCCAAATCTATAGTGCATTATAATTATGGATTTTTACTGCTAGAGGGTAAACCTGCTTTGTCTATATTTAAGCAAAATTCAATTTTCTAAATAAAGAATTATTAGAATGTGAAGTAAAATATTTTATGATTTCTATTTGCTTCTATTTCATTTGTACGTCTAAGAAAATTAATATCATTCAAGTTCTAAAAACTGTCTCCATGTTCTTAAGTATTCTTTTTTGTTTGTTTTGTTTTAATTTTGGGTCTACACTAGTGGCTACAGTGCTTAGGGCTTACTCCTGTCTCTGTACTCAGGAATCACTCCTGGTGGACTCTGGGACCATATAGGGTACCGGGGATGAACCTGGGTTGGCTTTGTGCAAGGCACAACCCTAACCACTCTTTTTTTTTTCTTCTGCTTTTTGGGTCACACCTAGCAATGCACAGGAGTTACTCCTTGCTTTGCACTCAGCAATTACTCCTGGCAGTGCTCAGGGGATCATATGGGATGCCAGGAATCAAACCTGGGTCGGCCTTGTGCAAGGCAAATGCCCTACCTGCTGTGCTATCGCTCCAGCCCCCTAACCACACTATTTCTTAACCCCCAATAGTATTTTTGAATTGGACAGAAAAGATGATGTAGGATAACACTTCTTTCACAATAACCAGAAGTTTATTAGCTCACACTTTTTTTTTTCCTTTCTGGGCCACTCCTAGTGTCCTTATGGCTTACTCGTGCTCCCCACCTAGAGGTCACTCCTGGATGGGCATAAAGGACCATATGTGACTCTGGGATTGAACCTAAATTGGATGCATGCAAGGCAAGCATCTTACTGTACTGCATTTCCAGTTCTCCAGTTTTAAATCTCACATTTTTAATGCTTTTTTAAAAAAGTTTCAAAAAAAATAGAAAGGTGATTAGAGTAAGCAACGTAAAATAAATTTGTTATATGTAGACTAGGGCAGAGTGGTGGAGGGAATCTGGGAACGCTGGTGGAAGGAAGGGCACACTGGTGTTAGGATTGGTGTTGAAACATTATACGCACAACTTTGTAAATCATGGTGTCTTAATAAATAAAAGATTTTAAAGCAAGCACAAGAAACCAAAAAGGGTCAGCCTCTATTTTCTTTCTTGTAGGTTAGCAAAATTTCTCTGAGTTTAGATTTCCTCTCTCTTTTTTCATGATGGAAAATCCTATGTCATTGGATATGATCACAGTATCACTGTCACTTGTCGTCCCATTGCTCATCAATTTGCTCTAGCGGGTACCAATAACATTTCCATTGTGGGACTTGTTACTGTTTTTGGCATATCAGATATGCCATGCTTACAACATCCACAAAATTATATAAAATTGTGGATATTGGAGATATAGCACTGGAGTTAGGACATTTGCCTTGCATGTGACCAATCCTAGTTTGATCTCAAGCATTGCACATAGTTCCCTGAGCAATGCCAGAAGCTCAGCTGGCACAAAATATTTTGGCTGTGGCCTCCAAAATAATAAATAAGTAGATGAATTATTTTGTATTGGGGGGGGGGTTGGATTACATCTCACAGTACCCAGGTTCTACTCCTGGCTCTATGCTTAGGAAAACTTCATTTTTGACATTCTGTTTTTTTTTTTTCTTAGAATAAGTTTGTCTAGTGATTAGTTAGCTGTCACAATATTTTGTCAGTATATTAAATAGTATACATAGATATTTCAATATGTAGGACTATATAGATAGAATGTTAAAGGTTGTCAAAAAATATGAATAAACCTGTGCATATACTTTGAAGTTTTAAATTAGTATTGCTTACCATAATTTCAATTTTGCTGTCACCCCAAGACAGGAGCTTTAAAGTGGTTTACATTCTGGGGTAGAGTGAAGATGGTCAGATAGGGAGACCTTGTGTTTATTTCTTCCAGCAATTAGAGCAAATCTACACAAAAATCCATCCATAACTATACAGAAATTACTCCAAAATTTACACAAACAAAGCTCTACAAAAAGGGTTTAAAGGTCAGCTCCCAGGATTGAAGAAAGAAATAGGTTCACCAAAAAAAGAAATGGGTTAGCTAGCTATAATCACCAAGAGGTCTCTAAAAAGTGAGATTTTACCTAGGAGTAGGGAGGGTTACACCCTAGCCCCAAGTCCCTGATTTTATATTTGTAGCATGGGATCAGTGACCCATGATCCTGTAAATGAACTGTCATCTTTTGTGGCGGATGTACATTCTCAAGTTCTTCTAGCAAAAATTTATTGTAAAATGGAAAGATCTAGTGATGCAATCTCTTCATTACAATAGGTAAATGCATTTGTGAGTGTATTTGTATCCTGGTAATGGGCACAGAAGGGACTATATACTATGAAAGAGGAATGTGATCTCTTCTGTCCCAGAAAATTTCAAGAGAGGCCATTTTACATACATTTTACATTAGCTATTTTACTTCTTAGCTATTTTACTTATATAGCTGTTTTATATTTTTTAATGTTTTATTCTAAATAGCTGAGTTTTAGATTTCTGAATTTATAGTTTGTCTACTACCCAGATCCCCCATTTTCCAGTAGCTTGGCAGCCATACCCAAAAACTGCCCCAGCACCGTGTAATCCCATCAACGGTCAAGATCCAGAGACAATAAAACAAAGTTCCTGGAAGAGAACTATGCAGAGTCTCTTGCCCCTGCGCCTGGCTGTCTTCACCAGGGCCCCTCGGAGCGGGGCAGGTTGAGTTTCCCTTCCCACCCCGAGCAGAACCCCGGCAGCAGAAGACCTCCAGAACCCAGCCACATCCTTGCTCAAGGCCCCTCTCCACACATTTGGACGAGCCTCACGCATGAAGGGACTGGCAGAGGAACCCAGGTATGCAGGATCCGGGGCTGAGATCTCTAAGCCTGCTCAAATAAGGACTGGGCCTCCTCCATCCAGATCCCCCATTTTCCAGTAGGTTGGCAGCCACACCCACAAACTCCCCCAGAGCTGTGTAATCCCATCAACAGCAAACATCCAGAGACTATAAAACAAAGCTTCAGGAAGTGCAAATGCAGCCCCTCAACCTCTTGTAGCCCAGTTCTCCCTCTCAGAGAACCTGGCAAGGTAACCAGAATTTAAGGAAAAAAAAGGCTGAGAAGCAATTAGGACAGAAATGGGGTTAGATTCCCTGGAAGCTCAAATATTCTAGCTGATAGGAGCATGAATAGACACTATTTAGCATCTCACTAACATAACAATAGATCCTGAGGACCAGTTCCTGAGGACAGCTCCACCTACCCCTAGCAAATAGCTGAGAGTTGGGAGAAAATGGTCAAATCAGTGTGCTGTGGCAGAGAAAAAGTCTGGGCTCCTGTCAGCCCACCTCAGAGTGCTAGCCAGTAAGCCTTACCACTAATGGCAGAATGAAACTGTGGACAGCTCACCGCACAGAGAGTAGCAAGCAGGGCTTTCTGCTGATGTGGTTTCCCATTGACCTGTTACCAGCTAGTCTCTACTCTCTCAGACTCACAGTGTGAGCTCTATCACCCGTGATTAGTGGGGCACAGCTTACTGAAAGACCTGTTCTAACACAAACTCTGCAGTGGCTATCCAGATCCGCACTGCCAAAATGCTTTGATTAGAACCAGACACTCATGACAACAAATTTCTTGGTTGCTGCCAAAACCTTGCTTGAAGAATATAGGCAGTGCCAGTCACTCTTGACCATAAATTCTCAGACACATTTTAGGTATTCTCAAGCTCAGTAGCACAATCAGGGCAAAGAAATGCAGTTGTGGGGGCTGGAGTGATAGCACAGCGGGTAGGGCATTTGCCTTGCACACGGCCAACCCGAGTTCTAATCCCAGCATCCCATATGGTCCCCTGAGCACCGCCAGGTGTAATTCCTGAGTGCAGAGCCAGGAGTAACTCCTGTGCATTGCCGGGTGTTACCCAAAAAGAAAAAAAAAAAAAAAGAAATGCAGTTGTGATTTTTTTTTCCCAGTGACTTTCAGACCTTCACAAATTTGGCAGTATAGCAGCAGCGAGGCACTAAAGACTCTACTTTCTGGTCTCTTCCGAATTCACTCAAGCAGTGCCAGGCACTGGCAACTGAATTTTCTGGTTATTGTCAAACTTCTTTAAACTTGGTGCCATCCACAAGGACAGGAACTAGAAACTATGAATCTTTTTGTTAACCTCAAATCCACTCAACCTTGTTGCAGAAGAATCCTATAGCTGTAATATGCACTGACGGTTTCCCAGGCCTGCCCAAATACAACCCCACATGAGTCTCTCCACACAGTCCTTTATGAGAATACAGAGAAATGCATCTGCACAAATTGATCAAGAAAACTGCCTCAGAAGAATACTTAATACAACAGAGCTATGCAAATTATCTGAGGAGATGTTCAAGCGATAGTTGTAATAATAGTCAATGCAACAAGTACACTAATGGAAAAACTTACACAATAACAAAAATAAAAGATGTGTGTGTATACACATACATATATGTGTTATGCATGAGAAAATTCCAGAGACATAACACAGAGCTAAAGAAAATAGTGTGCATCACATCCAAAAGAACAAAAGCAACCGCTGTTGGAGAGGATGTGGGGAGAAAGGGACCCTTCTACACTGCTGGTGGGAATGCCGGCTAGTTCAGCCCTTTTGGAAAACAGTATGGACGATTCTCAGAAAACTAGAGGTTGAGCTCCCATTCTGGAATATATCCCAGAGAGGCAAAAAAGTACAATCGAAACAACATCTGCACATGTATGTTCATCGCAGCACTGTTTACAATAGCCAGAATCTGGAAAAAACCCGAATGCCCCAAAACGGATGACTGGTTGAGGAAACTTTGGTACATCTATACAATGGAATACTATGCAGCTGTTAGAAAAAAGGAAGTCAAGGATTTTGTAGTTAAGTGGATGGGCATGAAAAGTTTCATGCTGAGTGAAATGAGTCAGAAAGAGAGAGACAGACATAGAAAGACTGCACTCATCTATGGTATATAGAATATCAGAGTGGGAGACTAACACCCAAGAACTGTAGAAATAAGTACCAGGAGGTTGACCCCATGGCTTCGCGGCTGGCCTCACGTTCCGGGGAAAGGGCAACTCAGAGAAGCGATCACCAACTACATTGTAGTTGAAGGCCATGTGGGGGAAGGGAGTTGCGGGCTGAATGAGGGCTAGAGACTGAGCACAGCGGCCACTCAACACCTTTATCGCAAACCACAAGAGCTAATTAGAGAGAGAGAACAGAAGGGAATGCCCTGCCACAGTGGCAGGGTGGGGTGGGGGGGAGATGGGATTGGGGAGGGTGGGAGGGACGCCGGGTTTACGGGTGGTGGAGAATGGGCACTGGTGAAGGGATGGGTTCCCGAACTTTGTATGAGGGAAGTATAAGCACAAAAGTGTATAAATCTGTAACTGTACCCTCATGGTGATTCTCTAATTAAAAATAAATAAATTATAAAAAAAAAAGAAAATAGTGTGCAGTAATTTAACTAAAAAATTATAATGGGTCAAGAACAAAATGGGAGATATTAAAAATAGAATTAATGAACATGAAGATAATGTAGAGAAAATCTTCTAAAAAAGAGGAACCAGAAAAAAATATTAAAAAATGATGTAACATAAGAGCCATATGGGACAATATCTAGAGAAATTTACACATGTTTTTCATATAAGAGACTCAGGTTTAGTCCCCTGCACTTCATGGTTCTCTGAGCACTGTATTCAGTAGAGTAGCACCTGAATACTGTTTATTGTTGCCCAAAATACAAACAACCATAAATTGCTTCATCAGGGGTACATAAAGAGATGAGAGAGAGAAAAAAGGATGGGTTTTCATCGGATGAAACAATGATTGCCAAATCACTTTCCCAAGCTGAGAAAGAAGTTAAACATCCTGTTCTAAGAAGCTCAAAAAAGTTCCAAGAAAAACAAACTCAAATAGAGGCACACCAAGACTTAAAATGGTAAAAATCAAAGATAGAGAGACTTCTGAAAGCAGAAAAAGAAAAACAAAAAAAAAACACAACAACAACAAAATCACATATAAGTTACCTTCATCATGACCTCAGCAGATTTCTTAGTAGTAAGTATACAAAGTTCTAAATGGAAAAGACTGCCCATCAAGTATAATCTAACCACTAGATTTTTTTTAAATTTATTTATTTTTAATTAGTGAATCACCGTGAGGGTACAGTTACAGATGTATACACTTTTGTGCTTATGCTTCCTTCATACAAAGTTCTGGAACCCATCCCTTCACCCGTGCCCATTCTCCACCACCAGTAAACCCAGCATCCCTCCCACCCTCCCCAATCCCATCTCCCCCCACCCCACCCTGCCACTGTGGCAGGGCATTCCCTTCTGTTCTCTCTCTCTAATTAGCTGTTGTGTTTTGCAATAAAGGTGTTGAGTGGCCACTGTGCTCAGTCTCTAACCCTCATTCAGCCCGCAATTCCCTACCCCCACATGGCCTTCGACTGCATTAAAGTTGGTGATCCCTTCTCTGAGTTGCCCTTTCCCCAGAATGTGAGGCCAGCCTCCAAGCCATGGAGTCAACCTCCTGATACTTATTTCTACAATTCTTGAGTGTTAGTCTCCCACTCTGTTATTCTATATACCATAGATGTGTGCAATCTTTCTATGTCTGTCTCTCTCTTTCTGACTCATTTCACTCAGCATGAAACTTTTCATGCTGATCCACTTAAATACAAAATTCATGACCTCCTTTTTTCTAACAGCTGCATAGTATTCCATTGTATAGATGTACCAAAGTTTCCTCAACCAGTCATCCGTTCTAGGGCATTCGTAACCACTAGATTATTACTCAAATTTGAATGAGGAATAGTTTTTCTGAATTCATCTTCACTAAATATACTGCACAAGAAATATTTAGGGGATCTTTATAAAATTAAAGAAAATGTCATGTGGAAATAGCATAACATCTCAAAAACTTAGAATATGAAAGTTAAAGTATGAAATTTTAGAATTTACTCAATCTCTGCATGCATTCAATTTAAAATAGGCTGGAAACTTAAGACTTTATATGGAAACCTTGATAAACTCAAAACAAAAGTATTTAGAAGAAATATTTCACTTGTTTAGTTTTGGGGCTACACCCAGTAGTGTTCAGGGTTACTCCCAAATCTGCTCTCAGGGATCACTTCTGACAGAGCTTGATGGAGCATATGGGGTGTCTGGAATTGAACCCAGATTGGGGTTGGCTGCATGCAGGTATTATTACTCCAACTTTACTTCTACTACTTAGAATGTATTTTAAATAGAAACAAATAGAACCTGCTCACTGCATAAAACATAAAACATATATATGAACATACAAGAGACAAGAATAAGAACATTTAAAACCAACTGAATTACAGCAACATCACTCAGAATCCACATAAAAAATATAAATAAATTCCTTCAGATAAAAACATTCACTAAATGTCAATGGCCTGAACTCTCACCAATCAAAAGGTTCATAGTGAGTCAGGAAACAAAAGTGAACTTTCTGTCTGTAGGAGACACATTTGATTGCCAAAGACAAAATAGGCTCAAAATAAAAGCTTGGGGCCAGAGAGAGTTCAAAGGGCTGTGTACAAGAATGCCTGAAGTAGACCCAGGTCTGGTAGAAACTGGAGCACTATCCCATTCATAAACAAACATAGCAAAATACTCTGTAATATTGTAATATTGACCTTCATGATGTATTCAGGATTCTGCTACATTGTCAAGGGAAACAAAATAAAAAATAAACAAATGGAATTGTATCAAACTAAAAGATTTCAGCATAGCAAAACTACACAGCTCACCACTGACTAGGAGAGAATATTTTCGTACTAGCCATCTGGCAAAAAGCTAGTATTCAAAATACACAAAGATGGGGCTGGAGTGATATCACAGCAGGTAGGGCATTTACCTTTTTCGTGGCAGACCCGGGTTCGATTCCTATCATGCCATATGGTCCCCTGAGCACCACCAGGAGTAATTCCTGAGTGCACATCGAGGAGTGACCCCTGTGCATCACCAGGTGTGACCCAAAAAGAAAAAAAAAATACACAAGGAACTATTGAGCAAGAAGAAAACCAGCTAATAATAATAATAATGATGATGATGACGACGACGATGATGATGATGATGATGATGATAAGGAGAAGAGTTGAACAAATGCTTCTCCAAAATGGTGTATAAATGGCCAACATGCATATGAAAAATGCTTATTGTCACTTAATGTCAGAAAACTATACATCAAAAGTACAACTCAATATGACCTTACACCTGTGGGAATTGACATCATAAAAAATGAGATAAATAAGTAGTCTTGGCCTTGCTGTGACTGTGGAGACATAGGAATTGTTGGTTGGAATGTAAATTGGTGAAGTCTCTATGGCAAACAGTATGAGGAAATCGCAAAATATTAGAAATGCATTCACTTTATAATCCATCGATTCCACTAGCATGTATCATTTTTATTTATAATATGCACTTTATAATTTTATAATAAAATATTAAAAATACATGAGTTGATTTCAACTAATTAAAAATTAAATTACTTTTGTAATGTATTATTTATACTTGTACTGAAGAACAACTTCAAGAAACTTACAAACTATTAAATCAAAACATATTTGGGGGACTAGAGCGATAGCACAGCAGGTAGGGTGTCTGCCTTGCACTCGGTTGACTTGGGTTCTATTCCCAGCATCTTATATAGTCCCCTGAGCACTGCCAGGGGTAATTCCTGAGTGAAGAGCCAGGATAATCCCTGCGCATCGCCGGGTGTTACCCCCCCCCAAAAAAACATATTTGGCTATAAAAATGAAATACTTATTAGGTAAAATGATCACTAGTAAAACTGAAAATTAAATATCAAATTTAATTTGTGGACTGGAGCGATAGCACAGTGGATAGGGCATTTGCCTTGCACGCAGCCGACCTGGGTTTGATTCCTCAATCCCTCTTGGAGATCCTGGCAAGCTACTGAGAGCATCCCGCCTGCCTGGCAGAGTCTGGCAAGCTACCGGTGGCGTATTCAGTATGCCAAAAACAATGACAAGAAGTCTCACAATGGAGATGTTACTGGTGCCCCCTCGAGCAAATCGATGAACAATGGGATGACAGTGCTACAATTTTACTGCAAGCATTCATATAGAGAGATATGATATCATTTATCCATCAAGAAACAAAGCAAAACCCTACTGACCTATAATAAGAATATATATAATATAGTATATGTTAATTTGAACAACAACTATATTAAAAACTCACATAAAATCATTGTATATAATAATTCGTATATAAGGGAAGTGAGGACCAAAAAATGTTAAGTCAACTGCTTATGCAAATAGTGACAAAGTTGAGATTAAGTCTTCTGTGGTCTCAGTTACTCTAATGGTGGAGAAAACTCAGATAACTTCACCTGCATAAAATTTTTGTGTGGCTAGAGAGCTAGTCCAGGAAGCAAGTTGTTTGTCTTGCATGGCCCTTATTATAGCTTGATACCCTGCAATGCATATGGTCTTTTGAGCCTGTTGTAGCCCTCAAATTCAAACCCCACCCATGCTCCCACACACAAAATATTTATGTGGCTCATGGTTTTAATCAAGAGTTCTTGAGATTAAATAGAAATATTCTCCTTTTTGGGAATACTAGATACTCACTAAAACTTCAATAAATTGTATAATTCAATTATTGTTCAATTCTAATATAGCATACTCTTCAATTAACTTTTAATGTTAACAAAGAATTTACATGTTTATATTGTTAAAGTATTGTCCATTAAAGTATTATGCAATAACATGCTCATATTATTAAAGTTTTAAGTGTTAAAGTCTTCAAGCTGTCCTTACGTCAAATTGGAAACCACAGCTCAGGATAATGAACATTTTTGTCTAACCAAGCACTTCCTCAATATAAAAGCCACATTTTATAAAGCATTTTTTTTTAAATTCTTTTATTAATTCACCATGTGGAAAGTTACAAAGCTTTCAGGTTAAAGTCTCAGTTATACAATGCTCAAACACCCATCCCTTCACCAGTGCACATATTCCATGACCAAGAATCACGATATACCTCCCCCCTTCCCCCCACCTCCCCAGCCCCCCACCCCGCATGTGTAACAGGTAAATTCCACTTTACTTTCACTTTACTTTGATTACACTCAATATTTAAACAAAAAAATTCACTATTATTGATTTGGAGTTTCTCCCCCCTAAAGTCGATCTGCTGAAAAGAAAGCATTTGGTAATTTGTTTTCCATTGCTGAGAATGAAGAGATATGAGGTCAGGAGGCCGCACTAGCAGCAGCATAGTTTTGGATTTCTGTATTTTAGTATTTTAGTAACTAAGTCCAGAGAAATGTCTGCCAGGAATCGCAACATTGTAAGCTTGTACCTCTCAGCTAATTTATATTCCACATATGAGTGCAATCTTTCTATGTCTGTCTCTTTCTTTCTGACTCATTTCACTCAGCATGATACTTCCCATGTTGATCCACTTATATGCAAATTTCATGACTTCATGTTTTCTGACAGCTACGTAGTATCGTAGTATTCCATTGTGTAAATATACCAGAGTTTCTTTAGCCAATCATCTGTTTTGGGGCACTCTGGTTTTTTTTTTTTTTTTTTTTTTTTTTTTTGCTTTTTTGGGTCACACCTGGCGATGCACAGGGGTTACTCCTGGCTCTGCACTCAGGAATTACCCGTGGCCATGCTCAGGGGACCATATGGGATGCTGGGATTTGAACCCGGGTTGGCCGCGTGCAAGGCAAACGCCCTACCCACTGTGCTATCTCTCCAGCCCTGGTTTTTTTTTTTTAATTAATAGTTTATTTTTAATTAGTGAGTCAATGTGAGGGTACAGTTACAGATTTATACATTTTTGTGCTCATGTTTCTCCCTTACAAAGTTTGATAACCCATCCCTTCAGCAGTGCCCATTCTCCACCACCAGTAAACCCAACATCCCTCCCCCCCTCCCCAGTCCCGTCTCCCCCCACCCCACACTGCCACTATAGCAGGGTATTCCCTTTTGTTCTCTCTCTCTGATTAGGTGTTGTGGTTTGCAATAAAGGTGTTGAGTGGCCATTGTGTTGTCTCTAGTCTATATTCGGCCCGCATCATCTTTCCCCCACATGACCAACAACCACATTTTACTTGGTGTTCCCTTCTCTGAGTTGCCCAGAATGAGAGAACAGCCTCCAAGCCATGGTGACAACCTCCTGGTACTTATTTCTACTATTCTTGGGTGTTAGTCTTATAGTCTATTATTCTATATTCCACAGATGAGTGCAATCTTTCTATGTCTGTCTCTCTCTTTCTGACTCATTTCACTTAGCATGATACTTTCCATGTTGATCCACTTATATGCAAACGTCATGACCTCATTTTTTCTAACAGCTGCATAGTATTCCATTGTATAGATGTACCAGAGTTTCTGCAACCAGTCATCTGTTCTAGGGCACTCAGGTTTTTTCCAGATTCTGGCTATTGTAAACAGTGCTGCGATGAACATATAAGTGCAGATGTCATTTCGACTATATTTTTTGGCTTTTCTGGGATATATTCCCAGCAGTGGTATTGCTGGGTCAAATGGGAGCTCAACCTCTAGTTTTTTGAGAATCGTCCATATTGTTTTCCAAAAGGGCTGAACTAGCCGACATTCCCACCAGCAGTGTAGAAGGGTCCCTTTCTCCCCACATCCTCTCCAACAGCGGTTGTTTTTGTTCTTTTGGATGTGTGCTAGCCTCTGTGGTGTGAGGTGGTATCTCATGGTTGTTTTGATCTGCATCTCTCTGATGATTAGTGATGTAGAGCACTTTTTCATGTGTCTTTTGGCCATTCGTATCTCTTCCTTGGTAAAGATTCTGTTCATTTCTTCGCCCCATTTTTTGATGGGGTTGGATGTTTTCTTCTTGTAGAGTTTAACCAATGCTTTATATACCCTTGATATCAACCCCTTATCTGATGGGTATTGTGTAAATATCCTTTCCCATTCTGTAGATAGTCTTTGTATTCTGGTTGCTGTATCTTTTGCGGGGGCACTCTGGTTTTTTCCATATTGTGGCTATTGTAAACAGAGCGGCAATGAACATGGAAATGCAGATGTCATCTCTACTATACCTTTTTGCCTCTCTGGGATATTTTCCCAGGAGTGGTATTGCTGGGTCAAATGGGAGCTCAATTTCTAATTTTTTTTTAAATTTTTATTATATCACCATGTGGAAAATTACAAAGTTTTCAGGTTTATGTCTCAGTTATACAATATTCAAACACCATCCCTTCATCAGTGCCCATATTCCACCACCAAAATACCCAGTATACCCCTCGCCACAGCCCCCCCCCAACTGTATACCTGATGAATTTCACTTCATTTTCTCTCTACCTTGATTACATTCCATATTGCAAAACAAAACTCACTATTGTTGTTGGAGTTTCTCCCCAAGGAAGACAGCCCTACTAAGGAAGCATTTGATAATTGGTTTGTCATTAAAAGATTGTATGTTTTCAGTTTTCAGAAAAGGTCTCGCGGCCGCTCGGCTCGGATGGGTTCCAGTCCCGCAACCCGGAGCCGTGTTAGTTGCTGCTCAGTGTTCCCAGGGCTCCATCCGGAGAAGGTGTGCCAGCTGTACCTCCTCCGTCTGGATCCCTGGTGTTGTTGGCCCGGATTCGGGTCCGGAGCATTTCTCCGGCCGCGTTGCTCACCAGACTGCCTGGACTCTTCTCTGTTGAAGCTCAATTTCTAATTTTTTGAGAATCGTCCATATTGTTTTCCAAAAGGGCTGAACCAGTCGGCATTCCCACCAGCAGTGAAGGAGAGTCCCTTTCTCCCCACATCCACGCCAACACCGGTTGCTTTTGTTTTGGGGGATGTGGGCCAGTCTCTGTGGTGTGAGATGATATCTCTTTGTTGTTTTGATCTGCATCTCCCTGATGATTAGTGATGTTGAACATTTTCTCATGTGCCTCTCAGCTATTCGGTTTTCTTCTTTGGAAAAGTTTCTGTTCATTTCATCACCCCATTTTTTGATTGGGTTGGCAGTTTTCTTCTTGTGGAGTTCAACCAGTGCATTGTATATCCTTGTTATCAACCCTTTATCGGACGGGTACTGCATAAATATCCTTTCCCATTCTGTAGATTGTCTTTGTATTTTGGTCACTGTTTCTTTTGAGTTGCAGAAGCTTCTTAGTTTGAGATAGTCCCATTTATTTATCTTTGTTTTCACTTGCTTGGCCAGTGGTGTGTCAGCTTTGAAGATACCTTTGGCTTCAATGTCGTGGAGGGTTTTGCCGACCTTATCTTCAATGCACCTTAGGGATTCTGGTCTGATGTTGAGGTCTTTAATCCATTTTGATCTGATTTTTGTACATGGTGATAGATGGAGGTCTAAGCCCATTTTTTTGCATGTAGCCGTCCAGTTTTGCCAGCACAATTTGTTAAACATGCTTTCCTTGCTCCACTTCACATTTCTTGCTCCCTTATCAAAGATTAGATGATCATATATTTGGGGGTGTATTTATAAAGCATTTTTGATGCCTCTCATACATTTATCTATCACTTTGCTCTTTTTGTGGATTCAGAAATAAATATAGAATTGAGGTCTTAAACATTTACTTTAGTAGAGCTTTTTTCCACCTACCACTTCCCATTTGTTTAATGATATTTGTGACTATAAATTAAAAGCATTCATATACTAAAATTTTTCTGACTCACTAGGAAATTTTCTTTTTTTTTTGCTTTTTTTTGGATCACTCCCAGCTATACTCAGGGGTCACTCCTGGCTCTGCACTCAGGAATTACCCCTGGCCATGCTCAGGGGACCGTATGGGATGCTGGGAATCGAACCCAGGTCAGCCGTGTGCAAGGCAAACGCCCTACCCGCTGTGCTACCACTCCAGCCCCACACTAGGAAATTTTCTACATACAAATTAGAAAGCAACCAGATGTCTTGAAAGTTTTATAAGCAGCACTGTTTTACAATAGCTATTTTTCAAAATGCTGCATGTATATAGTGTATATATGTGTATAGTGACAGCATTCTACTGCCATTCTTAGCTGTGACAAAGGAGTTAACTGATATGAAAAGTACATGGAGTTTTTTTTGAGTTATATGGGACAGCTAAGCTTTGTTCTTCAACCAAATGTAGAACTCTTCATTAGTAGCAAAGCCAAGAGCCACTGTACCAATAGAAGTTCAAAACCTGTACTAAACAATTTTCAACCCTCTGTTATTTTTGTGTGTGTGTGTGTATGCTTAGGATGCTGAAATTTTTGGAGTTTAATAAAATTATTTTTTCAAACTGTTCTATAAAAAAATTTTTTTAAATGCCACTGTGATCTAAAGAAAAGATATTACCAGGTTAAATAACCCTGTGATTTAGAACACTTTCCTTCCAAGCCTGTGGTTGCAGGTTTAACTCCTGACTGGCAGTACATGCACCAAACACAAACCTGGCAGTTCTCCTGTCTGGAAAGTTGTGTGAGCACCAGGTCCAAGAATGTGTATGAGCACCACAACTAAAAAGTGTGATACCTGGTGAACATGTGTGTAAGCACAACTAATAGAGCACGGTCCTCATAGAGCATGATTGATGAGTGTGCAAGCATCCAAACCTAATATGTAACCCCTAGTGAGTAACAGAGTTCACATGTGATACTGGGTAAGGGATGGGATATAAAACGTAAATTATGGCTGGAGTGATAGTACAGCTTGCATGTGGCTGACCTGGATTCAATCTCTGGCATCCTACATGGCCCCCCAAGCCTTCCTGGAATGATTCCTGAGCATAGTCAGGAGTTACCCCCGATCACCATGGGTGTGGCCCCCAAACAAAATAATGAGAAAATATTTAAAAGTGAAATGACTATTATATCAATTTTAAAGTGTTAGAAAAATAACATTTTTTCATTCCATGAATTTATACCCCCACCCCCACCATGAGGATAGGCAAATGGGCATAAATGTTATAGTTATCAATCAATAATTTAAAGTCTTTGTTTTTTCATATACTCTCATTAGTAATAGAAGACTTAATTGTGTAAAAAATTGGTTCTTTAGGATGTAACTTTGGTAGGGGTGAGAGATGCTGCACATTTGGCAGTGCTCAGGGTTTACTCCTGGCTCTGTTGCTCAGGAATTACTACTGATGTGGCTTGGGGGACCATATGGGGTGCCTGGGATTGAACCCAGACTGGGTAAGTGCAAGGCAAGCACCAACCTACTGTGCCATCTCTCCAGCCCCAGGGGATGTCTTTTTTCAATTTTTATTTCAGTTCCCTCACTTATTCTGATAAGTATCCTCCTAAAGAACAAATCCTTTGTCCACTAGCTCTCTCAAATTTAGATCGTAAATGTGGGACTGTCCATAAATTACAGATTCTGGTTTTGTAGGAGTGGGTCCTAAGATTTTGCACTTGAAAATTCCACACTTTTTTTCTGGGCAAGACATATCCAAGATCCTAATCACCAGTAGTTGTTGCTCAACAAGTGCTTGGAGGCTTCTAGGGTTACAGCCGGCATTTTTTTTTAAATTTTTTTTATTGTATTAAGCTTTTTATTTTTGTATAATAATGTTTAACAAATGTATAACAATTTCTCTTTAAAATAGTTTTATTTGTTTTTTTTATATTTTTTATTTTTTTTAAATTTATTTATTTTTAATTAATGAATCACCATGAGGGTACAGTTACGGATTTATACACATCTGTGCTTATGCTTCCCCCATACAAAGTTCGGGAACCCATCCCTTCACCAGTGCCCATACTCCACCACCAGTAAACCCAGCATCCCTCCCATCCTCCCCAATCCCATCTCCCCCCACCCCACCCTGTCACTGTGGCAGGGCATTCCCTTCTGTTCTCTTCCTCTAATTAGATATTGTGGTTTGCAATAAAGGTGTTGAGTGGCCACTGTGCTCAGTCTCAAGCCCTCATTCAGCCCGCAACTCCCTTCTCCCACATGGCCTTCGACTACATTATAGTTGGTGATCCCTTCTCTGAGTTGCCCTTTCCCCAGAATGTGAGGCCAGCCTCCTAGCCATGGAGTCAACCTCCTGATAGTTGTTTCTACAATTCTTGGGTGTTAGTCTCCCACTCTGTTATTCTATATGTCATAGATGAGTGCAATCTTTCTATGTCTGTCTCTCTCTTTCTGACTCATTTCACTTAGCATGAAACTTTTCATGCCGATCCACTTAAATAAAAAATTTGTGACCTCGTTTTTTCTAACAGCTGCATAGTATTCCATTGTATAGATGTACCAAAGTTTCCTCAACCAGTCATCCGTTCTAGGGCATTCGGGTTTTTTCCAGATTCTGGCTATTGTAAACAGTGCTGCGATGAACATACATGTGCATATGCCATTTTGATTATACTTTTTTGCCTCTCTGGGATATATTCCCAGCAGTGGTATTGCTGGGTCAAATGGGAGCTCAATTTCTAATTTTTTGAGAATCGTCCATATTGTTTTCCAGAAGGGCTGAACCAGTCGGCATTCCCACCAGCAGTGTAGAAGGGTCCCTTTCTCCCCACATCCTCTCCAACAGCGGTTGCTTTTGTTCTTTTGGATGTGCGCTAGTCTCTGTGGTGTGAGGTGGTATCTTGTGGTTGTTTTGATCTGCATCTCTCTGATGATTAGTGATGTAGAGCACTTTTTCATGTGCCTTTTGGCCATTCGTATTTCTTCCTTGGTAAAGTTTCTGTTCATTTCTTCGCCCCATTTTTTGATGGGGTTGGATGTTTTCTTCTTGTAGAGTTCAACCAGTGCTTTATATACCATTGATATCAACCCCTTATCTGATGGGTATTGTGTAAATATCCTTTCCCATTCTGTGGATAGTCTTTGGATTCTGGTCACTGTATCTTTTGCGGTGCAGAAGCTTTTTAGTTTAATGTAGTCCCATTTGTTGATCTCTGTTTTTACTAGATTGCTTAGTTCTGTGTCACCTTTGAAGATACCTTTATCTTCAATATCGTGGAGGGTTTTGCCGACCTTGTCTTCAATGTACCTTATGGTTTGTGGTCTAATGTTGAGGTCTTTAATCCATTTTGATCTGACTTTTGTGCATGGTGTCAGGTCAAGGTCTACGCCCATTTTTTTGCATGTGGTTGTCCAGTTGTGCCAGCACCATTTGTTAAAGAGGCTTTCCTTGCTCCACTTCACATCTCTTGCTCCCTTATCAAAGATTAGATGATCATACATTTGGGGTTGTGTGTAAGGGTATTCCACCCTGTTCCATTGGTCTACGGCTCTGCCTTTGTTCCAGTACCATGTACAGCCGGCATTTTTGAGGAAGAGAACAATGTGGTTCTGGGGATCAAACTTGGGTCTTGAACATGAAAGACACTAAGTTATCTGGAAAACCCTTAGCTCCAACAGTCTGTGATTGGATTTTATTTTTCTATTAGGGAATTTTCTCTAAAGTGGGACACTTAAGGAATTTATGGATTGATTTCCCATAATTATTAAATAATTTGCTTAGTCTTTCTTATAAATGTCTCCTCTAACTAGAAATCAAAACCAATGACAAGAAGGAAGAGAATAAGAACTGGTGTTGCATGCTGGTCTACAGTGGCAGCAAACATGCTTGTATGGACCCTTTGGTAGAATTAATGAAGTTGATAAAGGGCCCCTCTTGCTCCTTGCGAGCACCAACCTGCACCTGCTTTGTTGTCCCTCCTTTTTATTAGCCCCCTTCATAGCTCAATCTATGAATGTTTTGAACACTTCGATTTTTACAAGGTGGAAAATATCTGTAAGTAATGAATGGCCACTTCAATATTTATTTCCAAAAATAGTGTTAAAATCATGCCTAAATGAATAATCAAAGAATTGCTTAATAGCCTGTTTATTTTTTTTTTAATCAGAGGACATAGGTGGTAGCCAAAAGCTCAACATTAGGGAACTCTCAAAGATCATTTTAAATTCAATTTTTATCCAGCACCTTGAATCACCTCTACCACCTTGTGGTGTTCCAGCCTTTCACCTATTCCAGGTACAGAGGTTTGCGAGATCCCAGGATAGCTCGTGTCAATATTGATCAGTTCTAGTTGTTAGAATGTCCTTATTTACACTAGATTTTTCCTTTCACTGTTAGATATACCTATAGGCTTGATGGAAAAAAAAATGGTGTGTGGGAAAAGGCTGGAGGCGATCTCTATCTGTAGAAGAGGGATTTGGGCAGAATGTGAATACTGCTGAATTTAGGGTTGTGGGGAAAAGTGAGGAGGGCAGCATTCTTATATGTTTTTGTTGGTTTTGGTGAAAGGTTTCATTGCATGTTTAAAATATCATTCACTGTGGGCCTTGAGAGACAGGACAACAAGTTGGCTATCAACCCAGGATACATTACATATGCATTACATATGGTCTCAGCTCTGTCAGGACACCGTATGCCTGAGCACAGAGCCAGAATGAGCCCCTGAGCATAGCTGGATGTGGTCCATCTCCCTTAACTCCCTAAATACAAAATGGCATTCATTGGGCATACCTTTTCACCAAAAACACAAAAACTTACCACTATTCTGGCCATGTTACTTGAAATTATAGTCAAAATTAAGAACAAAAGAAATCATTATGAGGCAGGATAGAAATGTTACCTTGAAGGCCTTTTTTTTTAGTGACTTGTCCAAAGCTACAGAGCAAATATTTCTTACATGAAATATTTCTTACATGAAACACTTATGAAAAGGGTGCCAGAAAAAAATAAACCAGAAACCATTCAGGGCTCACTGTTGGTGTCAGAAACTTTTAATTAATCCTGGACACAACGTGGATACAAGGAAAGGTTGTAATTCTAATCAGTTTTGTTGGTACTCAAGTCAGAATGAATGCAGCTAACTTGCCATAAGACTTCTGCTTTTCTGAACTGACGAGAGACACATTTCCTAACTCTGTATCAGGATTTTCTCATTTATGCCCTGATGTTAAGAAATGTCTTTCTTATATTTGTTAGTTTTTCTTTGAACCCCAAACTGAATTTAACCCAGAACTTCAGTTGTGCATGGTATAAACCTTGCCACTGAACTCTATTCTCAGCCAAGATATATGCTTTTTAAATATTGAAGAGAACAAAAAAAGTCAAATAATATACCTTTTCATAAATGATAGTTGAGAAAATGAGTAGAGACTCTACAGATTCTCCACATTTATAAAGCAGATAATTATCCATTCACCACAGATGGGCCTGCTCTAATCTGATTCTGAGTGGCCAGATTGACCCAGAGTGCAAAGGAAGTTGGCAGACACACAGCTGTGGCTTGGAGGTAGCACAGGTGTCAAGATAAGAAAATAATTGCAATGGTTTAAAGTAATGCATGGTGGCTTATGGAGGCACAGTTCTAAAAGCTTTAAGGTATATAGGTGCACTGTGTTGGGGAAGCACAGAAAGACTGGGACTATGATTCCATATGAAAAGTCTGTTACCATCATTCATTAAATGATTAATTCAGCCAGAGATGTGGCTCAGTTGGAGAGGATAGATTTGTGTGAGCACTGAACTCAAACCCAGGCACCATGCACACACTAAGAAAATAGTGACCGATGATATTTGATAGAATGAAACCATATATCATGGTGAGATAGTAATTACCTGCTCTACTAAAATGACAAACAAAAGTGTTTGCAAGGCAAACACTGAAAGCGGCATGAACACAAGTATTTATTTTTTGCAAGGCAGAGTTTTCTGAAGCTCTGCAAAAGAATAAATACACTTCATTATTTTATAAAGTGGGGGGAGTTTTATGAAAGCTGGTAAGAACTATATTTTGCATCTGATGGATTGTGGAATTTTCTAGTGCCAGAGCCAAAGAACACTGGTCTAGGGTGATAGAGAGAAAGTAAACCAGAAAAAACTTCTCCAAAAATAAGGAATGGGCTTCTGCCTTTGGAGTTTCACCAGAGCATGGGGGCAAAATATCTTTAGCTGGCTTTTTGGTGAAATCTATAAAATTTATTTTTAGGACAATCTTCCTCCTGAAACTAATGTTTAAAAAAATCTTTATTCTCTTTTTCAAAGTATCTACTTAAAGGTCAAATTGTCTTCTTGAATTGTGAGCATTTCTTACTGTTAGTACTAGTGAATAGTCCCTTCTACAAAGCCCTAGAATTTTCTAAGCCCTGTTTCCCTAAATGTTTAAAGTTAATTTCCTTCCCTTGCCTATTCTTAAAGCTTAGAAAAAACTAACTTAATTTTGAAATGCTTTGAAACTTAGAGCACATTAAAAGCCAAGGTCATGTTACTCAACTTCCAGTTTGCCTACATTTTGCACATGGGGGAACAATAGTTAAAAGGTGTAACTTCGAAAATTCTTTTTATGATTTTAAAAGAAGGAAAACTTATGCAAAAAAAAAGTCAGAGGTCACCCAAAGGCCGTTGTTCTGGGATAAAATGATTTTTTTTTCCTTAAAAAGTACTTTGATGTTTTCTGTCTTAGAACCTGAAGAATTAATGAACACTGTTCTTATGTCATGGTAGCTGACTCGAAAGCTGAATTAAATTTGTTTTTCTGGAACTGGCCTTGTTGTCCTCTGGCAAAACAAAATTTAAATGATGATAAATCTATAGCTGCCACTAGGTGTTCAAAACAAAAAGTTTTAAACTCGTTCTGATTTTAAACTGCAAACTTATGTGTTGCCTAAGGTGATTGTTTTCTTAAATTCTTGCTTAAGTGTTCCTAAACCAGTTCCTTTCAGGGCTCTGTTAAATTTCTGATCTAGCTGCTGAAAAGCAAGGTGCTAATTTCACTTAAGCTAAAGACACACTTATGTTTCTTTTTCTTTAGAAATAATATTAAATTAAATAATATTAGATAATTATTTAATGTTAAATATTAAATTTAGAAATAATATTAAAAGAAACGATTAATGTCCATTTTCTTGATATATCATACATTTAAATTTGCATCAAGTGCATCTAAGTTAGATAAATTCAAGTCATTAAATGTCTATTGAATATTTTGAAGGATCATGAGCATATATAGGCTAAAATAAAGCAAATTACAACATGCTTCTTGATGATTGTAAATAAGAAAGTTACAAGTAAATATTTAATACTTTTTAAAAATGATATGTGCGTAATTAGTATTTAGTTGAAAGTCCTAACAAGAGCATCCTGTAATTTTTCTAGAAATTCTTCGTGTTATCAAGCAATACATGGAAGGCAATGTAGGGGGCTGAAAGCCTCAGTGTCTGCAGATCTGAGGTTGCAAAATGCATCTCCAGAACTGCGGCATACACCAGCAATATGACTGTCCTCCTGCATGCTGGGATCTCTGGCATGGCAAGTACTTTCCCACCCTTAATTTTTTTTTCCTGTTACTTGAGGAGTCCAGGTAAGTATTCTTTATATAACATCATTACAAAAATGACAGAATTTCAAAGGGGGAAGAATTGATTCTCAATTCCAATAGTGAGATGATAGGAAGACGGCTGAAGGAGTGTTAGAATTTGGATAAAGGTTTTGGACAGTTTTAGAGGAGAGAAAGGCAAGTATTAAGGGCAGAAGCAAAAGGCTCATCAAACAATTTTTAGTGTAAAATATTGCTTTGATTTATGTTAGAATAAGGAGTTGGTGGCTACAGTCATGGGAGATAAAATCAGATAACATTAAGTTCATCTCATAAAAAATTCAAAAACAGGTTATAAAATGTGAATTGTATTGTGGAAGCGAAGGAGTTTCTTGGAAGGAGCTTCTGTTAAATGAGATGACTGGAGTGACTCAATGAATTTGGAAGGAAGAGGAACTTAGTGTAAGAAGGGTGAGGGGTGAGAGACCATGATATTTTGGAGTGAGTTCTCAGGGAACAATTAAATTAGGTGGGAGTTAAGAATAAGGAGTTAAGTAAATCTCTATATGTGTGTGAGTGTGTGTGTGTGAGTGTGTGTGTGTGTGTGTGTGTTTTAAAGGAGCAATTAGCATTTTGTTACCGATAATGTAACAACAACTTCAAGGCTAAATTGATCGATACTCTTTGTTGATGAACAAACATTAGTTGAATAATTCCTGCATAAAAGATAGCTGCCTGAACTGTTGAGCATGACAATATGATGAGCATAAACTCATTTCACTCGTGTCATTTTCCAAGTAAGATATTCTGAGAAAAACTTGATGTACTTTTTTGAGACACCAGTATATTTTTGTACTTCTTCTAATGAGAGCTACAAAGTCCAGGCGATCATCCCTGAAGGCTAGCAGGCTCCAGCCTAGGCTTTCGAATAGCCCCTGCAGCTGTGTTGATTTTAGACCATAATCTCTTCTTTCGCTTTTGTTAACTCTCCTCTGTCCGCACTTTTGTCATTACTCTTAGCAAATCTTACTGTCTTGAGTTTTCCTCTTTTCCTCAGCAAGAGCCTATAAATAATTTTTCAAAGAAGCAGCAAGATAAGTACATGAAATATGTTGCAATGTCTTCTGTGCTTCCAGCCTCAGTTTCTTCCCTGAATTTCATATGGTGTTTCTACACCTTGCTGAGTTTTTCCCCAACCTCTTAACCGATGGCCCCATCTAGCATTTCTCTGATGTCCAACCTCAAACTTTATTTCAATGAGATCTTTGAACCAACAGTAATAATAATCTCTGATCATTGTTCGAAAATAGGAGTCATCTCACAGGACTGAGCAGAAACTCGGAGTGACACCCTGCAATCTCTCATTCAAAAAGCTTCTTAGATGATTCAGACACATATTACAGCCTGAGAAACACAGCTCTACAATGACTGTATGCATCTGTCACCTACCTGTTCTCTCTTTCTCAATTCTTTAGTAGGGGGTGGAGTGGGAATACTCAAGTGAGGCTCAGTGGTTAGGGCTTGGTGTTGGATGAGGAACGCCTGACAGTTCTGAGGAACCATGTGTTACCTGGGATTGCACCCCAGGCCTCCCAAGTAATGAAAATGTGCTCCAGCTCTTTAAGCTTTCTTCCAATATCCTCCATATGTGTTGTCAGGCTCAATATGTCTGTTTCTCTGTGAATATTTGCTCTATTAATCTGGAAAATTCTTTTTTATTTTCCTTCCCAATTGGGGCAGAAATTCAATGGAAGAACCCATGGTTGCAGTGCTGCTCTGGCTTTGTGGTATCAGAGACTATCAGGGCCATGCCAGCGGTGCCTAGGGGACCCCAAGGCTGCACTCTGGAATGCTCAGCTGGGGACCAGACAGTTTGGTACCGGGAAGTGAACCACCATTACTTGTATGCAAAGCAAGTAACTTAACCCCTGCATTACCTCTCTGGCCCCAGGAAAAATTCTTTAAATAACTGATTTTCAACCTATATCAACCTGTGTCCTAAAAGCGCTCCCCAAACCAGGGGTTGAAAACAACTGCTAAGGTGTTTATCTGATTGATGTAACCAGTAATAATCCGTCACAGTTTATAAAGTATTGTGGGTTTCCTATCTCATAGCCATTGGCTGGTGATGCTTGAGGCATTGGCAGTGTCTGCCAATCACTGGTGAGCTGCACTCAATTGACAGGCTGGCACTGCTTCCCTGAGAAGGATGCAGCAGATAAACCAGCAGGCCTGCTCCTGTCCAATTAATTCACCTTTAATCGGGTAGAAATGTACAGTATGACTCCAGGAGAAGGCTAGAAGGATTTTCTTAATCAGATTTTAAGTTGGATAAAAGACTAAGTCTTTTTTTGTTTAGTCAAAACCTGGATTTCAGAGTTCTTTTAGGAACAAGAAGAGGCAGCTATCATTGTTTGACATCATTGGGAACAGTAAGAGAAAAGGAAGTTTATTATTTTGATATTTGAAGATCGTTCAAATTAGGCAGTTGAGATGAAAGGTTCTTTTATAAATGGACAAGAACACCATTCATACATTACACAGATGCCACCCAATCTATATCCTTAAAGGAAATCTGTTGCTAGGTGGTTACTTTAGTATCTAAGAACACTATCTCTTCTCCTTTTTAAAGTTAAGGGAGCTTTTTATAATTTTAAATGCAGAAACTTAAAAAGAATCTGGTAAAAAACTTCAAGTTGTTTTGTTAGAAGCAAAACATAGTGGGGTGGGGGAGAATATGTATTAGGGAAAATCTCATTAAGTGGAAGCCAGAGAGAGGAAACTTCTGGAAGCTCTGCATGGTGGCAAAACAAAAAATAAATGAGTATTCTTGCAAAACAAATGTGTTCCAAACATTCACCCTATTATAATTTGAAAAATGCTTGTGATCCATGAAGCTTAAAACTGGGCGAAAGTCTGTCTTGTTCTATAATTGATCTTAAAAGAAATTTTTAAAAAGAACAAATAATTATAAGGCATTAATGTAGCATTTAGTTTCTACTAGGAGACTTTTATCTCCTTGAAGAGTCAAGGTTAACATATCAGAAGCAATATCAAAGTACAAGATAACAGATGGCTAAGTGCTAAACTGCCTTATCCTTGATGTATTTCTTTTTCTACTATCTTGAAAATCTCATCTCTCATGACATTATTAGTTATTAGACATTATCTAATAACAATATAGGCCAGTGTGTCTCGGTCTTGAACAATGCCGGAATGGAGTGCTGCAAAAATGTCAACATTCCCTTAGCATGCAATGAAATGCTTATATTATCTTATTGAAACATATATTGATCCAAAAATAGACATGAACCACTAAACAGTGTGTATTAAAATAACTATAAAAACAAAAATACAATATACATGTTAAAAGTCGCACATCTAGTATTTCTCTTAATGTGACATTGATAAAGTTTTATCACAGCATAAAACAGCACCCAAAGTGTCAGCATTCATCTTGTAAGGTGCAGCTTTTTCTGCTTTCAATGTCCTTTTCATTTTTTTTCTTTTTATTTACATTTTTTTTTTAATTGAATGACCATGTGGAAAGTTACAAAGCTTTCAGGTTTAAGTCTCAGTTATACAATACTTGAACACCCATCCCTTCACCAGTGCACATATTCCACCACCAAGAATCACAGTATACCTCCCCCCCCCCCCCCGCCGAACAATGGCCTTTTCTTACTTTGAGTCAAGCAGTTGGTGAGTTGGGACTCACCTTCTTTATTCAGAAGATTATGAAACTACCCTCTTTACAGTTTCTATAAGTTTTTGATTTTCTTTTTTTGTCTGGAGTTCATACAGACACATTTTGTGTATATTAACTTTGCTTGTAATATATTCTCACTATTTGGTAATATATTCTCACTATATATATACTATAGTAATATGGATTGTTAATTTGATTGAAATATAACTTAGAAAAGGTGTGAAATAAGATATATTATTTGTATAAGATAGCCAGAGAGATACAGTTTCTTGGAGAACTTTTTAAAAATTTTCATAGATATAATGACATGAAATCATCATTAATAGAGGAGGTAATAACAGTATTGAAAAAAGTTTCATTGATTACAGAAATCAGTGTGGTGTTCTACTTACAGAGTGTTCATTCAGGTTTCATTTTCCTTGTGGTCTGTTCAATGGCACTGAGCTGTCTTGTCTAGCTCACTGGCATGCTTTCCATGACTGACAAAGGTGGTTGCAACAAAACTCAGCTATTTCACCAGAACAGGAACAATGCCAATGGGTCAAGTATGCTTTTGGGGTGTGGGCAGGAGGTGGGGTAGGGGATAGGACATGCACACCTGGTGGTGCTCAGGGATCACTTCTTTGCTCAGGAACACTCCTGGAAGGTTCAGGGAACCATATTGGGTACAGGGAACCAAAACTGGGTTGGGTGCAAGGCAAGCACCTACCCACTGTACTA
The DNA here is from genome assembly GCF_027595985.1 of Sorex araneus. Taxonomy (NCBI): domain Eukaryota; kingdom Metazoa; phylum Chordata; class Mammalia; order Eulipotyphla; family Soricidae; genus Sorex; species Sorex araneus. The sequence goes on from NC_073313.1 coordinate 199,031,709, forward strand.
TCTCTCTGGGTCTATGGGCCAGTATTCCTATGGATGTAGGTTCCCTGTGGATTTGGTGGAGTCCTTATTAGCCTTCATTGAAGTTCACCTCACCCTCCCAAAGCTATTCTCATTTTTCTCACTTGTAATAATTCTGAACACTGTACACCAAACTCTACCTTACTACCCATGTTTTTTTTTTTTTTTTTCAAGAATCCCCATCAAGAAGAGCTCCCAAGAATCCCTGAGTACTCTCCACCTGCAACAGGCAAAGAGGAGTAAGAATATTTCTTTTGCAGCTCTTTTGTTGCAGTCTTCTTATTTGGAAGCTCCAATTCCAATCCTCTGTTTCCACTAGTACTTCAAACTCAACAAGTCAAAAGCTGATGTATAACTGATCTCTTGGGATCACAGCTAGCTCAAAACATCTTATGAGGTTTTCTCCCCTTCTGTTTTATAATTTATTTACGGACACTACCATATTGCAACGGGATCAAAACATGAAGAATAATTTTGATTCCTCATACACCTTGCCCAGAACAGTCAGTCTATTATTCATTCTACCTAACAAGGGAAAAACTTAACTCATTTTTCTTGGCATTCATTTCCTTCTAAACAAGGGATACTGCTGAAATGATAATGGTGATATTCTCTTTAGTGCTTAAATATATTCTAGTAGTTTTAATGTCTTTCTGCCTTTGAATCTAAAGACCAAAAGACAAAACTTATGTGGCTTTATTTTTTTTTCCTAAACATAAAATTCCAACTCACAATCATCTACTAATTTTTGAGGACAAAAGATTGCTTCAGATAATAAAGAATATGCATTGAGCGAAAAGTAGCAAATTTTAAGGCTTCATTTTGATTAAGATTAGTACAACTGGGGTGGAGAGGAAATAGTTCAGGGAGAATTATGACACGTGCCTTGCATGCAGCCAACCCCTGTTAGATTTTTGGCACTGAATATGATCCCTGATTCTCTGCCAGGAGTGACCCCTGAAGAAACAGCCCCAAGTACCATCTACATGACACCCCCAACCCCAGCTCTTTCTCTTCCCCCTCTCCAGTCTCCCCCCAAAAATTAATGCCGAGGTCAGAGAGACTTTAGTAAGCAAGAAGGGAGTTGCCTTGAATGCAGTCAACCAGAGTTTGACTCCTGACACCTTATATATATGGTCTTCCAAACACTGGCAGGAGTAATTTGGGAGTGCAGAGCCAAGCAATAATGTTACCCACTGCCCACCCCCAGCCAAAATAAATAAATAAATAAATATATAAATAAATAAATAAACATTTAGTGTAGTCTCCTCGTCAAAGAAAATCATTTAAATTTTTATCTCAGTTTAACATAAAACAGTTTCAATTTTATTTTTCTCTTCATTTTTTATATTGGACTAAAGATAAACAGAAGCAAATTCTCATCAATTTTATAACACAGAGACTAGAAGGCGTGAATATTAAGGTGCTTAAAAACATAGATATTTTTAAGTAGTCAACTCATTGAAAGTTACTGCTACTTAAGTTGGGAAATTGTGTTGTTAGTTGCAAAGGAGAGACTGAAATGTTTGTGAGAGATAAATTGTTGGGAAAGCAGTAGAACATTTCCTGCCCGTGTGTGCAGTCCTGAGGATTTGTGACAGCCATGACGAATCCAGCACACAGTACCACGGCACCAAAGGAGAGCATGACACAGGACATAATCTTATCTAAGTGTGTCCTTGGTTCCTCTGAAAGCTTCAGATAACATGCTGATGGAATGATAAAAATTAGGGGAGTTGCGCAGAGCACACCCTGGTATTGAAAACAAGAAAAAAGATAATGTTACTGGACTAAGCATTCCTGGTATGGCTTTTAAAAAGACATTTCTTTTTTCCTTTTTGGGTTACATCCAGCGATGCTCAGAGGTTACTCCTGGCTCTGCACTCAGGAATTAACTCCTGGCAGTGCTTGAGGGACCATATGGGACGCCAGGGATTGAACCCAGGTTGGCCATATGCAAGGCAAATGCTCTATCCATTGTACTATTGCTCCAGCTCCTAAAAAGATATTTTAAAAATATATTTATCATTGCACACATTAGAAGTTCAACAGGTTCAGCCACGTAAAACAAAGGAAAGAAAAATAATTCTAAGAAAGAATAAAGGATAAGTTTTGCTGTCTGACAATGTATTTACAATTGAGAAGAGAAGATACTACAAATATATCAGAAGGAAAAATGATCAGGAAAGATTAATAAGCAATAAAAATGATGTGACCAAATTCTGGCTATCTTGAAATTTCCCATTTTCAATTTTTCATAGTTATTTTATATTTCTGATTCTCTTGATCTCAAGTTACTGCGTAGCTACTGTACTAATTCAAATCTGAGAGGTCGATTTGTCATTAGGTGCAAGTCGGTACTTTAGGGAGCTGTATAAGTCAGTCCTGTCTTTCGTCTTTTACTTGGGCATGTTTGAAAGTCAATTCCTGCCTCTATAAGGAAGGAGAACTATAACCCAAGGGCACTTAACATGAAATAGCATTTCAAAATCCTCTTTCAAGCAAAACTGAACACATTAATTACTTTAGAACATTAACAGCAGAACTAAATGACTGTGACTCATTCACCATCCCCACATTAGCTTATGGATGTGTCCCACCTGAGGGGGAATGTCAGATTAAAAATTATGGGGAGTAAGTAGTATAGTCTATTATAAAAATATCAGGAACTACAGACCTCAAAAGAAAAAAAGAACTTTTCCCTTGAGGAAGCATAATTTTCACTAAAAAGTGTCTCAAAAATATGGTGTAGGGGCTGGAGAGATAGCACAGCGGGTAGAGCGTTTGCCTTGCACGCGGCCAACCCGGGTTCAAATCCCAGCATCCCATATGGTCCCCTGAGCACCACCAGGGGTAATTCCTGAGTGCAGAGCCAGGAGTAACCCCTGTGCATAGCCAGGTGTGACCCAAAAAGCAAAAAAAAAAAAAAAAAAAAAGGTGTAATCTAATACATTTAAGATGTTATTTTTCTTTCTTTCTTTTTTTTTTTTTTTTTGCTTTTTGGGTCACACCCAGCGATGCACAGGGGTCACTCCTGGCTCATGCACTCAGGAATCACCCTGCTCAGGGGACCATATGGGATGCTGGGATTCGAACCCGGGTCGGCCGCGTGCAAGGCAAACGCCTTACCCGCTGTGCTATTGCTCCAGCCCCAAGATGTTATTTTTCTAATCATGTTCAATGTTAATTATATTATGAATTAAGCAGTGCATATTATCAATAAAACATAAAATAGTAATTGAGTGACAAATGATACTTATGTATTGTTGTTCTTTTGGGACAATATCCAGCAATTCTCCTTTTTTTAAATTATGAAATTACACTTTTTTCTTTTTTTTGAGGGGAAGAACAATTTTTCTTTTTTTTTTTTTTATGAATCACCATGAGGTACAGTCACAAAGCTTTCTTTCATGTTTGAGTTTCAGTCATACAATGATCAAAACCCATCCCTCCATCAGTGCATATTTTCCACCACCAATGTCCCTAGTATATGCCCCCCCATCCCAGTCCTCCCCCTGCCTCTATGGCAAACAATTTCCCCCATACTCTCTCTACTTTTGGGTATTATGATTTGCAATATAGATACTGAGAGGCTATCACGTTTGGTCCTTTAGCTATTTTCAGTACACATCTCCCATCCCAAACGATCCCTCCAACCATCACTGACTTGATGATTCCTTTTATATTCCAGCTGCCTTCTCCCCCAGCTCATGAGGCAGGCTTCCAACTATGGACCTAATATTCCTGGCCCTTGTGTCTACTGTCCTCACCCAGCACGAGCAATCCCTTTTTTTGGGGGGAGGGGGTCACACCCAGCAATGCTCAGTGGTTACTCCTGGCTCTACACTAAGGAATCACTCCTGGTGGTGCTCAGGGGGCCATATGGGATGCTAGGAATCAAATTTGGGTTGGCCTCGTGCAAGGCAAAAGCCCTACCCGCTGTGTTATCGCTCCAGTCCCACACCCAGCAATTCTTAAGGTTTACTCTTGGTTCCGCATTCAGGGATTACACCTGCGGTCATTTAGAGGACCATACAAGGTACCAGGGATTGAACCTGTTTGAAGTACATGCAAGCAAATTGCCTTACTCGCTGTCCTATCTCACCATGCCCCAGTTTTGAAGCTTTTAACACATTATTTTGTCTTAATTTTCCCTAGGGAAAATCACAGAAATTTTATTTTGTTGCTAGATGATATAAAACAACATCACACTTTTTTTTTTACAATATCACACTTTCATCATTTTTTATCTATTTATTTATTTATTTATGGTTTGGGGTCATACCTGGCAGTGCTCAGGCATCACTTCTGACAAACTTGGTGGGGCAGGGGGTGCTATGGACTGAACCTGGGTTGACCGTGTGCAAGGCAAGTGCCTTACATGTTGTACTATCTCTTTGTCCTCAAAACATTTTTAAAAAATGTTTTTTCAATATAACCATTTAGGAAAACTGCTATTTTGTATGAAGGAGGATATTGACAGTAGCACAATAGCAGTAAGAGATTTTAACAGTCTTCTTTCAGTGCTGGATAAATCAACGAGGCAAAAACTCAATAAGGAAAGTCTGGTCTTGAATGAAAAAATATGGCAGAGATGGGCCTAGCAGACATATATCAGGTACTCTATCTAGCCTCCCCCCCCCAAACTGATTACACACTCTTTACTGCACATGGGATATTCTCCAAGATAGGTCACACGCTGGTTAACAAACATATCCCCATAAAGTCAAGAAGATAGAAATCGTATCAACAATCATCTCAGACTATGATATTTTGAAAATGCAACTTAACAAACAGAAAAGTGTGTGTGTTTGCATGGGGGTGTGGGGGCGTGGGGACACTTAGAAACATAACTAAATAAAAATCAAGAATTTTCTGAGTGAAAATGCAAACCACTATGATTATACTCAAAGAAAGGAAGGAAGAAAGGAAGGAAGAAAAAGAAAGAAAGAAAGAAAGAAAGAAAGAAAGAAAGAAAGAAAGAAAGAAAGAAAGAAAGAAAGAAAGAGAGAGAGAAAGAAAGAGAGAGAGAAAGAAAGAAAGAAAGAAAGAAAGAAAGAAAGAAAGAAAGAAAGAAAGAAAGAAAGAAAGAAAGAAAGAAAGAAAGAAAGAAAGAAAGAAAGAAAGAAAGAAAGAAAGAAACTCAGTAAGGGAGCAACAAATGACCAAAGAGTTGGTCCACAGAGCTTACCTGGGGGAGAAATCATGATGCCTGAAACTGACAATTTTCTAAGTTATGGAAAATATTTTAGAATTCAAGTTTGTGTTTAAAAATAATTGTTGCACATTGATTCCTGATATATAATATATGGAAAACAATTTAAAAGTATTAAAATATAAATACATATGCACATGTATGCAATGTATACATATGTAAAGGAGGAAGAGGGGAGAGGAAGGAGAAGGTGGAGGAAGGGGAGAAGACAAGGGATGGGAGGAGGGAGTAAAGGAGAGAACTAATTTTTTTATAGGAACAAATAAATGAAGTCTTGTGGAACCTCAGAGTGTGAAAGTGCTAGTAAGGATGAAAACTGCCACCAGCTGCTACTAAGAAGCTGTCATCAGTCAGCATTTGGGATTCTTCCAAACCTAACTGGCTGGGCAGTGCAAAGCAATGGGTGTTCTGTTTATGTTATAATTCTTAAGAGTTGAGAAAGTAGCAATTAGTGAGAAAACTATAGAGCTGATGTTTGTACTGGAAGAAGTCCAGTTGGGTATCTTATCTAAATAGCTGTTACTTTCTTAATATTTGAAAGCTCAGTCTTGCTAGAAGTAAGTAAAGATCATTAGCAAAATGATAGTGCATTTCCATCTGCTCTACTCCCTATAAATTAGTTGAGCTTATTTGATTCATTGAATATAAACTTGTTTGAGACTATACCACTGGCTTTGGAATAATTTTTGAATTTGTTAGACAGAATATAAATGCCACAACTGTTTATTACAGAGACAATAAAATTAGCCTTATTTATAAAAGCAGGACAGCACAATCCTTAGATAACAACATATAACAATATGGATGCCTGGGTATTTTCCATATTGCTGTTCGGAAATAACAGAAGGTGCTGAAGAAGTTTTCTGGGAATACAGGTTGGAAAAGGACCTGAATTTCTGCACCTTCACAGATTTCTTTTAAATGATAGGAGGAAATTTAAGACTAGAGGAAAGAAGACAAATATGTCTTGTTTTGATTTGTAATGAATTTAGACTTATGAAATAAACAAGAATCTCTCTAGCTCAGGTCTTAGGCTAGTTGACTTGTGACTTCTCATCCTGATGACTATGTCTCCAAGGGGCTCTCACTGGGTATATGGCTTGTTTTTTTCCCCCTTCTACTATAAGCTGCGCACAATGATTGCTGGGCTGGTTACTTTGGCCACAAGCCCCAGCTGCTTGGTCTTTTTTTTTTTTTCTATCTTTCTGTTCAGCTTCAAGTAAAAACCCACAGGGCCCAATTATTGCAGATGCTTCTTCTCTCTAACAGCAACATCACTGCCAAGTTGCTGGATTCCTATTACCCATGACAGGGCTTATATTTATTTTATTTGCTTTTAAAGCGAATCTTTAAAAATTGAGAGTACATTTAATTTGGAAAAATGCATTACTGTTTTTATTGCCCTGAAAAATAATGAAATTAGAAGGAATTTCAAAATAGGGCTTTTTTATTGAATAATATTATCCCAAGGATTTTTTCTATATTATTTTAGCTCTACTTAGTGACATTTCTTTAATTTTTCAAACTGAAACATGATTCTACTATACCTCTCATCTGGGAAGATTAATATTTTATAATAATTTAGAACCAACAATAAACATAATTAATGATTTACTATAATGATTAATCAGGATAAAAATGTAAGCTAAAGTTATTACTTTAGATTAACCATGTTTTATTTCATTTTATCTCATATCTTGGTATCTACTTATACCAACTTAGACTTAATTATTTGAGTCTAATAATGTTAATCTCATTTCCAGATAAACTCAATTCATAGACTTGTAATTCAAAAATCAATAGAGAAAATAAACATGATTATTTTACATAAAGTCTTACATTAGGAACGCTCAATTAGCATAAATATTAAAATGTGGGCTTTTGATTTCAAAAGTTTGTCTTCAAGTCTGCCATTTAAAATTTAACATGACTGCAGCTGTTAAACCATTCTGCACATTACCTTCTTCATCTATAAAATTAATTCAGATAATCAGAAAGATAATATAAGAAAAATACTTGACACAAGTAAATATACATGTTAGCTCACATTGTCATTCTGAAGTGGAACACAACATGCTTTAGTCACTTTTAATATGTTGCATGACCCAGCCTGCACTAGTTGCTGGCAGGAATGATGCTTGATCTGGTTCTGTTAGACATGATAAATGCCCACACAAAAGGGAGTTAAGTAAAGACCAGAACATATTATTGTGCATATGAAAAGACTTGTTAACTGGAAAATATACACTAAGAGAGTCTGAAAGAGAATGAAGACGGTGGATTTTATTAATTCCTTCATAGTGCTTTTAAACCAGTAAAGTCTTGGGTTATTATATCATAATAGACAAGTGAGTAATCTGTTTTTTAACACATGTCTGTTATATTTTTCTAAGTATAAGGATTTAGAATCAGGTACTAATTAAAAAAAAAAGTCCTCCATAGTCAATTCATTCCTTGACTTCATAACAAATATTTATAGAATATAAACATATAAATGAAAACCAGAATTTTCTAAATTATAAAAAAATCAACACAAAGTACAACAGAGGACATTTTAGTACATTTTTAAAATCACTGTTGGCAACTATCAGGAATAGTTAACAATCGATAGAAATTAATGATAAAATTTACAAATATACATCATTCCTTAAAAAGAAGTAATACTTGTTTTCTGTTTGTAAACTGTGATTTTCTGTTATTTGTGAAACTGAAAACTACATGAAATTATGAATCCTTTCTGATTTCTTCCCATCGTTGTTTGCAAACTGTGAGGGTATCAGGCACAGAGAGATAGTACTAAAGATATGTAGGGCATCTGCCTTGAATAGCATTTGCCTTATAGCTGACCCGGATTCAATCCCCAGCATGGCCATATGGTTCCCTGAGCCCACCAGGAGTGATCCCTGAGTGCAGAACCAGGAAAAAGCCCTGAGAATTCCCTGGTGTGGGTCCAAAACAAAACAAAACAAAACAAAAAGTTAGGCTATCAAGATATGGTGAAATGACATAGTTTCTTAAATACCAAAATCTTACAATGTCTCAAATTACAGTGCTACAGTGCTACAGTCATCCCATTGCTCATAGATTTGTTCGAGCGGGCGCCAGTAACGTCTCTCATTGTGAGACTTATTTGTTACTGTTTTGGGCATATCCATTATGCCATGGGGAGTTTGCCAGGCTCTGCTGTGGGGGCGCGATACTCTTGGTAGCTTTCCGGGCTCTCTGAGATGGGCGGAAGAATCGAACACTGGTCGGCCGAGTGAAAGGAGAATGCCCTACCACTGTGCTATCGCTCCAGCCCACAATGTCTCAAATTAGACATTTCAAAATGAAACTGAACTAGAAGAAAATATCTTGATCTCCATAGCACAGCTGAACAATTACTATAGCAGTCACCAATAAATCACCAATAATTTACTTTTAGTAAAGCTTAGTTTCTTGGTGTGTTCAACCAATTTACAGTTTGCCATGGCAGACAAGCTTATGCGCAGTACAAACTGACATGATGTGAATCAAATTAGTGTATTCTAATTGCAGTCATCCATCCATAAATCAATGTTAGAGCATGAAAAGTGCTTGAAAAGGTTTATTAGCCTTTAGTCTGAAAAACTGGGAAGTAGATAAAAGTTGCTTCTGACTCTTCTTCACTTTTAGAAGTTTGGTGGGAGAGATCATTCCCAAAGTTCCCTGAGGGCTATTTTCTACTTTCCATTTATTCTGCTTCAAGAAACCTGCCCCCACCTCTACCCTCACCCCACCCCCACCGAACTGTGTTCCTGACTAAATATTCCATTTATATTTAAATACTCCATATTCCAAATATTCCATTCTGTCCTAGTCAGAAACTGAAATACACGTCCAAGGGAAAGTGACTTGGGCATGACTGGTACCTCTTCAACTATTCATAAAATCTCAATGGAATGAGTAAAGATATTACCTGTAAAAGTCTGCCCACTCTGTGGCACATGAATTGTGTGATTCTGAATAGACATTTCAAAAGAATTATAGAAGGAAGAAGGTTAATGATTATGGAGTGGCAGCTCCATTTCTATTGATATCTCCCAGTGCCATCATTATCCTAGTTTCATAAGGTAGAACCAAATCTGTCGTTCTTGATCTATCCCTCTAATTCCCTGTCCTCCCAATTGAATTTGTTGACAAATCCTGCCAATATTTTATCAAAAATATCTTTTGGAAGTCCCTCTACTTCTCTTTATATTGATTACATAGCAGCTGGAATTCTATGTTCATTTGTAAAACTGTAACCTCCCTGAAATTATGAATCCTTTCTTGATTTACTCCTATCACTATATTTCTGTTGTGAGGAAGACAGTATTAATACAAATGTGAGCAATGAATAAATGTGTTAGAAATTTCACTAGCCCATATGACTTTGTTAAATCTTGCCAGAAATGAAAATAATAATTATAGGGAATAATAAATATAAGGCAAAAGATGAAAGAAATAATTAGTATGCCTTACTCACAAGTCAAAATAGATTGACTGTAGCTGAGTACATTTTGGAAGGTAAACTAACTTTTCCTAAAAGGTATGAGGTCAGTTTTTAATGAAAACAGAGTTTAGGCTTACAAAAATCCCATTTAAATTCAGATGTGATAAAGTGACCACATACAGTTGGGAGGAAGGGTAAAAGAGGGAGAAGAGAAAGGAGGAAAGAAGTGAGAAAGAGAAAGAAAGGAGACAGAGACAGAGAGACAGAAATACTGAGAGTTTTTAATGAGTCTCTCTAGACCATTTTTACTCAACAAAAGAAACCCCAGGTTCATTGAATTTATAGTCATCTTAGTAATATCAATGTATTATAGAATATGAAGTAAAAATTGCTCTACACTAGGTCTTCTCAATATCACCTCTATTGCCATATTGGATAATCATCAGTCGTATAGTTCTCTGCCAGCAAGAGTGAGGAGGAGTCTACTCTTGTCCATTGTGTCATGTTAAAAACATCCTTGTTACCCTCTAGATGCCAGTAGCACTCACCTACCCAGCTGTGACAATAAAAAGTAAAGTATCGCTAGATTGCCAAATATCGCCTGAGGGAAGAGGAGCAAAATGGCCCTCAAAGGTTAAACACTACTCTAAAACTATACAGTTCTAGAATGGCTTAGCATCAATCATTATAAATATTTACTCTAACAAATACACTTATTTCATCCCACCATTTGTGTTTTTTGGTTTTTGTTTTTAGAATGGAAAGGTCACAGTTTTTTTTATGTACTTACATTGAGTTCTAAAACGATTCCGAGGCAGTCAATCAGCAATGACACCACTGTAGCAACAGTAATGATGACAACTGTTATGATTGTGTGGAAAACCAATGAAAGGTTCCCATTGAAAAATACATTGGCAATAACCTGTCAAGTAAACAATATTTAACAAGAGATTCTTAGAGATTGTCAAGACTTAGTAATAGAGTATGCTATATCATAGAACTTAGGAATATATAACCGCCAGTGGGCAATCAGCCAAATCTTAGGTCAGCATAAATAGTCTATATTTTCTTTAGTACTTACATATAGACACATACATATCAATGGCAAGCATTTTTTACTTAGCTACTATGTAGGCAATAGATTATCTTAGAGATCCAGAACACGGCGTACTAAGGTGTGAATAAATATATTTCTGAAATATCAAAGAGACCTTGGGAAGTAACCTTATCTTTCTTTCTTGAGTATAACAAGGTCACCACTAAAACAAACTACAAATTCTATTTAGATTATCTGAATGACCTCTAAGGAAGGAGTTCCTTTTGTAATAATGGATGTGTAATATCCTTTCCAAACAGGAAATTAATTTTATATAATGTGATTTGATACAATTCAGGTCTTGCCTTTCCTCTCCAAGAAAACAGAGGATAACTGATCATTTTCCACTGATACTCAGACTAGGAAATCAAACAGCAGTTATCTGTTTAATGTATCCCATGCTGTAATATAATTTTCAAAGAGAAAAATGACTGAATATAATTTCTATGTTCAGGTGTTAAATCCCGATTAAAGAGATCCAGCTAATATAATGAAACAAATGGAGGAAAACTTATGACAAGAATTGAAAGATAACATGAAATTTTGTGTTTGAAACAGTTTCTGTCTAGATCTTCTATCCAACACCATCTAGATCTTGGTTCCTTAATTAGTTTTATAGTATTCTTGATATTTTATTGTCCAATTTTTGCTTGATATGACTTCAAACATAGTTGCAATATAGGCCAGGTTGTAACAACAATATGAAAAGGGACAAATAGAGATGATAATAATAGATACCTAGGAGGACATGGATGAGTTCAACTGAACTGGGGTGTGACAGTGCAAAAACAACAGGACCAAGCTGAAAATGGTAGGAGATGATCAGTCATTGGAGACATTAACAAAGTCACTCTTCCCAAGCTGTGATCAGCAACATTCTCCACAAATTGGGTCCTGTCTCACTCTACCAACAATTTAATGTCAATACTAAGACATTTTATTCATTGATGGTTTTCACTTAAGATTAATAAAGCTTTGATATTTTTCTGAATATTGTCTTACAACTTTTAGTTTTGGGGGTTGGGAAGATAGTTTGAAGTCCAAGAATATATTCCTTGCATGTGTGAAACCCTGAGTTCAAATGATGGTATTTCATATTCCTATCTGCAGCACTGGTAGGCTTAGCCCTGGTGATCTCTGAGCACTGAGTCCAGGAGCATGGCTGGGAAAGTCTTCCCCAAACTCATTTTTCTGAATATCTTTAGGATATGATTGCTTTATATATATGTATATATTTTATATATTTATGTATGTATGTATATGCCTCTGTGCATATGTATGTACACACAGATACACGCACATATGCATGTGATAAATCTGATTAGTGATACTTATTAGGGATAGAGGGCTATTTTTGGCATCTTTCTATGTGGTTGGAAATATTACCTATGAACAGCAGTGGATTTGATTGTGTTTATGGCAACTGTAACATGCATAGTGCATTATGCTAATATAAAGTATGAGTGTGTGGAGGTGGGTACTAAGAGAAAGAAAAAGAAAGGAAGAGAATTGACAAGGTATGACTTAAAGTTCCTCTGCTTAATATCTGCTACATGGCAGAGATCTGATTTAACTCTGTCTTCCTGCCATGACTGCTAGAACGGAAACACACATTATGAGTACTGAACACATAACATGTGCAGATGGAGTGACTCAGATTGTCCACAAGCAGTTCACCAGAAACCACATGAGAATGTACCATCTGTTATTACTAATCGGGAGATCAGATTTGGACCTAAAATACCCAGCAAAATGTGAAATAAAACCATTTCCTGAATCCAACAATAGCAGAAATGTTAAAGGCTCTTAGATTTAAACAACAACAACAGCAACCAGAAACACCACTCATATGAAGTAAACCTCAGGTCAGTCTACTTAGAGAACTAGACAGTGGGTTATACATTTGTAAGTGAAGACAAGTGTTTACTGTGAAGGACACACACCGGGCTGATGCCACGTTCCTTCGAGCTCCTTATCCCTAAAATTGACATAAGGTAAGCTCTGGTCAGCTTGGGGAAGCCTGCCAATTAGTCACCTAGAGTTTTTAAAACTCTGTAGGCATTCACATCACACATTAGACCCATTCACACAGCGCCATAGGTAAACAGCCTCTAGGAATATATCCTAAGAAAGACTCAACCCTTTCACAGTGGTTCCTGAAAGAATCACTGTGGAGCAGGGTCATGTTCTCAACTGGGACATGGACTTTAGTGCTCTCTATCGGATGTGAGTGCTCTGCATAAGGGATTCCTAACCAGCCCGATTAAACACAAAAGGAATTCTCTTTCAGCTAAGCATCTTTCACAAATTCAGAAAGACTGCGCAATAGAACATAAATTGGGGTTGACTTTATAAGGGAAATAGAAATAATATCTTCTTTATGATTGTATATAAATATGCTTAATACAGAATATGAATGACATACATCAATGAAATAATCTTTAAAATGAAGTACTGCTTTCAAATGAGTAAGAAGATTTCTGAAATATTCTTTTTGGGAGTGAGAGGGATTTGGATCACACCTGGCTGTACTCAGGGCATACTCCTTGTTCTGTGCTCAGGAAATACTCCTAGTGGGGCTCAAGAGACCATCTGCAGTGCAAGCAATTGAACCTGAGCTGGCTATGTGAAATGCCAGTGCTTTACCTGCCATACTCTTTTTCTGGCCCCTTTAAAAAATATCTTATAAAAATATATTTATTATTTGAAAAGAATAATGCTAGGGAGATAGCGCAAAGGACTGGAGCATATTTCACAGGTGGGATGCCTGTCTTTGATCCTCAACACTGCTGGTCCCTCTAACACCACTAGCAGTGATCCCCAAGAAGTATGCTGAGAGTAGCCCCTGAGCACCATCAGGTGTGGACAAAGACACAAAACAAAATCAAAGTAAACGTAATCAAAATCTATTCTACCACACCTTTAATGCATATTCACTTATAAACTATTTTAGTAAAGGAATCACTGTCACTGTATCACTGTCATCTCATTGCTCATCGATTTGCTTGAGCAGGCATCAGTAACGTCCTCACTGTGAGACTTGTTATTACTGCTTCTGGCATATCAAATATGCCATGGGTAGCTTGCCAGGCTCTGCCATGCAGGCAGGATATTCTCAGTAGCTTGCCGGGCTCTTGAAGAGGGACGAAAGAATCGAACCCAGGTCGGCCGCAAGCAAGGCAAACGTCCTACCTGCTGTGCTATTGCTCAAAGCCCTCCAAATAATAATTTTCTAAAATATCTTTGGAAAGTTAATACTTTTTTTCTTTGCAAAAATATTTTACAAGCACTTATTTTGGCTCTATTAAAGAATGCTATTCATTGTGTAATGGAGTTGTGTAAATATTTCTATTTATGAAAAAATGTACTAAATTACCAAGCATTTTAAAATCTGACTTTTGAAAAACTGTCTTGGAAACATTTAGATTTCTCTTTAAGGTCACTGACAGACAAGATGTTAAAAAGTATATTATTTGCTGTCACTTAGGAGTTTGCATAACTGAATTCTTTACAAATTTTCACCAGAGACCATCTACATAAAGTGTTGCAAAGAAATACGTGCTTACCTCTCTAGTCACAAAGCATTCGATTGGGTATGTTAAAATGATAGTGACTCCATAACAAAACCTTCCAAATGTTACCAGGTCATCATTTCTGCAGTAATTTTCAAATAAGTCTCCTAGATAATAATATAAAACATATTTATTTTAAAGACATTAAAGATTTGAGATCCATATTTAATAAATAAGATTACTCATTACATAAGTGAAACTATGTAGACTTAATTTACTGACTAGGACAGATTGCCTATCTAAATAGGCCTTTGCAATCAGTAGCTCCTTGATTATTTGTTGATAGTTCATTTTCCACTTGATTAATTCATTCCTAAATACTTTTTCTTTTCGTTAATTTCGGAGATCAACCTTAAATTTGCAGCAATTTTTGAAAAGCACTTTTTCCATTGTCTTCTTACACTAGAATCACCTCCCTAAATCCTGGTGCCTGGATTTTAATTTCTGGTCTTTGTTTCTGCTAAATGACTTCATTTTTTAAAAGTCTCATAAAATAAACAAATTTCCTTTTGAAATGCTATTCTTAGATGAAGAACAATCATGAAGGGAAAAGTAGACCAATACATCTGGGGAGCTGAATTTCCTGTATATCATGCTATAGAGTTTAATCACAAATTCAGGGCCACCACAAGAAATTCCAGGCATGCATTATCTTTCATGGCATCCAGTGAATTTGAGTTTAAAGTGGCTGGTTTAAAAAAATATAAAAATACATTTACTTTTCTCAGAAAGAGCATTAAATTTAATTGGTTCTAAAGTAAACAACAAATCACATACCCCTTGAAGCAATTCTTATTAAGAGATCATATTTTCTCAGACACCAATGCCTAAATTTAGGCATTTAATGAGAGCATAGGAGTTACGTCAAAAAAAAAAAAAAGAAGAAATGTTCTCACAGGCCAGAGAGATATGCAGGGAATAAGGGAATAAGGAACTTGGCTTGCATGTGTCTGACCTGGTTCCTGGTTCAGTCCCTGGCACTGCATATGGTCTCCTGAGCTCTGCCTGGAGTAAATCCCTGAGCAGAAGCCAGGAAGAAGCCCTGAACGTCACTGGGTGTGGCTACCTCTTCCCAAACCCCATCCAAAAAGTTCCCCAATGTCAAAACAGGCATACTTTTGCTGGTTTATTTCCTAAACATTACTTATTGTATTTCAATTTTGAGAGTCATTTGTCAGTTAAACTAAATAGAAAATTAGTCTGTTCTTTTTGGTTTTTTTTGCTTTTGGGGGCCTTAGCTCCTGTACTCTCTCTCTGGCTCCTGAATTGAAAATTAGATAAGAGTCACACATAATATAATGCTGTTTAGAAAAAAAAAAAACACAACTAATATCCTATGTCTGTATAGTTTTTGGTTTTTTTTATTTTTTTATTTTTTGCTTTTTGGGTCACACCCTGCGATGCACAGGGGTTACTCCTGGCTGTGCACTCAGGAACCACTTCTGGCGGTGCTCAGGGGACCATATGCAATGCTGGGAATCAACCCAGGTCGGCTGCTTGCAAGGCAAACACCCTACCTGCTGTGCTATTGCTCCAGCCCCTGTCTGCATAGTTTTTGATGAAATTTTTATTCAAAAGCCAAATCACTTTTCTTTCTCTAAAATTGCTTTAAGTGTTTCCTCTACCTTCCCCAGTCAACTAGAAATGTTCATTAGGTTTTAGTGTTTCTTTGGGAGCTGAAGAAGTTTCAACCATAAAGAAGTAGAGGCAAACACTGGTACCACGGTTGAATGAAAAGTTTCTAGCACTCTGTGAAGTTAAAAGGAGTGAAGCTCCCAGTCACCAATCTTCACTAAAACATAGGCCTACATCTTTACAAAAGTCACTGGGAATGACAACCTATCGAGAGCTCTTGTCCCTTACCAGGAGTTTATCTACTGATAGTGAAGCACATTGTTTGCACAAACAAGACCAGATTTGCTTACAGTGATATGTACTAAAGAAAATAATATCAGCTATTCCAGATTTAGTCAAATGTATTTTAGGCTATTATAACTAGAAACACAGGAACCCATACACCCACACACCACCATCACCAAAACCAACCTATCCACTTCGTTATATAAAGATTTTAAATTATATTTAAGCAATTCCTACTAATAAAAACACCAGGGAAGTATGACTAAGGAAAGTGCTTATGTCATGTTGAGAAAGCAATTAAAAACCAAGGTTTTATATAGATCAAAGCTAGAGGCCATCTGAGTTGGCAAACTATGAAGCAATAGTGATACACGGCCATGTTTTGTAACAATTTTTTATCAAGTCCTTCAAAGTCACTTTGTTACTGCTCTCTAATGTCAAACAAGATGCTGTTTTTCTGATGGAATGTAATTACATTAAATGTCCTTTTTTAGCCATTTCTATTTCTTATGAGATCTGTTCCTACAATCATGGTCATCCTTAACGTCAGTTTCATACAATGACAGGTCTCCTGCAAATCCAAGTTTGAAAACTAAACTCTTAGAATGTAAGAGACAATTTTTAGTGCTACTGACTAACATGGGCGAGGCAGCAAGATAGACTGGAAGCAAAAAGGCTTGCATCCTACTTTGTCACCAGCCAGCTTAGGCAAGTTACTTTACCTCATTATAGTTTAAGCAGGGGTAAAACTAGTTATTCCACTCACTTTCATGGGGTTGCTTGAAGGTCAAATGAGATAACCGACCTGCAAAAGCTTCGAGCTGTGTGAATCACAACATGCAGCAAGTTGGCAGAATATTACACCCTGAATATTACACCATGTAGGTGAACAGACGCAAGGGTAAAAGGAAGACAAGAGCTAATCCCTCAGGTGTTGTAACCAGGTGAAGAGAGGAAAAGAGAGGTAAGTTTTGTCTGGATTTGGGGGGCTTCATTGCGTAAGGGGGTGAAGGAAAAGGAATGTTTTTTGAGGAAAAGGAGGCTTTTATTTAAACTAAGAATAAGCAAATAGAAATGTTCTAAGACTGAAAATGAAGTCTGGTCTATGAGTTTAAGCAATGCAAAATCAGAGAATTCTATAGAATTTATTGAGAGAAAGTACTTGCCTGATTAAGAAGGAAGGAAGGAAGGAAGGAAGGAAGGAAGGAAGGAAGGAAGGAAGGAAGGAAGGAAGGAAGGAAGGAAGGAAGGAAGGAGGGAGGGAAAAAATAAGGGGCCAGAGTGATAGTACAGCAGGTAGGGAGTTTGCCATGCACATGACAAGTCTGGGCTCAATCCCTGGTATCCCATATGATTCCCTGAGCACCACCAGGAGTATTTCCTGGATGCAGAACCAGGAGTAACCCCTGAGCATTGCCAAATGTTGTCCCAAAACAAAAAAGCAAGGATCCAGGGACAGAGGAAAGTGGGAGAGAAGGGAGAAATAAATGGTGAATCTCTGGAAGAGAAAAAAAAAACAACAGATTGAGTGAGGGCATGACAGAATTCATTCTTCTATGAGAAGAAAGGCTGTTCAGAAAGGAGAAGTGACTCAGAAAGTTCTGTGAGACTATAAACCAAAATTATCTCTGAAAAGTGGAAGCATATTGATGTCTTGGAAAGTAAAGTTTCAGTAGGATAGTGGAGAGGGAAGAACTCATGTGTAAACGTGGTCATCAAGAGCTTAATTTTCTGAGGAGTGTCCATATTGTTTTCCAAAAGGGCTCAACCAGTGACATTTATGGCAGTGAGGAAATGGCGGGGGAAGTGGCTTCAGAGGAGGAGGACAATAGTGGGGGGAAGCAGACACTTGCGGGGAAGGGGTGGAGTTGGAGCATTGATGCACAGAACCCTATCATTAACAGTATTATAAATCACACTAACTGCAATAATTTTTTTTAAGTGTAAGCACGGAAGGAAAGAGAATGGACTACAGAAATAACTGTTGCAGCATAAAAAGAAAAAAAAAGCCCTAGGAAACAGAAAAAGCAGAGAGACAGCAAGGTAGAAGAGAGAAAGGTAAATGAAAGATAATCTTTTTAAATAGAGGATTTTGTATAATTGTACAAAAAATGACAAGGGATAGTACTGATTACACCTGAATACCAAATATGATTAAACCAAATCTCTTATTTTACCTTGAGTGAAGCCAGTAAATGTCAAGTATCCACATGTAGCAAAGAGAATACAAATGAATAAAGAAATCGCAGTAGACACATGAATGATGCGGGACCACTTAGCAACAGAGGGGTCCTCCAAAGAACCATAAACTAAGAAGCAGTTATGGTGGCAAATAAATGCTGCAATAAAAAGAGAACATTACTAAAGTAAGCACCAAAGTCCTCATTCTATTTTGTTGGGAAGTCAATGAACTGAAGTAAAAGAATAATGGTTTATTTTATATGTGAGAAAATAATTTCTCTAATAGCTGTAGGGATGAGAAATTTCATCCACATTAGGCTTATGTGGTTTCTTCACGTCAGTCTTGATACAAACCATGTCTAACCAACTTTTGTTCACATTTTCTCTTTCTTATAAGCCTTTCCAGTCATAAAAGGAATCTAAACAACACCATATTTCAGTCTATGGTCTCCTTTTTAATTTGGGATAGAGAGAAGTGGCATAAAATATTTGGCCAATTACTAATGCAATATCTACTAAGTTTTGAAGAAGCCCATAATACCTGATAAATTATCAACTTAAGAAATATGATAACTTTAATGAGTTATCTGCATGGAAAAAAAAAACTTGCCTAAGTTGAAGCAAATTTTACTGATGAGTGAGAAAAACTTAAGCCTAATTTTATGTTGGCACACACTAGATCATATGCTGCTAATAAGAAGTCTAAAATTTAGGACATCTGCTCTCTAGACACAAATAGGAAACAGTGCTTTTTCATGGTACACTGTATAGAAGACTCAAATATGATGAGAAAGGGCCTTTGAGACCATGTTATACTTACCAAATGACATAACTCCAACAGCCTGAATGGCATTAGGTTTTGCAAATACCCAGGCATCTTCTGTTTTTGGTCTAGAAAAGAAACTGTATAATTACATGGACATACAAACACAAGCACAAACATATCAGAGAATAAGAAATGGTGCCATCACATAAATTGAGCATTCATATTAATAAGCCAGGTACTAGAGACCCTTAGTAATATTATTTAATTACACATTTCATGGAAATAGCAATATTATCTATTAACCTATTAACTCCAGTCCTCTAAAATGTATGTCAGAGATCCATGGTATGGCTGAGTGGCAAAACAGATTGCAAGTGTGAGACCCTAAATTTGACCTAATTGCTGCTGATCTGTTTCCAGTTTGATGCTGGAGACTCTCCTATCTGGGAAGTCTTTCAGTGCTACAGAGTTTAATTTCAGCTGCACAGTTAGATGTGTATGAGCTTCATAACTAAAGTGTCCACCACAATCAATTATGCCAGAACTACAGTCAAGTGTGTGTGTGTGTGTGTGTATGTGTGTGTGTGTGTGTGTGTGTGTGTGTGAGTGAGTGAGTTCCAGTCATCATAACAAAAACAAAGAGAACAGGTTTCTAAAGTTCTGAAAAGGTTAGAAAATATAAAGGGGCAGGAGATACTACAGGTGATAAAGCGATTGCCTTGTCTGTGGCCAACCCTGTTCAATCCCTAGTACTATATAAGGTACCAAAAGCAACACCAGGAATGATTACTGAGCACAGAGCCAAAGTAAGCCAGAGCACCATTGGGTATGGTCTCCAAATCCCATAAATAAATAAATAAATAAATAAATGCCAAAATGTGAACTCTTATTTTGACACATTTAAGTATACATCAACTTTGTGACCTTATGTGATCAACATAACAATAAATATTTGTATCATTTGAGAAATTTATAAGGGGGGGCACAACATTTTTAATAATGCAATATTTATTCTGAACTACTCAATGTGACTCGCATTATCCTCACATTTTTCCAGGTTTATGCTATCTACAGAAGATACATAATCAATGTTACTATTTATTAAAGAATGTAGATATGAATATTAGAGGTTAAATTTAACCATATTCCAGTAACAGTCACGAATCACGATCACGAGGCAGAGAGTCTCCAGGAACCAACGCTATGTTATTTCAACCTACACTGTAGCAGTTAAATATTATTATTTTCACTTAAAACATTATGAAAATTAAGCTCTGGACAGGAACATAACTTTTCAACATTCCCTAGATATTAAGTGAGGAAGTTGAGGTTAGTCTTCGTGAGCTGTATCTCTTCCATCCAGAGTTATCAGAGGCCCCAAATTGCCAATTACGAGTCCACTTCTCAGAATGATGTCAGAGATATTTATACTTTATGTTGCTTGAAGAAACATGTTATCAACACCTAAACCTTTGTCAGCCTGTCTGTGGTGTGGCTTGGGCTCCCTAATGAGCATATCCCTGAGTCATGGTGAAGGAAACTCATTCAGGGTCTGACAGTCTGTATTGGTCCTCTGACCCCATGGACTAACTTATTGTGTGATCTCAGGCAAGCCATCCTTTCCATGCTTCAGTCTTTCAGTATATAAATTGGGATATGACAATAGCTGTACATAATGCATTGTGTTCTTGTGTGAATAGAATAAGATAAAAATGCGTGAAACCTCTGAAAGAGAGGCCTGAATATAATGTGGTCAGCAGTGATAAGTATTACTCTGTAGTCATGGTGTACTTATCCCCTGGCCTTGAGAAAAATGTAGGAAGAAAAAACTTAAAGTATGGCCAGCTTCCCTAAAACAGAGAGATAATAGCAAGATCCAAAAGAAAAAAAAAAAAAAGACCAGGGTAGAGGGGAGGGTCTTAGGAAACAAAAACAGGGGTATAAATGTTTCTTTCAAAAGTTTTGTCATTCTCTCTGGAGAGACAAATAATTCACTTTAAAAAAAAATGAGTTGACTTTATGTGGCACATTTTTGTTTCTAGATTTAAAACATGCTATTACACACACAAAGAAACTAGTGAGCTCTGAGGCCTGGCTGTTGCGAGGCCTATACAGAATGCAAGAATGTTTTGAGTGGAAGCTGCTGCCACCTACTGCCTCACTACTGCGTGATTGCAGTTTACCAGATCAATCCTAAACTACAGTCCTTAAAAGTTACTTAAGAGGGCGAGGATAATTATACAAACTTGAATATTTTATTTTAAAAAATATGTTTACGTTACACACTTTTCCTTCTAGAATTATATTCATGTGAAAAACATTCCCCTTTCCCCTTTAGTCATTCTTATATAAATAATGAAGAGGCAGAAGTTTGACTTTAACTTTTCTCCTTCCATTTAAGTTCAAATTGTTTTCCTGATCGATACGGTTTCTTGAGTATATATTACTAGGTGAGATGAAGAGTGAGCTGATATTTAGAGATAATTTTGGATTTTCCATGTTTATCTTAAGATGCAGATTTTACAAATAGAAAGTGCCCTCCATCTCCCTCCCCCCAAAAAAAAGTTACACTGAGGGGAAAAATAGTGTTTCTGAATCAAGGGAAGAAGAAAAAAATTAAATCATTTCTACAATCTTTTATAAAATAGTTTGGGACTGATTCCTAGAAATAGCTGGTTTTACAGGAAATAAATAAGAGAAAGTTCCTTGGTGAATTTTATGAGGTTGCTGAAATTTTGATGCCCAACATGGATGAGAAAATGAAGTTACAGATTATTCATACTTTGGATTTTATATGCTGAAGCAAAACATGATAGAATACAAAATGCAATAAAACATAATATAAATCATAAATAATAATTTAAAAATAAATACCCAGTTAGGTGAATCACATAAACTCTATCAATGTAACTTTATAGCATTAACAGGTTAAAGAATTAAACTTTATGATCTTAAAATACATAGAAAATTCTACAATCCAGTGTTTATTTTGCTTAAAAGATTAACAAGTCATTAAAAAGACATAACTTCCTTAATATGATAAAGGTTATTTACCAGAACATCTAGTAAATGACATATTTAAAAGTATAAAGCTAAGAACAGGATGTAGTTTAGTACACAGTGCAAGCTTCTGCATGTGTGGGGCTCTGGGTTCAATCACCAGGGCAATAAAAACAAAATAAAGAGTGTGATGTTAAAAATATTTAATGGGAAAAAGGATATTCTCTTACCTTTCAGAAATACACAAACTGTAATTCTTAGATAATATGTTAAAACACAGTGGTAAGATTTACTTGGAAAGGAATAAAATATTTGGGCATAATGTAATTATGCAAATAAAAAATTCAGGTGAATCTAACTTGAATTAGGAAGAGTATTTAGCAAGATAATTGAGTGATCATTAAGTCAATATGGTTGATGGACAGAAATGACTAAAATATTTTTAAATGCCACAGATAACAATATTAAACATTTCAAAGTGTATACATAATCTTAATAAACAACATGATTTTATTGAAAAACACAAAGGAATGTGGAAAGATACACCATATCCATATATATTCGTGGGGAAATTTAGTATCATGTTAACGCCAGATTTTTTTCTAATTAATTTTTATTTTAATTTAATTGATTTATTTACTTTGGTTTTGGGGGCACACCCAGTTGTGTTAAATACTTACCCCTGACTCAGTGCTCAGGGATCAGTTCTGGGGAAGGGAGAGAAGATAGTGCTAGAGATTGAACCTGGATAGGTCACATGCAAGTCAAGTGTCTAAGGCATTGTATAATTATAACTAGCCCCTATTTTTAATTTTATAAATATTCAATGTTATTCAGGTAACATAGTTATAATGTTTAATATTACATAGTGTTATAACATAGTATTATTGTTTATAACATAGTGTTCACTCTTTATACTTTTGGTGTGCAGTATTGTACCTTCATTAACACCAAAATGCCAAAGGCCTTCCACAAATTATTTAAATTTAAAGACTAAAACATACTTTTGAAGCAGAAAGGTATTTTTCAATTTCTCCAGCCCAAATAAAAGTATATTAAAAAAACAACCAGGGGCTGGACCAATAGCACAGCGGGTAGGGCGTTTGCCTTGCACGCGGCCGACCGGGGTTCGATTCCCAGCATCCCATATGGTCCCCTGAGCACCGCCAGGGGTAATTCCTGAGTACAGAGCCAGGAGTAACCCCTGTGCATCGCCGGGTGTGATCCAAAAAGAAAAAAAAATCATAAAATTAAACAAACTGTATAAAATCAATATAAGACATAGAGTGTTGTATGGAAAAGTAATTTATATGCGTAGTCAAAAATCATTAAGATAAGTTAACAACTGGGAGATGATTTTGTCATGCATATAACCAAGAAATGGTTATTCATCATGCTATATTATATACTCCTCCAAGTCCATTTGAATATATAGTCCAATAAACAATGGACAAAACTCAATTTATGGAAAAGTAAAGATGAAAGGACAACAAACATGCCACAAGTTACTAAAATTCATTAATGGATAACTCTAATGAAGTCTACAAAAAATGGTCATGCTAGATGTGTGCCCTTATTTCTACACTATCTCCAAGCCCAACACAGATTGTGTAAAAACACAAAAGGAGAAGAAGAGAGACCAGCGGGCTCTATCTCTCCCGATGCCCGAGTTCTGTAGTCTCACGCCGCTTCCCCACCCCCAGGGAGATGATGGCGATGATGAGGCAGGAGAAGGAAGGAAGACGGCCAAACTGGTTGCTCGATCAGTTTATCTCATTCTCTCTGCTTCTCTCCCAGTTCTCGACCTCTCTCTGTATCTTCCTCTATGCCTGTCTCTCTGTGCCTGTCTCTCTGTGTCTTCTGTGTCTTGTGTCTTGTGTCTTCTTCCTCTGTCTTCTGCCCCTTCTGTCTCTGTCCCCCTTGTCTTCTTTCTCTCCATGTCTCTTCTATCTCCCCTCAGTGCCCCACAGTCTTAGTTTATATAGCAAATTACATAGGGTGGTGTCACAAAGGTGGGTTTAACATCAACAAATCAACAAAGAAGGGTAAGACCATTTCTTGAGGAGATTAACAAAATCTCATCTAAGGAAATCTCATCTAAGGAGATCCACTCAAGGGTGGGGGTCCAAACAAGGGTGGGTGTATCAGGATGTGAGCTAGTAATCTGCTTAAATAGTTATAGTAAATCTACTTCTAATATTTCTAGCAATGTCATTCTGTATGAGCACAGTAAGAGATATAACCTTAAAGTTTGGTTCTTCCTAAGGACATTCACTATATAATTCAGACCACAGTCCTCAGGCCAGGTTAATCTTCCTAACCCCAGCAGGATCCTAATCTCGTCGTTACTTTTGGGTCATGACAGCATTGTCCATGACCATGCTCTCAACTTATAGTTGAGTATTGTGGCGCTTTGGCCTGGCCCATTTTGATGCCAGGGTAGCACATAACTTACCGCTTGCCCTGGATCCGTCCTGTTCCTCGTCGGGATCCTGCTTTTGGGGTGCTAGGAACTGAGGGCAACTTGAGTTAAGAAAGCAGACGCCCAGGAGTAAATATTATTGGAGTCAATCAACTCCCAAGTTACAAGCACAATATTGTCTTCCTGTGTGCATACAGAAAGGACATTGCTTTAAGGTAAACTGTTTCCTAAGACTAGGCTAAAAGGACAAACCCCATGTTATCCTACAACAGATTATTGATGCATATTTTAAAAACATACTTATAATAACCATATTAAAGGCATTAACTTTGCATGCAGGAGGACTGGGGCTTGAAGCACTGGCATCAGATAGTCCCCGAGCATTGCTGGAAGGAACCCTGAGCATTGAACCAGGAATAGTTCATGCACCACCAGGTGTGGCACCCCAGACAAAAGGATAACAGGCAAAGAGAAATGAATACAATTAAAAATAATAGTTTATTCTGGAGAAAATGCAATAAAGCAGCTTTTAAACATAAAAGTGTACTAATGTGAATATTGGAAGCAAATACAGAAAATTATTTTTAAAATGTCTAGCCCAATTTCCTGCTGGCTAAAATTTAAGTAACTACATAAAATTGTCAACATAAAACCTCTCTAAACTTAAAACCAATTTTAAATATTGAATTACCATAAATATAACTAAAAAAACAAGGTTCTTCTTGGTTTCTGCTCATTTATTTAACTCATTCTGTTTTGTTTATTTTGGGTCCTGGAAAATCAAGCCCTGGTGAACCTCATCCTAGGCAAGCCTCTTACCTGTTGAATTATCTTTCCAGGCCCTCATTCCATTTTGAGCTATTCCATCTTAAATTACTTATTAAGCATGTTTTGTGAGGCAATAACTGTAAAATATCCAAGGACATTGAAACACAAAAGAAAACTATAGAGTATTGTGGTGTCTATAATATAATCAGAATAATATTAGTAAGTATTATCTGTAATTTTGGCTCTGTTCTATGTCTATATTGTTCCATACTGCTACCATTAGCCATATTTCAAGTGGCTACTGTAGTACTGTAGCACTGTAGCACTATTGTCCCATTGTTCATCGATTTGCTCCAGCAGGCACCAGTAATGTCTCCATTGTGAGACTTGTTGTTATTGTTTTTGGCATATCGAATAAGTCACGGGTTAGCTTACCAGGCTTTGCCATGTGAGTGGATACTCTTTTTTTTTTACAAGTTTAAGAATAATTTGCAATAAGTTTTCTGTATATAAGGAAAGTATTTCAAATTATCTAAACTTATAAAGTTATTTACACTTATTTAGTTATTTAGTTATTAGTTATTTAGTTAGTTATTTAGTTATTTACACTTTAATATTTAAATATTTTGGTTAATAACGTATAACATTTTATTTTTAGTAGTAATCTCGAACAAGTAAGGTGAGTTTATTCCTGAAGAAATCTAAAAAAGAACCTACTTTGCAATTCCTTTTTTTTTAAAAAAAGAACCTCTTCTTTACAACCGTTGAACTCTACTTCCTTAAAGAATTTAAACCAAGTGTATTATTTGTATGTCCAGAGTTTTCTATGGAAAAAGGTCACCCTAAAACTAGTCTAATAATGTCAGTAAATTTTCATCAGTAAGTATTTAATGTAAGCTGCCGATGAATAGAACTATTGTTAACCCCATTTTAATTTCTATTTATTTCATGTAATATAGATTATTTGCTACCTACATTCCAAACTTCGGTTAATGTGCTTGATAGTGCATGATAAAATGATAACTTAATTTCCATTGTGCAGGATAAAATTTCTCGTAAGTAAGAAAAGAACACAAATCTGAAATGGAAAAAATAAGCACCTAGGTGTCTTTACATTTAAGTTTTTTGTTTTTGGACCACACCAAAGGGTGCTCAAGGCTTACTACTGGTTCTGTGTTCAGGGATCACTCCTGAGAGTTCTCAGGGACCATATGAAGTGCTGAGGATCAAAGCTGGTTCAGTAGCATGCATAGATTAAATTTTAACTGATATAATAACAGGGAGACTTCAAGAAGATTATTAGAGATTAATGGCACAAAATTATTAAAGAAAACTTGTCTCAGTTGTCTGAAGAACAGACAGAGTGCTTCTAATTATATTTTGTTTTGTGTCATCAAGGTTAAGTGAGAAAATGAATTAAAGAGTGTGGCATATAGTGGACAATCAAAAATGATTAATCCTTCTGTTTTTTATGTCATCACTAAACTAATAATGCATGTGTTAGTTTGGATGTAAGAACCAGAAATTATGAGAAATACAATAATCAGAATATTCATATTTATTTAGATAATGAAGGGATCTGAGGAAGGCAAGATAATTAACTTAAAATAATATCATTGATCTTGATAATACACATGAATGAAACCAAATGAGCAGTATTTTATGATGAAAAGATGAAATTGTTCACCTATGCTTTGATATTCATAGTAAATGTTCATTATTCTACCTCATGCACTAATTTTCTGCTCAACTGGTTGTCTGCGATTGGTGCAATTTCCAGCTGTGAGGTTATTTCAGACAATCATAGAGTACTTGAAGTTGCTCATATCACTCCAAAGCATATATGTTATCTTTGCTGTCAGTCTCTCAAGACAGGTTTGTTGTATATCTGTGTTAAAGGAAATTTTCCTATAGTAATACAGAAAATATTGCCAATGGAAGAAAATTAAGTGTTTAAATATATGAGGACTGTCTTTAAATCATAAAATATTTGACAACTTAGGCCAGAGTGATAGTACAACATACAGGTGCTTGCCTTGCCTGTGGCTGACCTGAGTTCAATCTCCCTGAGCACTGTAAAATCTGGTCCAAAAAGGGGGCTGGAGCGATAGCACAGCAGGTAGGGCATTTGCCTTGCACACCGCCAACCTGGGTTCGATTCCCAGCATCCCATATGGTCCCCGGATCACCACCAGGAGTAATTCCTGAGTGCAGAGGCAGGAGTAACCCCTTTACATCGCCGGGTGTGACTCCCCCCAAAAAAAGCAAAAAAAAAAAAAATGGTCCTAAAAGAAAAAAAACAAAATATTTGACACCTAAGATGGATAGAGAGGCAAACTGCCTGATTATTTACACCAGATAACATTTTTACACCAGTTATTTGAATTTTTAAGAAGTATAAATAGACCCTTTACATTTTAAACTTATCTTTACAGACATAGAAACATATACGTATATATATATAAATTAAGCTTATATTATCATTATTTCATGTTACGTAAATTTGTGATAGTACAATATATATTTTTCTGTAAGATTACAAAGAATAAGTTTGTGCCTTTTGTATTTCACTGCAAAGAAATATCATTTAAAAAGTCGTATTTTGTTGTGACAGTAACAATGTAAATACAGTGATATTTGAGTTCATTTTATTTTTTTACTTACACTTTTAAATTACTTATTTTTTATTGAGATCTAGTTGACCATATAATATTGTTATTTTCTGATGAATAGCAACATTCGATATTTAAATAAATTTATTGTACAAAACTTCTTTTTCTTTTTTCTTGTGATTAGGATCAGCATTTTAAAAATTATTATTTAGGTAATATGATTACAATAGTGTAAAGTTGGTGCTAGAGAGATGGTATAGTGGGTAGGGTGCTTACTTTGCATACGGCCAACTCATATGATTTCCGGTTCCCTGAATACTGCCAGAAGTGATCCCTGAGCACAGAGCCAGGAGTAAGCCCTGAATAGCACCAAATGTGGCCCAAGATAAAACAAAATAAAATAAAACAAGTTTATCGTTTTATGTGTAGTTATTATTGCACTTCTCTACCACTGCTTTATGTCACCCTGCGTCTGGTGTTCATTGCTCCTATGGCTTTTAATATGAGACCAAGGGTTTATCTTTGCTCCATTTTGTATATCCCCTTGTTTTTTCTCTCTGTATGTGATGAAGGTTTTTAATATTTACTTTGTAAGCAACTTTCAAATATGCCATACAGTAGTACTGACTATAATTACATACATACTATGCATCAAAATTATAAAATGAATTATATGGAAGCTTGTACATTTTGACCACCCCCCTTCACATTTACACACAAACCATACCAATAATAAGTTCTCTATCTATAGGCTTATTTTTAATTTTTTGGGTTTTCTTTGTTTTGTTTAGATTCCACAAAGATGTAATATCATATGGTATTTATCTTTCTCTCCTTGCATTATTTAATTTAACACAATTCTTCAAGGTTTATCCATAACATTATAGCTAGATATCCTTCTATTTCTGTCTAAAAATATTTCATTGTATGTATAGCACAGCGGTAGGGCATTTGCCTTTCATGTTGTTGACCCATGTTCGATTTCTCCGCCCCTCTTGGAGATCCCGGCAAGCTACCGAGAGTATTTTGCCCGCATGGCAGAGCCTGGCAAGCTACCTGTGGCATATTGGATATGCCAAAAACAGTAACAAGTCTCACAATGAGATGTCACTGGTGCCTGCTCGAGCAAATCGATGAGCAACGGGATGACAGTGACAGTGACAGTAATATATTTGTAGCTATTGAGTATGTATTTATAAATGTAAATATGTGAGCATATATGTAGATCTGTGAGTATAAATCTATATGAATAAATTTTATATATCCATCCAATGGTGAGGAGTCACACAACAGGCAGAAGCAATGCATTCCCAAATTGGGAACTACTAAAGAAAAATTCAGAAAAATAAAGATATGCTTTTAATTTCATTCATTTTTCCCCATCAGATATCATTCCCCAAAACTTTCAAATAAGTGCTGGTACATATTGTACTTCTTCTTTCTTTCTTTCTTTTCTTTTTTTTTTTTTTTGCTTTTCGGGTCACACCCAGCGATGCACAGGGCTTACTCCTGGCTTTGCACTCAAGAATTACTCCTGGCAGTGCTTGGGGGACCATATGGGATGCCAGGGATCGAACCCGGGTCGGCCGCGTGCAAGGCAAATGCCCTACCTGCTGTGCTATCGCTCCGGCCCCTGTACTTCTTCTTTCTTTTTGTCACTAATCTTTCAGTTAGTAGAGACTTATAGTGGATATAAATTTAGAAGTAGAAAAGGGGACTAGGTAATTCAGCAATTGCATACATTTTGAAAGATAATTTTTTAACAACTAACTTCCAGGATACTAAATCTATAATCTCTCATGTAACAGTGTAAGCCCCATAAAAAATAAAATAACCTCACTGAAGAGAAAAATAAATTTAAAGAAATACCTTAAATTTTCACTTAAAGTATCAGGCAAATTCATAATGAAAAGCTAGACTTGGGACACTGAGTAAAATGTGGCTCTTAAAACATTTGTAATTTTTTGAGAGACAGGCGTGTCTTTGTTCTAATGAAGCCACAATGGGTGGCCTCGTTGGTGGTAGAGCCCTAGCAAGCCCAAGCCTAGAAGCTTGAACTTTCTAGACTTACCTCCCCTGGCCCCATTCTTTGAATGAAAATGAAACTAATGATCCATCTTGCCTACATCTATGATGAGGCCTCTACAAAAATGCCACCATGATCAGTGATAAAGCCTCTGTAAAAGTGCCCTGGCTTGGTGGCAGAGACTCCTAGTGCACAGGGAGAATATAGAAGATCTGCACCTCTTTCCACTTATCTTGCCCCATACAGCATTTCCCTCAGGATGCTCCTTTGTGTTCTTGGTCATCTTCTTTATTAATGCTCCAGTAAATAGAAGTAAACTATTTTCCTGAGGCCTGTACCTCACTATCAAATTAATAAAATCCAACGAAGAGTTGGTGGGAATCTCTGATTTATAGGCAATGTGTCAGAAGCACAGGTGGCAGGGGGGTCTGGCCACTGGTATCAGAAGCTGGTTGCGGGAGGCAATCTAGAAGCACTGAGTCGGCCTGTGCTCTCTGATGCCCAATGTTAAGGGGGGTAGAACTGAGGGGAATTGTTGGGCATCCAGAGGGTGCTGTGAGTAAATTTAATCTCACATTTGATGATCACAGGTGTTAAGAGTGAAATGAGTTGTGTGAGAGTAAAGAAGAAAGACTGGGGTGTAGGTTTTCTTAAGGGACATTCTTTGTCTCTTCAGACCTCAGAAACTGCCTTGCCCTGTAGCAGCCCAATGGCATAAGGACCACACATCCCTTTGAAATGCAAACACTGAGCTCCTAGGAGACACAGAAACTGAGTCACTAATCAGATGCAGAAAACCAGAGAAGGGTGGATCCCTCAGAAAAGAAGCTATGAGGACTTGAAAGGTAGTGATAAGATGTGAAAGGACTATCAACAGAGCAAGGCTTTCCCCGTGGACAATTTTAAAATTAACTTTTGTGTACACAGAGAACTCTGGTCCAAGACAACTAGGATTTCCTCCCCAAAGCCATTTGAATCATTTTTCCAGGTCCTTGTTGTCTCTCTGTCCCTGCCCCTGTCTCTGTCTGTCTCTCTCATGGTTTTTGCCAACAGCCTTCTTTGCTCAGGGTTTACTCCTGGCTCTGTGGCTCTGTGATCACTCCCAGTAGGCTAGGGAGAATCCATATAACCCATAGAAGGTGTCAGGATTGAACGTGAGTTGGCCTCAGCAAAACAAGCACCCCACCAACTGTTCTATCTGCCCTCCTCCGCTCCCCGCCCCCATCTTTCTCTTTCTCTCCTGCTTTTTCCGACTCTGTCAGAGCTCATGTTCTCTCTTGAACATGCATTCTCCTCTTTCTCTGTTGTCACATCTTGATGTAGGCAGGTAGATGGGGAAAGGCCTTGGGCAATGAAAATTTAGATTTAACAAAGTCTCTGGGAAGGAGAATCTTAAGACTTGCAAATTCAAGAAAACAAAAATCCCCAGGAGGAAACCATTAGCAGACCCTAAGGATAATGGACCCCTCCCCAGGAGGTTCCCCAAAGAAAGCCATCATCACTCCCAACCTCCCTGGTAACCTTAGCAATGAACTTTTACCTGAAAAGAAACCCCAGGTGGGGGCAGATTGAAGAAACTCAATTAAAAAACACCTTGAACAAAGGAAGCACTTGCATATGCTGCCTGAGCCCATGTGCTGCTTGTGCTCACATGGCCGAGCACAAGTGTCGCCTGAGCACATGTGTCACCCGCATCTCCCCTCTTGAGATGTGTACTTTCATGCTTTCATACTTTTGTGTCTAAAGCTCGGGTATGTGTAGGGGCTTCCTCCACCCTTGGAGAAGCCCGCGTTCTCTCTTGGATGCGTTACTCTTACCTCTTTCTTTTTCTTATCCCTTCCTCCTATCCTCAAAAGCCTCTAAATAAAATCTGTTTACTTCACTGCTTGTCTACTCCTGAAATTCTTTTCTGCAAGTGAAGACAAGAACTCAGTAACTCTGGGTCCCAGGTGGTAGAGGCGGTTGGGGAGAAAATGACCGTCTTTCTCCTCCCCGCTTCACATAAGTCACCCATGCGGCCCACTGACATCATTCTAAATAAATTTCTTTCAATGAAAACTATTTTGCTTTACTAAACAAACAAACCAAAAACAAAAAAAGACTACTAGAGGAATTTAAGAGGGAGATAATTCCAGTGGGAGGGGGTGGTGGAGCAAAATATCAATGGAGAAGATAGTGGATTTACTTAGGTTTGGAAACCACAGCCGTCTGTGCTCCAGGGCTACTTCCAACTCTGTGCTCCAGGGTCTGGCATGAAAGCACCCACTGAGTCTTTTGAAGCTATTTCTCCAGCCCTGGAGAAAGCATTTTTGAAAAAGGAAAACAGATGCTTAAAGGATAGCTGCTGAGAAAACATATGAAGAGAGCTAGAAAGTAGAGATGAGGCTCAAGGAGTAGATCATATGATTTGCAGGTGTGAAACCGACATTCTGGGTTTGGTCCTCAGCATCCCCATCCCCACCCTTGCCCAGCCCTCTACCCCAAAGGGATGATGATGTTAAGGGGTTTATTTGCTTTGCAAAACTTTTCTGTGTGTAGAACTCAGAGATACAGGAAAGCTACTCCGTATAGTACAACAAAAGAAGAAAATTAAAACAATAAAAGATCTGAGACACTGTACATAATGGATCTAACAAAGATGTAAAAGGAAGACCCAGAATTGCACAATAAGTAGCATTGTCAAAATTCAGAATATTGACACTTCCATTTGCTGGTGAGAATGGAGCAAAAGCAATTCTTAGTTGTTGTTGCTGAAATATGATATGAAATAGCCACTTTGCAAGAGAGTTCAGTAGTTCTTATAAAACTAAATATAATCTTTTTGTTTTGTTTTGTTTTGGTTCCACACCTGACAATATTCAGGGATAACTCCTGGTAGGCTCAGGGACTTAGTGCAGTGGATAAGGTGGATTGCCAGTGGATATGGAATTCTAGGGATCAAATCTGTGGTGGCCATGTGCAAGGAAAGCACCTTATCCACCGCACTATTGCTCCAACCCTAAAGCTAAACATATTCTTACCATACAATTTAGCAACCACACTGCTTGCTGTTTACCGCAAAGATTCAAAAACACGGTGTCAAAGAGACAGTGTAAAGATTAAGGAGTTTGTTGGTCCCTGGCAGCACATATAGCACCCCAAGCACCACTCTGGGCACAGTGCCAGGAATAAACCCCAGATACTGCAGTGTATGGCCCTCAGAAACTGTAACCAAGGAGACAAAAATATTTTAAAACATGCCCACTTGAAAAGTGTAAACAGATGTTTGTAGCAGTCTTATTTATAGTTGCCAAAGCTTGGAAGCAACCAAGATATTTTTCAGTAGGTGAATGGAAAAATATAACTGAACATGCAAATAGAATATTAATCAGTAGTAAGAAAAAAACAATCTATCATGTTTTGAAAAGATATGGAAGAACCTTAAATGCATACTACTAAATGAGGAAAATCAGTCTGCAAAGTCTCCATGCTACATGTTTCCAACATACTGGAAGATCCAGAATTCTGATAACAATTAAGAAAATATCAGTGGGGGGTCAGAGAGAAAGTATTTTAAGTATGGGGCTTGTCTTGAGTACAGCAAACCCAAGTTGAATCCCAGCATCACATATGGTCCCCTGAACTCCACCAAGAACATTCCCTGAGCATAGAACCAGGAGTAAGTTCTTGGTGTGACCCCAGAATCAAAATAAATAAATAAATAAAAATCAGTTTTATCTAGGGGGAGAAAAGGAGATAGGGTGAATACTGGGGAGGCACAGATGATTTTTAAGTCAATTAAAAATTATCTGCATGATAATACAATGATAGTTCTGTGCTATAATATATTTGTCCTAACCCATGGTATGGATAATAGCATGAGGAAAGTCTAAAGTGAGCTATATATTTTGGGAGATCATGATGGGACTAATATTATATATTAATTATGATCAATAGAACACCTGATGGAGAATCTTAATAATAGAGGGCATATATATGTATATTTCATGCATACATATAATTAAAACCAAAAGAATATATTAAATCCAAAATTTCATTCAAAAATATAATTAATTCCAGGAATTAGAAATCATTTTAAGAGTTATATTCTACTTCTAATGGTATAGAAGACAAATGTAACTATTTAATTTTGAAAGTTGTATCAGATCTAGACCCACATAATATGATATGATATAAAAGGAAACATAATTGGAGAGAGCTGAAACTTAACCTACTGTCTAACAAGGCAAAAGTGAGAATTTTGAAATAGCAGTTATAAGCTTGTTCCTAGGAGTAAATATGTAAATGCCAGAAGATAGAGCTGAAGGCAAAGGCCAGGATTTGACTCAGCAGGAAAACACTGGTCTCTTAAGCCTGAAACTTGGGTTCAATAACCAACATCAAAAAAGCATTCATTGGTCGAATAAATACATTAACATATATACAGTTGAAATAGAAAAGAACTTGGGAAAGAAGCTGCTCTTTCATTAGAAACCCATTTTTAATATTTGCTTTTTTAAGAAAAAAGTAAATGTATTATTTTGAGAAATAACACAAATAAAAGCTATACTGAGAATAAGCAGGAACCTTCAACATGTCTTACAAAACTTCACAGATCATGACAATATAGTGGACATTAACTATAATGCTCCTGTCTTTTAAGAAGCATGCTTTCAAGGTTTTAATGTATTTTAATATTATGAAAAAGAGAGTTGCAGCAGTTTGTTGTAATAGTTTGGAAAATGCTTTCAAGAAAATGAGAATGAGTGCTTCACTTATGCTGAAAAATCCAGGCCTTCTGTGTGTGCATGCGCACGCTCGTGCGTGCACGCATGTGTGTGTGTACGTGTGTGTGTGGGGGGGGGGAGTGGTTAAGAGTAGGGAGATTTTAAATTGATTTAGAAAAATTACCCCAGTTCAATAATTGAATTCAGACACTCATTTCATCCTATTCTGAAAAACAAAATCATCTCTCCTGTAGCTGAGCAGTAATAAGGCAAAGCAAAAGTCCTACACATCTCTCCAGTTTTCCGAGCCTTGTGAAGGCAGGGGAATTTTTCTGATCCCTACATTAGACCTCTGATCAAGAGGATCAAACTTCACATCATGCTGTGGTACCTGCCCAAATTCTTTCCAGCTGAATATGGGCTCCTTCTAAATCACACAATTGCCATAGAGCTTTACATATTAACCTCTTCAACCAGTCACATATCAGACTTAGATGGCACACAAACAAAGCTTCCATTTCCTGTCACATCACAAGCTCTTAATGACAGAGGCAGATTTGCCCACTTCCCCTGCTTGGGCGTCAGCTGACAACTCTCTGCCACTTCCTTATTCTCAGCTCACTTTCCTTCTGATCCTGTTCTACAGGCAAGTATGGTTGACATGAACATATCAAGCTGGGAAATTGTTGAGAGTGGGGTCACACTGAATAGTAAAAGAGAGTCTTTTAGAAAAACAAATATTTGTATTAAGTTGATCTTCTGTTAAATTTTCATAAAACATAATGTCTGTTTGTTGGGGAGGCCACACCTGGCTGTGTTCAGATATTCTCATTCTTGGCGGGCTTGGGGGACTCTATGGGTTGCCAAAAATCAAATCGGGGTCAGTCACATGTAAGGCAAACATCTTATGTTCTGTACTATATCTCTAGCTCCTAAAACATACTTCCTCCGTCCCAATCATCTTGTTTATATGAATCATAAAAAAGCATGAGTAGTTTGACACTGTAAATACTGAAATACTATTTAATATCTTATCATTTTGACCTATTGCTATCTGGGACAAAATTACTTTTAATTCTTACTCTGTATACTCCCTTTCTTCTCTTTTCCCACTTGTAGCGATAATCCTCTGCCAGCACCTTAGATTGTATTAACATTGGGATGGAGCAATATAGTACAGTAGGTAGGATGCTTGCCTTGCATGTGACAGAGCAGGGTTCAATCCCCAGCACTCCCTATAGTCCCTAAAGTACTGTCAAGTATTGCCCTAAGCACAGAGCAAGGAGTAATCACTGAGCACTGACGGATATAATCTCAAAACCAAAACAAAATTGTATTAAGTATCTGTTTATTTTTAGCCATTTACAGATTATTTGTGCTGCTTGGAATCCCCCCCCTCTTTTTATTGTGTTTTTATTTGGGAACTTACCTATAGTACTCAAGGGCTACTCCTGGCAGTGCTCAGAGTACCATGAAGTGCCTGGGATAGAACCAGCATCTCCTCCATATCTCCTCCATACAAAATATGAGCTCTAGCATGTTGAACCATCTCTCTAGAGACTGGAGTGTGTTTTAGCACTAAGCCCCACTAATATAGTGATTGAACAAATCTTTAAGGATGTGTTGTCTTGACATTGACTATGTTTCTATTTGTTACTTTGTGTAGGCAATCTGCCTGGGGAATGTGTAACATTAGCTCTACTAGTTTTTTTACCTGAATTAAATGGTATGATAGCAAATGATTCAGCAAATTTTCCTAGCATTAAGAAAAATTACTTTGTCAGGGAATTTTTTTGCCTAAGCTTTTTGTTTTGTCAAGATAATTTTTGCTTCATCCTCTGCAACATTTTTCATTTGTATTCATATTGAATTAACAAAACAAGGAAGTTTCTAGGTTCATTCATTTATTCAATTTATTAAACAATTCTTTGGCAAATTCTACTTCTTTGATAAACACTGTGTTGACTAATGGTTTACTAATGGGTATAATACTGTGAAAAAAGCATATATCAGCTTACAATATAATGGACATGATGCTAAAAACAAAAGATAATTTAACATTTAACATGACTACATTATTCCTATCATTGCAGAGCCTGGCAAGCTACCTGTGGCGTATTCCATATACCAAAAACAGTAACAACAAGTATCACAATGGAGATGCTACTGGTTCCCACTTGAGCAAATTGATAAACAACTGGACTACAGCACTACAGTGCTAGATTATTCCTATATGTAGATCACTTCTCCCTTTCTATGCATTAACCAATAAAAATTCAGATTTTGTACTTACCCAAGTATTACTCAAGTAATACTCTCACCTCTGAAAATAGAAATAGAGTCTAGTATTATGAACATTCAGATTTCCCTTACTGGTTCTCAGAATGTATTTGTATTTTGTTCTCATGCTCATGCTATTTTAACAGGAAGAAACATGCTAGCCCCTTCACCTGTTTTATTCTATATTCCAACTTTTCAAGGTCACCTAGAAGATCTTAAGTTGATTAATTATAACATGTTCAACCAATCTAGTGGTTAAATATATTTATCATCATTATGGCTCATTCCACAAAGCCACTTGATTGTCATGCTATTTTCATTCATGCTCTTCAAAAATAAAATTTTATACTCTTCAAATACAAAAAGGGTGGAGGGAGATTTGCAAAATTCACTTCTCTATCATCAAGTTAAATTTTGGTTCTATCAACCTGGTTTTCACCCCTATCATTTGCCTGAAATTCCTAAAGGTTAGATGTAAACTCCTATCACCTGACACAGACATCTGTAATTTGCACCACGCATTGGCTACTGCCCCCTCTCCTGCCTTCACTGCCTGGTTCCTTTGAGATCACCCTTAACTCCATTTTCAGTGCATGTACTTTAGTTTAGTTGACCCTATCCTTATCATTAAGGTTAGGCATGTAATCTAAACCCTACCAACTCAATGTAGGCCATAATGATAGGGCTTGAAAACATCATAGGTTCTCATTAGAGTCAATCAGAACTATTATTGGAAATGAGGCTGGAGGTAACCAATCTCATTTCTCTTTATAAACTTGAACTTGAATGGATGTAGGCTGGGACTGTAGCTACCCTCTAGTCACAATGAGGGGACAGAGTTAAAACAGGAAGCAAAACCAAGAGATGAAACAAAGAGAAACTGTGTCTGATTTCATTGACTGAGATCCTAAGTATAATATCTAATAGAAATTATCATAGCCCAATGACTGTGACAAGTTGAAATTTATAATTATGTAAATCAATAAATTCTCATTTTAAAAAATCTTTTAAGGTTCTAGAATGGTTGTTTTTTTCAACAGTGGGGACAATATCGCATCATAAAAATATATAGTGGCCAGAATTAGACAGAATAACTGTTCCCTTTTTCAAATATGTAGCAATCCTTTGTCTCTGTTTTTTTATGATCCTTTTCTTAACACTTCTGTTTTTCTTTAAAAGAGATTGTATAGCATTTAATTGTAGAATTTCAGGGTTTGAATGGATAAGGGGTAAAGAAATGAAAATGTAGTGAGACCCTTGGGGAAGGCACGTTTTATATGCAAAAATACCTGTTAAAATATAGATTTATTTTTTAGAAGTGTTTTGGAGCAACAGACTATTGATTAAAACATTGGAAAGAATAAATGAAAAGAAATTAGCTATGAATTTCGAGTGCACATTATCATTTCCATTCTGAATGTAAAGTAATGAATTCTAATAAGGTACAGAATGAAGGTTTTCATGATGAAAATACTTCTGAATCAAGTTTGAAAAAAATACTAGAACTGTGTTATTGCATTCGTATACTAGCACACTTTCTGGAAAGCAATTAAATTGCCTTGCAACCTCTGTTTTTAGAAAGCACAAAAGGTTAGAAAATACAATAAAACTGAACATTTTTTCCAAAAAGAATCGAAAGTCATTGGACTGTGAGATATTTGAAATCATATCAAAAAGCAGAATTTATGGCTCTATGAGTTATGGAAAAGGAAATTGAATCGTGTGTTTTATTTTTAAAACATAACCACTAAAGAGATGTTTCCATAGTAACAAGGTCAATACCAGTAGCCGTTACAGACCTTCCTCTTTTCTGATAGTGAGTTTAAAGATTTTTCAAATACCTCTTAAAAAAAAATCATGAAAAAGTACAGCTTTTCTGATCATCCATCTGAACCCCAAAATGAGGGAAAACACACATGGAATATTGAATTTCTCATGTTTTATGGATTATAAGCATTCATGGCTGTCATCTTTTCAGAAAGGAGCCAGTCTGAATAGTTATTATGCCAACCACTGAACATGGGATTTGATTAGCCTGATTGTAAATCTGGACAAACAGAAGTTGTTTGCAGTAGTGTTCAAATAGAAATAAAAGGCAGCACAGTATTAACAAACATACTTCTTTAACATCTAAATATTGAAAGAGTTAAGTAAATAAGTCCTGTTATTAGAAAAATTTCAAAGGCTCAGAGAAAATATAAAACCACCACTTAAGGAAGGTTAGAAAGATTAGATAGAATAGATTTATAGATGGAAATGCATCTCTCTTTCTCATATATATACATATACATATGCATATATATATGCAAACAGCTCTGTGGTCACAAAATCAATTCATTTAATGACATTAGGAAGTAGTCTCTTCTTCCTAGTTCCTTTGTATCCAAATACACAAACTATAAGATACTCAATTGCACAGTCTTGTCTTCCTCACTAAACTGAGCTACTGAAATGTGTTTTATTTTTTTTACATTCAGAGGAATAGTTCATATAATATTTTATATGAAAGCGAATTAAAAATAAGTGGAGAATTAATCATGACAAATAATGATATAAGATAATTAAATTAAGAATCTTCTGAATGTAAAACTTCGATGTCAGTTAAAATGTATATTCATGACTTTAGTCACTAATCAAGAGATTTTTAGATTCTTGTTCAAAGAATCATCAACTTAAATATCAACTCAAAGTATTCAATCCTTATACCAAAGATAGAGCCCTAGCATCAATATATATATATATTTTTTTGCTTTTCGGGTCACACCTGGCGATGCACAGGGGTTACTCCTGGCTCTGCACTCAGGAATTACCCCTGGCCGTGCTCAGGGGACCATATGGGATGCTGGGATTTGAACCCGGGTCGGCCGAGTGCAAGGCAAACGCCCTACCCGCTGTGCTATCTCTCCAGCCCCATCAATATATATTTTTAAAACCAATTCAAGCAATTCTCCTGAGGTTCAATTAATGATTAATTTACCTGCCAAAAACAGTAACAAGTCTCACAATGGAGACGTTACTGTGCCCTCTCGAGCAAATCGATGAACAAGGGGATGACAGTGCTACAGTGCTCCCATCAATGTTTAGGTATTTTTTCCCTCAATATTGCCTCGCAGTACTATATTTACTAAATCTTTAAGACCTTTTATATTAGTGATTTGTTCTCAAAATCATGTTTAGTAATAAAGACCTCATTGTTTTTCATTATTTCATCAAAAACTACTGACTATGTTAAGGACTATAGTGGATACTGAAATAGTAGAATAAACTTGGCAAAGGAGTTTTCATGGTCAAGTGGAATAAATAAGCATGTAAAATATCCTTAATGTTCAATGTAATTAATGGATTTTAATGGTCTTTAAAAGAAAAGAAACAAACCTGGATCTCAGAAACTGGGCTTCTACACTATTATTCATACCTAGACATATCCACAATCTCTTACTCATTGGACTTACTGATTATATATTTATTATTTATTCATATATATATTAGGTGGACTAAAACTTGTGTAAATTACTTTTTAGTAAATTAAGTAGCATTATATTAAATTGACAGTTATCGGATCTCTATTGGTATATATCTATGATACATTTCCAACTCCCTAAATACAAAGAATTGCTTCCGTTCTGGTTGGGTATTATTTCTCTTTTAACTGGTTAGCCTATATTCCTCTGAGACCCTTATCACAAATCCTTCTTGGATTCTACTGATGCCCTCATTGGAATTACAGCATCATCAACAGCTTGTCCTCAGAGTTATTCCTCTTTCCATTTCCATCTGCACAATAACCAGTGACTTACTCCACCTACTAGGTGAGAGTCTTTTTACCAGGTAAAAGACCATACAGTTATTTTAATCTTTTCTGAATCTCAGCACCCTGGGTCTTTCAGCTAGTGACCTCAGCACTCTAATCCACATATGAAAAACTGAAGAATGGTTTTGAACACGTTCTTTTTTTTTTTGCTTTATGGGTCATACCTGGTTATGACAGAGGTTACTCCTGGCTCTGCACTCAGGAATTACTCCTGGAGGTACTCAGGGGCCCTTATGGGATGCTGGGAATCAAACCCAGGTCAGTTGTGTGCAAGGCAAATGCCCTACCCGCTGTGCTATTGCTCCAGCCCCTGAACACACTCTTTTGATAGAAAGTGACTGGACTGAATTCAATGATGGCTAAAGTTTCCAGACATGTGGCAGTTCGGGAATAAAAGCTTGAATTAAAATAGTACTACAAATTCAATTTAAAATATTCTTTATTATATTTGTAAAATATGTGTATAGCTTTTGTTGCTGTGAACTCAGTTTTTGAAAACCTTAAATGAACATTGAACCAATATAAAGAATGATAAATAAATGGCAGTGGAATCAAATACATGCTTCTCTGCTTTTGTGGTGACCTTTCCTGAGCTTACAATGTTTTTGTCTTTTCATAAAATCTAGATAAATATTGAGGGGTGTGGTTTGGGCCAGAGGTGGCAATACTCAGTGCTTACTCTGTATTGTGCTCAGGGATCACTTCTTGTCCTGCTCAGGGGACCATATATGGTTCCAGAGACTAAACCAGAGTTAGTCACATGTAAGGTAAGTGCCTGAACTCCTGTACCATATCTCCAGTCCCTGGGAAAAAAAAAATTATTAAAAAAAAAAATCCAACTCTTTTTTTTTTCTCTCTCTCTAAGAAGATCTCCATGATTCTGACAGTGCTGTCTGGTGCTACAACTGCCCACTGATCCTATTTTGCATCCCTCATGCTGGACTGTCATTGTGGTTGCTTTGTTTTTAAAATAAATCTTTTTCATTTATCTTCAGTTGTGAACACGTGAGCAGGTGATGACTTTAGCCCTTCTGCCTTTTTCAGGCACAGCACAATGGTTAGAAACAATAGTCATTCAATATAAACTGGCAAAATGAAAAGAAAGAAATGGCCACATTGAAACCAGCCAGGTGCAGTTTGAAAGATAATTGCTAGGGATTGAATTGTGTCTTCTCACAATATTAACATGTTGCATCCCTGGCCCCCAGGTGAATGCATCCTGAACTGGTGCCTTTGGGAGATAACCGGATTTAGGATTTAGATGAGGTCATAAGGGCAGGGAAACTCAGAGGGGAGTGGAGCTCTTTCAGAAAGATGCCACACCGGTTTGATTACCCCCACTCTCTGCCTTGGGAGGGCACAGCAGGAAGTCAAGCCAGAGGAGATCCCTGAACTGGACCTTGCTGGCAGAGTCTCAACCTAAAAGAAAGCAAACCTGTGTGCTTAAGCCATTCAACCTATTGTATTTGGTCCTGGCAGATAAAGCTGAGTAATACTACTGCACACCGGCATGAAATTATTTTATGAGATCATTAATCTGATCATTATAGATATTTAAATCCTTGAACAGTAGGTGTTTGGTTATTTGGGGTTCAGGGGGAAATTTTTCCAGATCACTTGCTTTGTGGAGCAGGAAGAATCTTCCCAGCAGTAAATAGAGACTCTCGGGGCTGGGGGGCACTCCTGATAATAGGTGGACAGGTGGTCCCAGTTAGATGAGTCCATGCTCAGATCCTACAATTTGGTGCTACTTGGACCTTGCGGTGGGAGCACCAGAACCACTCTGGAGTGTGCAGGTAGTGGAGGGAGTAAGACTCAGAGTCTCGCCTCCAACCCTTTGACCTGTTTCTTCAATCCAAGTCCTTTTTGGTTTCTTTCATCTTTGCATTTTCTAAAACAAGGGTCAGAAAAGTATATTTAGAGGAGAATATATTTCCATAAAATATTTTCTTTCTCCTCTCCAAAATTTGAGGCATAATTTTTGGTGCTTTCTGGTAAACTAAGAAGCCTGACATAAACATTACCTGTTAAAAAAATGAACTGACCTTGGGGAATAATAATTAACCAATAGTGGGGGTTGGAGCGATAGCATAGCGGGTAGGGCGTTTGCCTTGCATGCGGCAGACCTGGGTTCGATTCCCAGCATCCCATATGGTCCCCTGAGAACCAGTAGGAGTAATTCCTGAGTTCAGAGTTCAGAGTAGCCCCTGTGTGTTGCCAGATATGACCCAAAAAAGTAAAAATAAGGATAAAAATAATTAACGAACAGGGAAAAAGAAGTAACTTGGGGATTGTGTCATCCATCATAAATCACCAGGTTTCCTTTTTCTTTCCCCTTAGAGATGGCATTCATTGAGAATCCAATATGTTTAATGTTACTTGCAATTTATTGGAAATTACATCTTTGTTTTGTTTTGGGGGCATACGCAGTAATGCTCAGGGTTTACTCATGACTTTTTTGCTGAGATATCACCCCTCGGAGTGCTTGGAGGATGATGTGTGATGCCAGGGATCAAATCAGGATCAGCAGCATACAAAACAAGCACCTTGCCCCTCCCTATATTATCTCTCCACCCCTGAATTTTATTTTTTTTTGTCACAAAATTGAGAACATATTTAAGGTCTCAGGAGAACTCTATAATTTATTATTATTATTTATCCAGCAAATATTTATTGTGTATTGTAGGAACAAAATTTTATGTAGAAAGTCAATTTAAGCTAATTCCATTCCAGCATTGTTAGGGGACTAAGGATGTAAACTACTTAGGCTTTATGTGGTGAGTTTATTCTATACTAAAAGCATAATAATGAAGTGGATTATATAGCAATATTTACACTACAAATTTCATGGATAAATAACCTGTTAAAAACTGGGGAAACTCAAACCATTGGCCACCATTTCCTCCCCCCAAATAATAGCATTAAAAACAAATAATGCCACTATTAG
This sequence comes from Sorex araneus, assembly GCF_027595985.1. Classification (NCBI taxonomy): domain Eukaryota; kingdom Metazoa; phylum Chordata; class Mammalia; order Eulipotyphla; family Soricidae; genus Sorex; species Sorex araneus. Next base: position 199,075,442 of record NC_073313.1, read on the forward strand.
AAATGCCAAAGTGTTTTAACAAAAAAGTAACCAAAGAACATAATTTCAGCAGAAACTAAAGAATGATTTTCAAAAAACACTATAATTCTTTTTATGGAGAAGAATATCAACTGTATTCTATATTCTTTTTTCAACCAAGGCTGGTGAAACTTTATTAGGAAATCCCTATCTCTGGATTAACTAGAGAAAGGTATTCCATCTCTCCCTGCATTTTTCCTGAATGTTTCACTTTGATTTTACTTGTTACTGTTCAAAGTCCCTTCTCTTACAATTCCCACTTAGGAATTCTTAAGGTTGGTTATTGAAACAATAATGAAATTTAGTTTAAACCCATGGCACATGTGACTCATATGTAATTATGATTAATTTTGTTAATCCTTCTGGTACAATGACTACTTTATATTTCCGCATTTATACTATGTTATATACTTATATGATGAATATAAACCAAGATCAACAAATATAATAAAACTTACATGTAAGGACCTAACGAAACCGCCCTTGTCATTACAATCCCAAGAATTAGAGTTGTTAAGAGTGTTGAAATAAGAGAGATCTGTAAAAGAAAATTTAAAAAATACCATCAGTTTAGAATAGTTCATTTTGTTGGCAATATTAGGTGTTTCTCCTTTTACTTCAGTAAACCTGTATTTTTTAGAGACTGACACATTAGTGATCTCTCACATGCAGGATATAAAGATACATCACAGTGATATAGTGAATACCCAAAGATAATGGAGACAGAGAAAGTGAAATCTGGTATGCAGTAGGAAATATGCTATTGAAGAGTCTGGGAATAGGACAGGGACATCTGTGGTAGAGGGAAGCATTCAATCAGGAGGAGGAGATGGAGCTGAAAGGTGATAAAATGTTATGTATGAAACGCTGTCAACAAAGGTACAGTAAACCACTTAGTAAAAACATATTTGTGTGTATATATATGCATGTATATATATATACATACATATATATATGTGTGTGTATGTTCCTCTTGTAGAAGGAAGACTGGTGGGCAAGAGGCAAATGGGGATGGGCAGATTGGTGGAGGGAAGTAGACAGTGGTGAAGGGATCATCAGTGTTGAAATGTTATCTGACTGAAACTCAATCATGAATAAATTTGTGATTTCACAGAGACTAAATTTAAACAATTAAATATATAATTATTCAATGGTTTATAGGCTACTATTTATAATATTTCATAAACTCAAGAATGTACCTTTATATTAGATTGTCATCTTAAGCTTTTCTCTTAAATATAAAGCATATATCACAGTGACTATTATTATCTTGCTACATGATTTTAAATGATTTTAATAGCTTCTTGTGCAGAATGTAAGGTTTTGAAATTATATTATGAAAGTAGAAGTGAAATTGCTTTCTTTTTATTTCAAGTCCTATTTTTCTGCTTTTTTTGTGTGTGTACTTTTTTTCTGTTTTTATTTTACCCCCTAATTTCCAATTTACACCCCTAATCCCAATACACAGTGTCTCACATTCATTTCTTGGTGTCCCTCTTTTTTCTTTCAGCTCTCTAATCTGTGACTTGACATTTCCTTTGTGGTTTGTCCTTTGCTTCCAAATTCCTCTTCTCTCTCTTTTCTAAGTGGGTTAAAATATAAACTTCTCTGTTTGTGTAATCTGTATGCTCATTATATTATGTAAGTGTTTTTTATTTTAATTTTTAATACAGAATATTTTATACTTTTTCTGAGAAGAAAAATACATAAATGCTCTCACTTAATGAACATGTTATTAACATTATTTTGTGAGTGATTAGCTTAATCAAGAAGAAGATGACACTGTGAATTCTCTGATTTACTGGGAAATAGGACTGGAGTGATAGCACAGCGGGTAGGGCATTTGCCTTGTATGAGGCCTACCCGGGGTTCAATTCCTTTGTCCCTCTCGGAGAGCCTGGCAACCTACAGAGAGTATCCAGTCCGCATGGCAGAGCCTGGCAAGCTACTCATGACATTCGATATGCCAAAAACAGTAACAACAAGTCTTGCAATGGGGACATTACTGGTGCCCGCTCGAGCAAATCGATGAACAACTTGATGACAGTGTGACAGTGCTACTGAGAAACGAAGGTATTAATTATCCTTCCCAAGGTCTTGCAGCTAGTAAGTGGCAATGCTAGATCAGAGCTCCTCAGACTAGATCACAGCCCTCTTTTGCTAATTCTAAGATTAACTTACAGATAGCAATGTGGTGTTTTTTTTTTCCCCAAACAATATTCAATACTTACTAAGAGAACTCTATGAGAAATTTTCTTTTCAAATGAAATAGAAGGCTTTTCTAAGAATTCACTTTGCAATATCCCACACTATGGGAACAATATTAACAATTGGAAGACATAGTAATGACACTTTTAAAAGATAGTTAGGGGAAATATTCCATTAATATGATGTTGGCTCTGCTTTTACAAATGCCTTGTCCTCTGCTTTCAGAAGATTTATTCTTATACTAAACATGTCAAATGAAGCATAGCTCAATAATTTCAGATAATTCACCATCAAAATATTATTTATACTGTTAATTACTTTTTGTCAGGGAAAGAAGCTAAAGTTGTAGAAATACTCTACAGTGTCATTTCTATCCTCAGTTCTGTCTGGATTTCAGATTTCACAACTATGGATAATGATCTAAGTGAAAACTAAAAGTTTATATTAGGAAAGACCTGTTTATGCATTGCTTCTAAGAATTTTATACTGTTTTGAATGATGAATTAATGTTTTATTTATTTTATATGCTCTTTCCATGTCTATTCAGGTGATTTTTTTGCGTCTACAGAGACTTTATCTTTTACTTACTAACACAGATATTTAAGCATTTTGTATAATATTTCCTAACAAAACCAACATTAAATTTTAGTATAAACACACAAACATTTATAGGCCTATTCAGATTGTCCTTTAATTTTTAAAAATTTTTCTTGTCTTGTTCTTGCTAAACTGTATATTTGAAAGATTTCTCTTTTATGTAAATTCTTAAATTGTATTAACGTAGAATTATTTATAACATTATTTGTAATGTATATATCTATTATAAGATACAGTGTGGGGCAAATAAAAGTTATCTAACAATTTACTTTTAAAAAATAGATTACAAAAATAACGTATAATTTTTCGGAAATTCTCCATTGAAATACGTGGTACTATGTAGACATAGTATCAACAGTATTTTGAGTAAAAATGCAAATGTCACATTAACTGTCACTGTCACTGTCATCCCGTTGCTCATCGATTTGTTCAAGCGGGCACCAATAACGTCTCTCATTGAGAGACTTATTGTTACTGTTTTTGGCATATCCTACAAATGTCACATTAGAATAAAAAAATAAAGTACAAGCAGATAAAGAGTAAATTATGTAAATGAGCACATGTGATTAGTTGAATAATTGAGTTGGTTTCATTAACAGGATATTAATATTTTCTATAATATTCACGTGAATCATAAATACCAATCAATCAAATTTCCTACAATTAATTAATCAAATCACTATTTAAATTCACTTGACAAGCATGACAAACATTCTAATTTATAAAATTTTTAGTGATTAAAGCTTATGCTTTATATATTAGTTACATATATTATATATTATTTATATATTACTGTTAAATTTCAAATTGTCTAAACTACTCTATAAAAATGATATTTTATGCAGAAAATTAAACCTTGGATTAAGTATAGTTTCTTATATTTTATAAATTAAAAACATATCAGAATATCTATTATTTAAAAAGAGGAGAGTACAGCACGCATCAACTAATAAACATCAGTTTTGTCAGATAAACTGAAGAATTAACCACAGTTTAGTATACTATAAACAAAGTGAAATTAATGATAATTAAAAATCTGAGCACAGAGCTAGAAGTTTGAAAAATTAATGCAGGTAACAAAATGTATCTCAGGGGCTAGAGCAATAGTATGGTGGTTTGGGTGTTTGCCTTGAACAAAGCTGATCTGCTTTTGATACCCTGCACTACATGTGGTTCTCTGAGCCCCTTCAGGACAGGCCTCTGAGCACTGAGCCAGGAGTAAGCCCTGAGCACCACTGAGGGTAGTGCATAAAAAAAAAATCATTTGTCATATTTAAATAGAAAACCTGGGGCTAGAAATTAATTCAGTGCTTAACGCTCTGCTGAATGAGCCTGTAGCCCTGAACTCAATCCCCAGAGTCATTCCCTGTGCTGAGCACCGTCCTAGCTGTTCTGCTGTCCAACACTCCCAGTGCCACAGGGGATTTTTTGGTAACATTGTGACCAGATATGTCCAAGCACCACAACTGGAGCACACATCCCCTTGAGCACTAAAGGAAGTGCTAGCACCACAGCCCAGAGTGCAGCCAATTCAGTACGCATGTGTGTGAGCACCGGGACTGACTGTGACAAACACAATGGCACAGTGTGCAAGCACCACCACCTAGTGTGTGTGGAGAGCATTGGCGGAGAGAAGGGAAAGGGAAAATGTGAAAATAAATGAACAAATTTCAAAATTACCTTCCCCAGCTTTGCTATATCCCGGTACAAGGACAACGGCAGAGTAAAGGTGACAGTAGTAAGCACAATAATGAAGTGACGACCAGTAAATATGTTTTCAGGATCAACTAAAACACAATAAATTAAAACATGTTTATAAATATGAACAATATACTACTGATACAAGTAAATATTTGTACCACACAAAAAAAAAACAACAACTAAATATCAGCAAATATGACCCAATGATAGGCTTTAAGACTAAGTAAATTTCATAAAAACAGATTAAAACAACATTATTTGTAAAGCTGGAGATATAAAATAACATGAATGAACCTATAGTTTAAGCAAGACTAAACTATTTTACATTCAAATTCATTATTATTATTATTGTTTTGGTTTTGGAGTCACATCTGGTAGTGCTCACAACTTACTCTGGTCTCTGTTCTCTAGAGAATATTCAGATTATTTTAATAACCTCCTAATCAGTTTCCCTGCTTCCAACTTGCTGTGTCCACTTACTATAACCTAGACATTACAGAGCTCATTTCCAAAGATAAAAGCATTGCCACTTCTTGTCCAACACCCCTCAATGTCTTCTTTTCGAAAGCTACATGAACATAGGGCATGTTCTACTTTTTGTTTTATTTTAAACTTTTGTATCCCAAAGAGATTTAAACAGTAAAACTTTAACAATTTTTTTTAAAATCAAGGCTTATATAAAAACAGTCATTATATTGCTATACTTTGGTTAAGAAAGAACTGATTTCCCTGAAGGAAAGCAGGCTGAATTTTGGAATATGTTGCAGACTCTTGTCTATCAAGAGTAAGTAACCATTTGGTGCACGTGATTGTATGTGTGCCTCAAATAAGAATTGTAAAAGAAAGAGACAGACATAAAAAGATCGCACTCATATGTGGAATATAAAGTAGCTGAAAGGTACAAGCTTACAATGTTGTGATTCCTGGCAGACATTTCACTAGACTTAGTTACTAAAATACTAACATACAGAAATCCAAAACTATGCTGCTGCTAGTGCGGCCTCCAGACCTCATATCTCTTCATTCTCAGCAATGGAAAACAAATTACCAAATGCTTTCTTTTCAGCAGATCGACTTTAGGGGGGAGAAACTCCAAATCAATAATAGTGAAATTTTTTTATTGAAATATTGAATGTAATCAAAGTAAAGTGAAAGTAAAGTGAAATTTACCAGTTACACATGTGGGGTGGGGGGCTGGGGAGGTGGGGGGAAGGGGGGAGGTATATTATGATTCTTGGTGGTGGAATATGTGCACTGGTGAAGGGACGGGTATTTGAGCATTGTATAACTGAGACTTAAACCTGAAAGCTTTGTAACTTTCCACATGGTGAACTAATAAAATTAAAAAAAAAAAAAAAGAATTGTAGCACTGTAGCACTGTCTTCCCTGGTTCATCAAGTTGCTCCTGCGGGCCCTAGTAAGGTCTCCGTTGTGAGACTTGTTACTGTTTTTGGCATCTCGAATATGCCATGAATAGCTTGCCAGGCTCTGCTGTGTGGGCTGGATACTTTCGGTAGCTTGCCGGGCTCTCTTGACAGAGGAATCGAACCCCGGATGGTCTCGTGCAAGGCAAATGCCTTACCCGCTGTGCTGTTGGTACATTTTAGGGGGTAGAGTATTCGCCTTGCAAACAAGTAGCCGACTGGGTTAGATCCCTGGCGTCCCATATGGTCCCCCAAGCACCACCAAAGTATTTCCTGAGTGCAGAGCTAGGAATAACACCTGAGAATCACCAGTTGTCATCTAAAAAGAAAAAAAAAGTGCGTGTGGGGGGTACATTTAAAGCTGTGCTAATTACAGCTTTCATGTCAGAAGCAAAATATCCATTTCAATAGAGACACTGGTACTTTACAATTTGTAGCTTTTACTGAATTTCTTTAGAGATCCTGTCATATTTTTAAATTGCCCTCAAATCTTTGTGGATTAATTTTCTGCAAATTGCAAAGCATATAGAAGCCAAGTCTATAATGAGAGTAATTTTATAATTTTAAATATATGTCAGAGAAAGAGGAAAGAAACAGGACTATTTCTCTGAAAAAAAAAGAGATTAATTTTCTTATATGGCATACAAACATAAGGGAACTTCAAAAGGGATGAATTGTACACAAGCACACATGTATAATGCAATTGAGGAATGCAACAGTTACTCATGATTATTTGTTTAGCTGCATCTTAACAATTATAAAATTCTGAATTAAAGTGTGAAAATATCAGTTCAATTTCCTAAAAGCCTAATTTACACTACTATATATTTTTGTGCAATAGCACAGTGGGTAGGGTGTTTGTCTTGCACACGGCCAACCCGGGTTTGATTCCTCTGCCCCTCTCGTAGAGCCCGGGAGGCTACTGAGAGTATCTTGCCCGCACGGCAGAACCTGGCAAGCTCCCTGTGGTGTATTCAATATGCCAAAAACAGTAACAAGTCTCAAAATGGAGTCGTTACTGGTGCCTCATCGAGCAAATCGATGAGTAACGGGATGACAGTGATACAGTGATCCAGTATTTTTAAATTGTGAATATTTTTGTGAAAAGAATTTGAATTAAATTATTTGCATATCTATTTCCATTTAAAGTAATCCTTTAATTACTTCTACTAATGTCTGTAGAAAACATATTTGCTGACCTAGATGAAAATCCTAGAATTGTATCTAGAAACATAATAACTGATAATCTTAATTAGGGGTAATGGACATTTTACACTAATGACCTAATGAGATATATTGCCTATACTGATCTAAAAATACATGTGAATAAAAATGTTAAATGTTAAATAATATAAAATAGAGTGAATATTAAAATTATAAAAAATACTAAAATTGCACGGAACATCACATTGTTTTCCAGTATACAATCTATTAATTTAGTATTCGTGTGCTTTCTTGAAACAGCACGGCAACTGATCAGCCATTATACAAAGCTAACTTTTTTTAAAATTTTATTTATTTATTTTTTGCTTTTTGGGTCACACCTGGCAATGCACAGGTGTGATTATATATTCTTTATTCATTCAGGAATGGATTTGAAGGTTGTAAATACATTAGCTACTCTAAATTATGCCATGATAATCAAAGAGATAAAGATTTGTGTTTTCATTTTCTTTTTGAATAAACACCCAGAAGAAAAACTGCTGAATAATGTGACTGAATATTGAAATTTTTGAAAAATTTAAAAATCACCTATACATTCCAATTCTTCTTCTTCTTTTTTTCTTTTGCTTTTTGGGTCATACCCATCGATGCTCAGGGGTTTCTCCTGGCTCTGCACTCAGGAAACACCCCTGGCAGTGCTCAGGGGACAATATAAGATGCTGGGCATCTAACCTGGGTCGGCTGCGTGCAAGGCAAATGCCCTACCTGCTGTGCTATTGCTCCAGCCCCCAACATTCTAATTCTTATATCAACATTTCTCATTACTTTGACTTGTTTAAAGAATTAAGACTTTGGTTGTTAGAAAAGTTTAAGCAATTATCCATTTGTCAGCGTAAGACATTTTAGGGGGATATTACAGCTGTATATTAAGAAATTTAGAATTATTAAAATAAGAAAAATTAAGAATTTTATTTATTTCTAACTAAATTGGCATCATATTATACTTTATAAAATATACAAGTGGAGTGTACATTACAAAATATCACATTCAACAATTATCTAGAAGTTGACAAAAATAGCTTTTATTTTTCAGGATGATCTCATTTATATGTGATATGTAGAATACTGGATGAGTAAATCTATTGTAGTAAAAGAGGGAAACCTAGATTGCCCTTGATCCCGGTGTTTAGAGAGGAGACAGAAAAGGAAAGAAATCAAGGGACATAAAAGAGAGTAGTATGTAATGAGTGAACAGGCAATAGGTCTTCAGTGATATCTGTGATATGAGTGAGTGGTATAGCCATATATTCAAAACACTCAACAAAACTGAAGATATGAGATATGAGATATGAGATATGAAGATATGAGACTCAACAAAACTGAAGATATGAGATAAAGCTGCAGCCACGGAAACTTTGTAATATGCCTCTTAAGTTGATAGACAGGGATAGGGTGAGGGTTGGGGTGGGGAGGAAATATGGGAACACTGGTGGAGAGAAGTTGACATCAGTGGTGGGATTGGTTGTTAAAGTAATATATGCATAAAACTCAACTACCAATAATTCTGTAAATTATGGTTCTTTAATAATGAATAAATAAATTGAGTATAATGTTCTTGGCTTTTGTGATCTATGTTTAAAAGCCATTTGCTATTATTATACAATTAATAACCAGGAAGAGAATTTAGAAGGGAAATTATGCCTCATCTATGATTTTGCAAGCATATATACAAATATTATTGAAGTATGTAATCCACAACTAAAGACTAATAAAATGTTTATCTCAAAATATTAATTTTGCTTCATGTATATTTTCAATGGATTTTACTCAAAAGAATATTGACCTGCCTTTAATAGAAGATATTCCTATGTGTTAATATAAGAATTTTTCTCAATACACTGATAAGAAAAGAAGAAGCACATTATGGGATGAATATAGAATATTCCCTAATATGAATATTTGAAGTTACAGGCAGTTTTACTCTGAAAACATACATAATTAATGGAAACATAGGAAAGAAGAAAGGCAGTTGTGGAGGACTGTCTAAATTTGATTATCCTGAGAGAGAGTATGAAAGTTTTCTATCATTTCCATTTATAAATCTTTTCTAACATTTTTCTAATACATGTGTATTATGTGTCAAATACATAATTAATTGATAAAAGAATTTTAGGTCATATATTTTTATATAAGAAACTTAGTGAAAATTTTCATTAATGACACTGGTTCAGTATAAGTAAGGCAAGGACCTTGGCCCCTTTATTATTTTTCCGGCCCCAAATTTAAATTTTTATAGCACTTTAGATAGTAGAGTTATACCAGTGTTAATTTACAGTATTAGTGCAGGAAATTTATAGACTCAACACTGAATTTATAACCAATTTACATGTGAATATTTTGTTTTTTTATTTAAGATTTATATAATTGGATTAAATTTTAAATTTGTTTTCATTAAAACACCATGATTTACAAAGTTGTTCATAATAGAGTTATTTCAGGCATTTAGTTTTCCAAACCCACCAGTGTGACCTTACCTCCAAAAATTTTACATAATTGGAAAATCTGAGCAAATTAGACAATTATAGGACAAATAGTGTCATAATTGCCCCATTTTACTTAACATCCTCTGTACTAATATGAACTAAATTTATGAAACCAAATTTGGAAATTGAGGACTAGGACAGAAGGTGCAGACAGTTCATGGTAACAGTATTAATAAATGAAAGTATCCTATAAGTCCACTGTATGGTAAGCACCATGTGCATTATCCTTTTTTTTCCTAACTCTATAACTCTATGAATCAGAAATATCAAAGTTTTCACTTAGAGATGAAAAGACTAGAACTCAAAGTGGGCACTAACCTTCTCAAGAAGAACAGATAGTTAGCTAGCAGTGGGTCTATAATAGTTTGATTTTTCAGATTTCCTGATTTCAGATTTCTCCAGACCCTGTGAGAGGAATAGGAAAAATTTCTAGCCCTAGATTTTTCTTTATTTTATTTTTGTATGTCTTCAGAACAAATGATTCAAGTACTGAAATGAAGTACTTTTTACATCACTCCAACTGCAACAGCAACTGTAGAACTAGGTCACATTCCAGTATGACTTGAGAAGCTCTTTGAAAAAAGATCTCTTAATTTCTGAATTACTCAAATAATAATGATATGGTGAAAGTTGTAGTATTATGGTAGATACTATAATATTATAGAGGGCTTTTTGTAGTCATCCCAAACAACCCAAATGTTGCTCAAGTATTGTGTATTAGACTGTTGTAAATTCTATGATGATGCTGTTGTAAGCTATATGATGGTATATTCTTCAGCACTTAAAAAATAAGAGCAAGCAACTAATATACTCAGAGACATGAATTAAACGCTAATGCACTATGCAGTGGCAGAAGACAGACTTGAAACAGCATATAATGTATGGTATAACTTTTCTGGCATTCTGGGAAAGGCAAAACTTGGGAAAAAAATCAGATCTGTGGTTGCTGAAGGCTGGAGATGAGGTCAACCACAAAGCAGGATAGAAAAAATATGGGAGAGGTGATAAAACTGCTTCGTATTTTGGTTGTGGTTGTGGTTATATGACTATACAATATGTCAAAACTCAGTACTACACATCAAAAAAGATTAAACTATATTAGTTATACTCTGATGGAATAAAGGAGGGAAAGGTCACTTTGCTTATTTAACAAATGGTATACCCAAAATCGTTTATGAGAAAATGTTAATAGAAGAGCTAGGCATATATGACAGAATATATTTAAAATATAAACCATTTAAAAATCATATTAATATAGTATAGCAGAATGAATTAATGTTGGTAATACAAATTACTATTAAATAAGTATAATAATATATTTAAAAGTAAATTAGGGTTATGGATATTATCAGATATTTGAAGTCATCTAATTCATCCATTTGCAAAATTTTTGTTTATAAATTATTATGAACCGCAGATTACAAATAACAATATAAAATAAATATGTTGACATACCTTCTGGGATTCTTTGGAAAACTTTGCTCAAAATATCTCCAGTTATTATGTTGTAACTTATCATAGCTGAAAGAAATAGATAAAATAATAGTCGCCACACCAACAAACCATTTAAACTTGAAAGCAATTAGTTGCTACTTCCCAAAGACTTGTGTAATTCAGCTATTTTCAAATATGTATTGTATTTACCAATATGCATTTCAAATAATTTTACAAATAACTGAACAAGAGGCTTATAAAAGACTACTAGCTTATATTACAGATAAATTTTTGTTTAAAAATAGATACTTTCCGGGGCTGGAGCAATAGCACAGCGGGTAGGGCGTTTGCCTTGCACAAGGCCGACCCAGGTTCAATTCCCAGCATCCCATATGGTCCCCTGAGCACCTCCAGGGATAATTCCTGAGTACAGAGCAAGGAAAAACCCCTAAGCATGCCGATTGTGATCCAAAAAAGCAAAAAAATAAAAAAATAAAAATAGATACTTTCTAGAACCTTATCCTTAAGTAATAGTGAATGTGGTTGGTCAATGAATATGTAATCTATTTTGCTTTTAAAATTCATTTTATAGGCTGGAGCAATAGCACATCAGGTAGGGATTTTGCCTTGAATGCGGCCAACACGGGTTCAATTCCCAGCATCCCATATGGTCCCCCAAGCATCGCCGGGAATAATTCCTAAGTGCAGAGCCAGGAGTAACCCCTGAGCATTGCTGGGTGTGACCCAAAAAGCAAGAAAAAAAAAAGAGTTTTACTCATTAAAAAATTTCACATTTCCACCATTAAGTTACAAACTTTAAACAACATGCTGACTTTGTCCATGAATCTTGAGCTTTATAAAAATTTTAATATTAGAAGACACTCATTACTTCCCTTTTTATTTCCAGATTATTTTATTTTTTCAAATTAGGGAAACACAGCCTAATCAAATAAGACCAACTCTCTCTTTGATTAATAAAAGACTCAGAAAATTAACTAAAAAGATTATGAAAAGGAAAGATTAGGAAAAAAGGAGGGAGGGGCTGGAGCAACAGCACAGCGGATAGGGCATTTGCCTTGCACGAGGCCGACCCTGCTTTGATTCCCAGCATCCCATATGGTCTTCTGAGCACCGCCAGGGGCGATTCCTGAATGCAGAGCCAGGAGTAACCCTGTGCATTGCCAGGTGTGACCCAAAAAGAAAAAAAAAAAAAAAGGAAAAGAGAGGGAGTTGAATAAGTTAACATTCTGAAAATACTTCCATTACAAATATTCTTTAATTACAAAATAGTAGCTATTTTACTCAGAAATAGTCATTCCAAACAATTATGACACTCATCTTCAAATTCATCTTACCTATGAAAGGATACAAAAACTGCAGTATAGAAAGGAAGAGATACCCTGGGAAGCCGAATGTTTTATTGACCAAAGATTGGTAAGTGTCAGTTCCAGAGAGGGTCCCTCCTTTTATCAACAAAACAAGAGAAAAGTCTGTAGAAAAAGTACAAACACATGTCAGATAACATTTACTAGAAAGTTGGTATGTTGGTGTGGAGAGGGCTCTTGAGCAGTGCTCAGGGTGCTCTGTGGGATAACTTCTAGAGATACTCAAGTCAAAAAGGAAGGAAGGTTCAGTGCTTAGTTCAACTGTACTGGGGTTGGGTACTCAGGCTCAGTTGGGCATGAATTTATGGCCCTGAACATGGCCTTCTGAGCACTGAGACATATCTTCCAAGATTTTTTTCTTAATATTTCGACAATCACCATAGAGAAGGGAAATTATACTACAGTATTTCCATGACAAGGCCTACTATCTTTTCATAATGCATTACCTTTGATGAAACAGTGCAATTTCCAGTTATTTTTTTTATTGGGGAAACAAATATCACTGTATCACTGTATCACTGTCATCCTACTGATTATCGATTTGCTCGAGCGGGTGCCAGTAACATCTCCACTCGTCCTAGCCCTGAGATTTTAGCAGCCTCTCTTTACTCGTTCTTCCCAGCGGTGCCGCATTGGAGGCTCTTTCCGGGTAAGGGGAATGAGACCCATCATTGTTACTGTATTCGGCATATCAAATACACCACGAAGAGCTTGCCAGGCTCTGCTTTGTGGGCAGGATGCTCTCGGTACCTTGCCAGGTTCTCTAAGAGCGAGAACTAGGCTATAAGAGGTCACATGGCTGCGAATACTTAAATATATTTGCTCAATGAACTGGCTGGAAGAGGGGAGGCAGATAAAAGTCAATACATCAGTTTTCTTTTCCCTACCTGACCAAAAAGTAACTAGCAACAGGAAGTGGTTCAGGTGTCCAAGCTATCCAGAATGTTGGCATTTAGGCATGTCATAGGCATTCAATGAGTGAAGAAAAAGAATAATAATAATGATTAAAAGACCCCACCATACATGCACAACAAAGTTTAGGGGATTCAGAAAATAAGGACTGGAGTGATAGCACAGCAGGTAGGGCATTTGCCTTGCACGCAGCCGACCTGGATTCGATTCCTCTGTCCCTCTCAGAGAGCCCTGCAAGCTATCGAGAATATCCTACTTGCATGGCAGAACCTGGCAAACTATGTGTGGCATATTTGATATGCCAAAAACAGTAACAAGAGTAATAACAGTCTCACAATGAAGGCGTTACTGCTGCCAGCTCAAGCAAATCCATGAGCAATGGGAAGACAGTGCTACAGTGCTACAGTACCTATTGTGCTGACATGACATAAGTGATAATGAGCAACAATGTATGCTGTTTGATCTTTTTAAAAACTTACTATGATGGCTGTGTGTGACTGTAGGAAAAGCATTATATGTGGAGTCAATGAAAGATGATGTAGAGCAGAGTACAGTGAATAGAGAGGGTGTTTACCTTGCACATGGCTCACTGGGTTTGATCCCCGTGGCCTGTGAAAACCTTCATAAATAATTCCTGAGTGCATAACCAAGAGTAACCCCTAAGCATCACTGACTTTGGCTCAAAAACAGCAACAAAACACACACACACACACACACACACAAAGACGATGATAACCACCACAAAAATGCTAAGCAATACTTTAACACTTTCTGTGTACCTAGCCTTTTCTTAAATGCTTTATAGATGTTAATTTGCTCAATCTTTGCAATTTTAGATAGGTGCTATTATATCTGATTTAACGAAAAAAAAAAAGAGGAGCAGAGAAGTTAATTGCCTGATTTCAGAGAGCTAGTAATGAATCAGGACTCAGCTTAATAGTGGGGCCTAGAATCATGCACTTAATCACAAAATCTCAGTTCTTCTCCCATATATCTACTGTCCTTAAGCGAATTATTTTAACCTTTGAAGTCAGCATTTTCTCCTGCTAAGACCAGTATATGAATATCTATGTCACTGAGCCAGATAGGTTAAGTATAATGACTTTTTTTTTGCTCAGTATGTATACAAAATTCAAAAAATGGTAAAGATTATCATTATAATTATCTTATAATTATATGAATTTTATGAATGTTTCCACAAACTTCTCTTATTCCATCTTTTTTCACTTACAAATATCCACCACTTTAGTCAGACTGAATAATTTACCCATTTTTGTAATTTTATCATTTCCATTTTAGGATTGGAGCAATAGCACAGTGGGTAGGGTGTTTTCCTTGCATGAGGCCGACCCAGGTTTGATTCCTCTGTCCCTCTCGGAAAACCTGGAAAGCTACTGAGAGTATCCCGCCCGCACGGCAGAGCCTGGAAAGCTACCCGTAGCATATTCGATATGCTAAAACAGTAACAACAAGTCTCACAATGGAGACCCTACTGGTGCCTGCCGGAGCAAATTGATGAACAATGGGATGACAGTGTGACAGTGTGACATTTCCATTTTATTTTACATGTCCATATTTTCATTTTCAAAGGAAACTTTCTCATTTTTATACCACTCACTCAACTTTTCCATAAACACTGGAGGAGTCTTCTCCTTCCCCAAACAAGATGACTTCTCTGAACACGGGTTAAATGGCAGTACCTTCCTTATCATCATGAACATGTATTTATTATGGTATCATATGCTTGTCTGCATAAGAAAATATTGTGAACTTCATACTTCAGGACACAATTCTTCACTGCTACAATGGCAACAGTTGCAAATATTAGTTGAATGAATCAATAACCAATAAAGCACAATGCTAAATGTACATGTATCTGAGTGAAATGTAACATTGTACACAACCTAATAAATAGATTTCAAATATGCCAAAAGTACAAAGTACATAGAAACAAATTTTTTCTTTTGTATGAAATTTTAAAAAGCTTCAAAGAAGACTCCATTTATCTTTGACATATATGACAGAATTTTATCAAGTATAGAAGAAAAAGAATGTCCAGCCTGGAGTGCTAGTTATAGATGGCATCATGAAAGTCTGTTCTATATGGGGAACAGAACCAGAATAAATAAAGTAATTGGCTCACATATTTTTGGTGACAGCAGTAGAGAAATTAGAGTAATTGGGAATGAAACTTAAAAAAATGAAGCTGGTCAAACTAAAAGTAATTTGTTATTTGCCCCCCTGTTTTCCCTATATCTTTCATCATTCGTTTTATGTTTTAATTAGAGGAATGAGGACAGGGTTTCAGAAATGTAACACTTGTAGCAATATGGAGGGACTGATCAGTATAAATAGGCATGGATAGAAGAAAAATTGCAGAGCAGCAATTTGGCCAAGACTAAGGAACAGAGCTTTGAATAAAAAACGGGGGTTATATATTTCTTTATAATTTTATAATTCTTTTTTGTTCATCAACATTTCTCAGATAAAAAGAGAATTTAGGAAAACTACCTGTTAAATGGGATATATATATCTTTATGACCTTTAAAAGATACAAAATAACTCTTGAGGCAAACAACCATGCATTGACAATATTTTAAAGAGTAATTCAGACCTGCTTGCTGCTATGTCTTTCCAGGTATGGCTGGCCTCCTCCAGCTGACAGCAATGGGCCTAATCTGAAACAGGAGGGAGGCCTCCTCCTTACTGGCTAAATCCCCGCAGCCTCCACACCCAACCTGTGCCCAGCCCCACTCCACAGCTCCTGAAGTGACAGATATACATAGCAAATGACATATTGCATATGGTTATTCTTCTTGTTATTTGGTGAAGACAGGAAAAGAAGAGAGAGAGAGAGAGAGAGAGAGAGAGAGAGAGAGAGAGAGAGAGCTATATCAGCCTAATTTTCTTAAAAACTTACCCCTAACACAACAAGAACACTAGAAAACCAGTGGGAGAAACATGTAGAAGCCCAGCAAGCTCGGTGAGGAAAAAAAAAAAAAGACAATATTACACAACATCAGCAAATTGTCAGAGAATGCCTTCAGTGACACCATGATAAGGATGTTCAATGAGTTAAAAAAAAAAAAGCACAGTAATCAGCAAAGCACAAGGAACTATAAGAGGGAAGTATAAGAGTTAAAATGAAAAAAAAAAACACTACTGCAGTTCGGAATGACAGAAATAAAGAACGTGGTAGGCAATATAAAAAACTCAACTGCAGTTCTGCATAGCAGAATAACAGCAGCTGAGCAAAAGATCAAGGAGTTCCAAGATGAGAAGGAGGAAACAGCAGAAGGTGAAAAAAAGTCTGAAAAGAAATGAGCAGCAACCAGAGAACTATGGGTTGAGTTTAAGTAGAATAATATATGACTCCTTGGAATCCCTAAAGGAAGGCTAATGAAATAAAGATATGATAGTTTTAGAAATAATCAACACAAATTTTCCAGAGATGAGGATTATAGGTACCAATATCCAGCGAAGATAGTCTCAACTAGTAAATCTTCAAGACATATTGTACTCAAAATGACAAATTCCAAAGATGTAGTTAGACTACTGAAAGCAGAAAGATCCAAAAAAAAAGGGGAATTACATACAAATGAAACCCTATAAGATGTACAGCAGGTCTATCAAATGAAACTGCAAGCCAGAAGAGTATGGAGGGATAAAGTGAAAAACTCAACAAAATGAACACCTTACCAAGAATACTCTGTCCAGCTATCATTCAGATTTGAGGAAACAACACAGAGCTTCATAGGCAGACAACAGTCTAGAGAATTCATAGCCTTTGAACCAGATTTGCACGAAACATTAAAAGAGCTTCTTGACATGTGGCATTGAATATGACACTCACCCAGGGTGCATATGATTTTCCTCTACTAGATTAAGAAAAATATGTTTTCTTCCAGCTTGCTAAGGGATTTTATACATTTCCAATAATGACTGAATTAACATCTTATTTATATTGGTTAAAATAACTTCTGCTATTCCCTTAAATTTTGTTGGAGCAAGTAATCCAAAATAAATTTATGTGCCTTTCAAGGGGGTAGGCTGTGGAGGTGAGAGGGAATCCAGTGACATTTGTGGAAGGAGGAGGACACCAGGGTTAGGACTGGTGTTGGAACATTGTATTCCTGAAACATCTCTATTATGAAAAACTTTGTATATCACAATGTCTTAATAAAAATTTAAATAAAAA
This sequence comes from Sorex araneus, assembly GCF_027595985.1. NCBI lineage: Eukaryota > Metazoa > Chordata > Mammalia > Eulipotyphla > Soricidae > Sorex > Sorex araneus. Next base: position 199,093,026 of record NC_073313.1, read on the forward strand.
AGAATAATCTACAGTGTATAAAGTATGCTATTTTAACTTAATACTTTTAAAAACAAAATTATTTTTATTTTTTATCATGCAAGTATTCAATATAAGTAATTTCTATTAATTCATAATGCAATATGTGACCGCAGATTACAAAGTCTTATGGTCACTGCTATGGTTTCACATAGATAATTAGTGTAGAAAGTCATTTACACTCTAATTTACTTATGTAATTGAACTTTAGCAAAGTCTCAGTTATTCAATTCTTAGATGGAATATATATATATATATATTTAATTTTTTCTACCTACCCATTTATAATGTGTTCAGATATATACAATACACATAAGCAGTGGTTATGATATTTGGGTAGAAATTAATTAACTTCCAATGCTCACTGACTGGAAAACAGGAAATTAAAATGACAAGGGTAATTTCCCAGATTGGAAGAGTGATACAGGCTGTCACAACTAGAATTCAATTCCTAAAACACCATCAGCTCATAATAAATACAAACATATGGAAACCAGATTACTAAATAATGGCTGCAAATTACAGATTAAGAGCTGTCTTGTGTCTAGAAGCAGTAGGTCTGGGAGTAGGAGTGGTAAGAAAGCAGGGGACTGAGAACACATCCTAGGGGTCAGTGTGAATGACAGAGTTCCTAGTTCCACTCTATGCAGTACATCCTCTAAGCACCACTGGGTGAAGCTGGGAGGCCTCTTGAGCACTGCATTGTAAGGCAGTGGTCCTCTGGCATCAGTGTTGGTCCAGGTGCTCTCCAGTATCAAAGGGACTGAACAGCACCACTTTATTAAACCATCAGACTTTGTTGGCAGAGAATTGCCAGAAATGGCCCTGGGACACCCTTGTCACTGCTTGGGAGGATTCCACAAATAAATTGTCACTGTCACTGTCACTGTCATCCCGTTGCTCACCGATTTGTTTGAGCGGGCACCAGTAACGTGTCTCATTGTGAGACTTGCTACTGTTTTGGGCATATCCAGTACGCCATGGGTAGCTTACCAGGCTCTGCCGTGTGGGCGAGATACTCTCAGTAGCTTGCCGGGCTCTCCAAGAGGGGCGGAGGAATCGAACCAGGGTTGGCCACATGAAAGGTGAACACCCTACTGCTGTGCTATCGCTCCAGCCCTCCCACAAATAAATAGGAAATAAAATAGAGCAGTGAGGAAATGTGAGGTCTTGGCTCTAATTTCATATATCTTGTAGGCTTCTCTCTTACTCAGAGAGAAAAATAAAATTGTGGGTTGGTATTGGAACTTTGAGAGTTTATGATATGGCATGTTGGTCAGAATATGAAGAGTAGAACTGAGAAAGAGGTTCTTGGGGCAGGTGATTCCTTCAACAAATCCTCTCAGAAGAAGTGGTGTGAGAGGACAGACAGGGCAGGAGAAACTCTCAGAAAGAAAGTGGCCTCATAGGGAGGCCAGCTGCAAATCAGCTCAGAAGAGGTAGTGCTTTGGGCTCCAACTGTCACACACGTTGGTCCCTCCTCAAGGAAATTTCCTGTTTCCCAGTCAGTGAGCAAGGAAAAAATACCCCAAATAGCAGCTCTTGGGATTCCATCAGTCATTGGCTCCCAGATCTGGGGAATGGTAACTGAGTAGCTATGGTGTCACAGAAAACATCACTCCCTTGAGACCCAAGTAAATACTCCAGAGAAGGGAACAGCTGAAATATTTTGTACCACTTGGTAAAAGAGCATCAGAGGCCCACTCATCAGCACCACAACAGCAGCAAGCACTGCAGGTGACATCTGCCTGTGGTTTTATCACTAAGGCCACTTTCACAGTGCTCTGTGGAGAAAACAAACTGTTGTGAAGTAAGCTGATGAGATAACAGGGCAAAGATAAAAGCAACAGGAAGCAAAGAAGATTCTGAGTTGCAAAACCTACACTTAGGTGGGGGAGTGGTAAAATATGGATGTGACGAAACATGTTACATGCAGAAGGAGAAGCAGAAGAGAAGTGAGAAGCAACTGCTTGCTGCTTTAGAAGACAGTGGCAGGGGCCGGAGCGATAGCACAGCGGGGAGGGCGTTTGCCTTGCATGCGGCCTACCCGGGTTCGATCCCCAGCATCCCATATGGTCCCCCAAGCACTGCCAGGAGCAATTCCTGAGCTCAAAGCCAGGAGTAACCCCTGTGCATCGCTGGGTGTGACCCCCCCCCCCAAAAAAAAAAATAGAAGACAGTGGCAGGCAGAGAGCAAGAGCAGGCCTGGACAGAAGAGGATGGGTCCTGCTGATTGAGCACCAGGGATTTCATTTCCACCTGCACTAGTAGAGCTGGAAAAGGTTGTTCATTGGTTTGTTCCTGCCCATGAATTTTGTGGGAAAGGAAGCCCCGATGTCTAGACTTTTAGAGCCATAATCAAAGTTACTCAGCCATAATTAGCCTTTAAAATGACTCCATCGTCTACCATTTGTGAGTAAAGAGGAAAAAGCACATGGAAAGGATTCAGCTGGGTACTTTTTAACGCTTTTCTTCTTTTTCTAATCTGTTCAAAGGATTAGCAAGAAAAGCAAATCTCCTCCTACTGAAGTGTCTAAATTCTTTAGAATTCTTAAATGTGCTTTCTAATTAGGAAGTTCAACTGCAGTGTGAAAGTGTGTAGGTGAATCTGTGTGCATGTGTGTGAGTGTGTGTGTGTGTGTGTGTGTGTGTGTGTTTGTAAAATGGTCACAGTTCATTTTAAGTTGCAGGAATAAATATTTACACAGTCTTTTACCTGTAACATATGAAACCCAGAATAAGAGCAATATTCCCAAAGGAAAGCCAGCCTGCTTCACTGAATAAGGCAATCCTGGAAAAACACAAAATGCCCCACCCATAACATTAATAAAACATAGAAATACAGAAGTTTCTCCAATTCTGGATGCAATAGGTTAGTACATTTACAAATTTATGTAACAGCTGTAAACAGTACATATGACTAAAATATTAACATATAAATACTTATTTCAGAATAAAATACTGGAAGTTGAGAACATAACAAAAGAACAAGTTTGCAAGATGTTGGAGTAAGACTAAGAAAATAGAAAGACAGATGTTTGTTTATATAAATGATGTTCAATTCTGAGTGAGGGAAAGACACAACTTAGAATACATGAAGAATAACAACCTAAAATATTTCTTATGTTCTAACCTGAATATTGGGATGATAATACAGTAGGATTATGAGACATGAGAGTAGATGGAGTTCAATGGGGTGACCATATAGGAAGAGAATATAGTGAAAGCAGACCAATTTTTTTAATAAAGCTGAAAGGGATATATAAAATTATTTCTCAGAAATTATTTGGGAAATGCACAGTTTTAGATTAAGAATACAATGTTTAAATTAAAATATTTCCACCCAGAATTTTTATTCTTTGAAAAAAAAAAAAACCAAAACCCACTAAGCATAATAAAGAGCTCCTTTTTTAAAAAAAATGCTTTGAATGTTAAGCTGACATGGATCAACTTCAAGTGTTCACATCAGGAATTATTCTGGAACTCTGCCAACAGAATTGTGAGCACCTCCCTGGTACATGGAAGCATAATTTCAAACAGGTCTTTGGCCTCACTTGCTTTCAGCTCAGGTCCCTCTATTTTCTGTTATACTTAAAAAAAAAAATAAAGCATGGTCTCAATAGTGAAACAAGTGAAATCAAGACACATAAATGTGTGACTTGTGGAAGCCAATAGCCAGATTTAGATAAAATATTCAACGATGATCCTAATTAAAATAGCATAATTCTGTGGGAATAAACTATATTCTTAATGAGTATTGCATTTTGTTGGATTTATTTTTCCTCTGCATTTTGACCAACTGAATGCTTTCAAATAGCAAAACAAATGGTCAACACTGAAAAAAAAGAGAAACTACAATGCAATATATTGATTGTTAGAATTTTCTCATTGCTTCTGAAAGTTGCTTCTTCTAAGCATTCATTTCTTTTCATTCTGATATTTGGCTCCTTTGATTTAAAAAATTATACGCATTTCCACTAAGCCTATTTCATGCTATTGTTTAAATGGTTAAGTTAATAAAGCATAATATTTTCTACTTTAAAATAGAATGCAACAAGGTAGGTAAAAAAGTATTCATGAATATAACTTTTTAAAAGATTATTATGTTTTCACATTAAACTTTGAGAAGTTTTTCAATATTTCCAAAAATCTGGAGGTTTTGCCCTTCTAGGGAGTCATAGAAAGGTGATGCATGGTAGAAACTTCATGTAGAGGGGGAAAAAAAAGTAATACTATCATTGCTCATGTAGTCTATAGAAAGAAAATTAGTATCTCCTATATGCAAGTCCACCATAATCCAAGTCCACTGCTACATAGGACAAAAGAAAAACTATAATGGAATAAAATTACCAATTTTATTGATTAATATTTTTCTTTTAAAAGTACGGAACACTAGCAGCCTAGGAAAGTTTGACCTTTAACTTAAAATTAATACATCAGAATTGAGGTTATTAGAGAAGAAAGAAAGTGGAAGGTGGGAGCAAAGACTAGAGGAGTGATGGCCTTTATCTGACGCTCCTTGGTGCGTTGGGGATGAGAGCTGTAGTGTGAACCTGTATTCTGAAAACATACAGTGTAGTAAAATAACAGAACGGCAATCAAAAAATACCAAACATCACTACTTACCTATGATACCAGATCCTATAATGGAGTTGACAACATTAAAAACTGCAGCAAACTGACGACACGTTTTCCCTTTTTTTTGTTCGGAAAGGAGGGTTTCTCTATCATCCGGACAACTCTGTTTTTACATCAAGACAATTAAATATTTAATAATGAAAGAAATTAGAAATGTTAGACCAATACTCAGGGTTGGTCTACATGACGTTGGAAATAACACGTTACGTGAATATCAATAAGAAAATGATGATGTGAATAATAATCAAGGTAAATAATAAGAACCAATAGTTCAGCTGAGCTATAGAAACCAATGCTACGTCCAGAGACCTGGCAAAGATTTCCAGAGAACTGGATTTAGAGAGAACTGAAGATGTGACACATGTGAAAGTTAACGGGTTAGACTAAAAACTCCCTGCCAAGAAAGTAAAAATATGAGATGAAGGCAAAGCTTTCTGTCCCGGGGGTGGGGGGTGGGTGAAACTTTCTACGGTGCTAACCCAAGACCCAGAATGGAAGGGATCCCACTTCTAGGGCAGAGAAATGGAAACTGATGGGCCTGGCTTCAAAAGCAGGCCCCGTCTCCAGTTTTACCAGCAGCTGGGGACCCATGGCTGCACCGAAGTCGGAGTCGGCGGTGAAGCGTTGGCGGCTCTGGGTTCGCAGCAGCAGCCGTGCCAGTCTCCGCCGCGAAGTGGCACTCCCGGGATCCGCGCGCGGCTGGAGGGAGCGGCCGGTCTGCGCGGTCCGGCGGGCGGCGCGGGCTGGTTGCCGGGAGCCCTCTAGGCTGCGCCCAGCCAATCGCACCTTCCCCCAGCAGCCAGGATGCTACCAGGGATTCTGAGCTTGGCTGCCCTCTCGGCCCGCACCCTTTGTCGTCCCTGCCCCCACTCCTGTTTTCACATCTTCCCCCGGTCGGAGTGGATAGTGGCTGCATTTAAACCCGTTCCCCTAATTAGCTGCTCTTGAACCAGAATTTGAAGCCCAGGTAAGAACGCAGGTTGCTCTTCGCTTTCCGAGGGGGAGCATCTCCAAGCGATCACATGCTTCCACCTCCCTCCCGGGGATTAACAGAAATGCCAAAGCGGATGTGTATATTTAGGATTATTATTAAAATAGAAAATAAATACAGGAAAAGAAAACACTTTTGTTGGGCAGACGATTATGGAGCAAGCTTTGGCCAAAAGTTTTCCTGCTGACTTAAAAAGAAAAAGATGGGTGAAGGTAGCCTGAATTGGAATAAATTATGATTTTGAGAGTATTTGATCTACAAAGAATTTAAAGTGACCGTTTATTGGCTTTTTTTTCTTTTCAACAGCTGATGGAATTGGGACCCAGAGCATATTCAATCACCCCAAAAACAAAAATACACCTAATGTAATATTAGTGTTTATCAAATAAATAGCTTTTTTTTTTGCCATAGTCATTTAAAGTCAAGGAGTATTTTTTTATAAAGCACCGGAAAAGTAAAGAGAATGCAAAAATAATCCCATGTATTCACCTATTAAATATTAGCAAATATTAACATTTTGTTTACTTCAGGTTGCAAAAATAAACATTAATAGGCGCCAGAGCAATATTATAGTGTGCAAGGCACTCACCTTGAACTCAGCCCACTGAGGTTTAATCCTCCGCACCCATATGGTCCCCCAAACTTAACCGGGAGTGATCCCTGAGCAAAGAGCAGAGTTAAGACCTGAGTACCACTGAGTGTGACCCCACAAAACAAAATATAGGAGTGATAGCACAGCAGCAGGGAGTTTGCCTTGCACGTGGCTGACCCAGGTTCGATTCCTTCGCCCCTCTCGGAGAGCCCTGCAAGATACGGAGAGTATCTCACCAGCACGGCAGAGCCTGGCAAGCTACCTGTGGTGAATTTGATATGCCAAAGCTACCCGTGGCGAATTGGATATACCAAAAACAGTGACAAGAAGTCTCAAAATGGAGACATTACTGGGGCCTACTCCAGCAAATTGATGAGCAACGGGATGACAGTGACACAGTGACAGTGACATAAATATTTACTACCACCACAGAAAACTTTCCTCCCGTTTCTGCTCCTTTTCATTCATCCAATACATGAATTCGGTGTCAATCTTTTCTATGCATGTTTTGTATTCTAACTCACCCATTGGTAGCCATAAATGATGTGTTAGTTGCCATAGAACGCTGAAATGTGTCTTTAAAATTTACAAAATGATCTCATATTGTACATATTATTTTCACACCCAAATGTTGAGTGTTTTATTGTTCTGTTTTGTTTTGAGCCATACCCTACCCTGCAATCTTCAAGGAATACTATCTCTCTAGTCCCTCTGTATATTGTTTTCAAGATGTGTGGTGCACAAACATGCAGACATAGTTTATTTTGCCTCTGAAAGATATTAAGTCGATTCTAATTTTACACATTGTTGGAGTCGAAAAGTGTTAATTTCTCTTGAAGTAGAATTGCTAGAACAGTGTTTATACACATTTTTTAACTTCTCTAAATATTTTCAAATTAGTCTGTAAATTGATAGTATCAATAACATTTCTATTAGCAGAAATGAGATGGGATTCCTCTTTTACTGCACTGTCAATATCAGAGAACTTAATTACTTTTTTAAAAAATTTTAAAATTTATTTTTTTGAGGGTACAGTTACAGATTTATACATTATTGTGCTCATGTTTCCCTCATACGAAGTTCAAGAACCCATCCCTTCACCAGTGCCCATTCACCACAAATAAACCCAGCATCCCTCCCACCCTCCCCAATCCCATCTTCCCCACCCCACCCTGCCACTGTAGCAGGGTATTCCCTTTTGTTCTCTCTCTCTAATTAGGTGTTGTGGTTTGCAATAAAGGTGTTGAGTGGCCATTGTGTTCAGTCTCTAGTCTACATTCAGCACGCATACCCTCCCCCCCCCATGGCCTCCAACCACATTTTACTTGATGTTCCCTTCTCTATCTGAGTTGCCCTCTCCCCAGAATGTGAGGCCAGCTTCCAAGCCATGGAGTCAACCTCCTGGTACTTATTTCTACTATTTTTGGGTGTTAGTCTCCTACTCTGTTATTCTATATTCCACAGATGAGTTCAATATTTCTATGTCTGTCTCTCTCTTTCTGACTCATTTCACTTAGCATGATACTTTCCTTGCTGATCCACTTATATGCAAAGTTCATGACCTCATTTTTTCTAACAGCTGCATAGTGTTCCATTGAATAGATGTACCAAAGTTTCTTCAACCAGTCATTTGTTGTAGAACATAATTACTTTTTAAGTTTTGTTCTTCTGATGAATTTTTAGATTCTCCATCCCCTCACCCCCCGACAAACCATTATTGATTGAATCAAAGACTTCGAACTTGTCAGACAAACTGCACCACTGAGCTATGGCCCCAACTGAAATTCTGAAATTCTTTCCTTCTCTTCACTCAGAGCTAACAGGACAGTAAACATAAGAAAATTCTATTTCCTTATTTTATTATTTTTAGTGTTGAGATTTAGCCCTGGGTCTCACACATGCAAGTTATGCTATAACACTGATCCACATCTCTAGCCCCTGATAATTTTTAAAAAAGGTACATTATTATTCTGTTAATTTGCATTATTCTCATCTACAGTGAGGTGAAAGATTTTTTACAATATTAAATAATGTATTTAAAGATTTAGGTTGTCCTCTTTGTGAATTTTATTTTATATGCTTTTTCCTATTTTACTTTGGTTATTAATTTTTTCCTTATTTATTTGTAAGAGAAAGATGTCTATATTCTTGGGGTATGAACTTCATCTCAGTTCATATTTTGTGCATATCTTCTTCCAACTTGTTAAAAAATTATAGATTTTTAAGTTAGCAAATGTTTACAATTTTGAAATATTCAAAATTAGTAACCTTGGGGCTGGAGAGATAGCACAGCGGGTAGGGCGTTTGCCTTGCACGCGGCCGACCCAGGTTCAAATCCCAGCATCCCATATGGTCCCCTGAGCACTGCCAGGGGTAATTCCTGAGTGCAGAGCCAGGAGTAACCCCTGTGCATCGCCAGGTGTGACCCAAAAAGCAAAAAAAAAAATTAGTAACCTTAATCATAATATAAGCACCTTGTACCACTTGTCATCCCATTGATTTTTAGTTTCCTCAAGTGGGTGCCAGTAACGTCTCAATTGGTCCCTATAATGTGCTATTGTAGCCCAATGGTATCTGCTCGCTCCAGGAACACGAAGAGCCTCAAACCGTTCATTCAGGATTTTGACGAAGAAGTCTGACCATCTCATAGGTGGACAGCCATGTGTTCTTCTGACGTCCCGTGGAATCCAGTCAGTAACAGCTCTAGTCCAACAGTTGTCTCTAAATCGCATTACATGTCCAGCCCATCTTATTATTGATGCCGTGGCAAACGAGACACTGTCCCTGGTTCTTGACCGTTGATGGAGGTCGGAACTCTGGATTCCTTCTCTCACTTGAGTGAAACGTGATACTCTAAGCATAGCTCTTTTTGATTCTCTTAAGCACCTTAAGAGAAAGAAATTTTGATCTTATTTCAAAGTTACAGCTAAAAAAGTGCCAAATAAAATGCTAGTAAACTAAATTCAAAAGGGTATAGAAAATTTAACAAGGACAATTTGATCATTGAAAAGTAAAACAAACTAAAAAATGCCCTAACTCCACTCATCAACAGTTTATAAGGAAAAACAATGTAATTAATTTACTATATACAGAAGAAATGTCTGATAATATTGAATTTATAATTTAAGAAGTAAATGAGCTCTAACAAATATCTTACTAATAGAGATTTTTGAACTCCTTTCCATTTTATTATGAAATGAAACAAAATATCACCCATGATCATGGCTTTTTTAAAAAAAATTATGATATTGCAATCCCAAGTTTAAAACAAGAAAGGAAACAGAAGTTAGCAATGTGAAATTGTAAAGTAGAAATGAAGCTACAAAATGGATAAAAAGTTGTTTTTAGAGGAGAACCTCAAAACTATTTTCAGAGATAATGTTAGAAATGATTAGAGAGTTGGGGCCAAAGAGCTAGGACAGTGGTTAGAGCACTTGCCTTGTATGCAGCCAACCCTGATTGAACCATACCTATTTTCCCTCAAACCTGCCAGAGTGATTCCTGAGTACAGAGCCAGGGGTAAACCCTGAGCACAGCAAGATGTGACACTCCCCAACAGAAAAACAACAAAAAAATAATAAGAAAGTCTAGGAAAGCAATAAGACAAAATGTTTGTCTGAAGAAATACCTTTTTAGTAACAAATGATTATTATCATGAAAATTTATGTCTAGAGACATTTATTATGTAGATACATTATTATGCCCATGGCCCCATGTAGTGTAATCCCATCAATTGCCAAGATATAGAGACTATAAAACAAAGCTCCTGGAAGGGATCTCTTTTTTGTTTTTTAAATTTAATTGAATCACTGTGAAATAATTACAAGTTTCATGTTTGGTTACAATCACACAATGATCAAACACCCATTCCTCCACCAGTGCAAATTCTCCTTCCACCAATATCCCTGGTATAATCCCCCTTTCCCACCCTCCCCCGGCCTCTGTGTTGCAAGCCATGATGCCCAAAAGTGGAGAGTATGGGGAATATTGTCTGCCATGAAAGCGACCTCTTATAGCCTAGTTCTCCCTCTCGGAGAACCTGACAAGGTACCTTCACGGCAGAGCCTGGCAAGCTCTCCATGGCATATTCGATATGCCAAATACAGTAACAATGATGGGTCTCATTCCCCTTACCCTGAAAGAGCCTCCAATTCGGCACAGCGGGGAAGAACAAGTAAAGAGAGGCTGCTAAAATCTCAGGGCTAGGATGAATAGAATACTGGCACCTGCTCGAGCAAATCGATGATCAATGGTATGACATTGATACACTGCTACACTTATTATTAATTTAAAATAACATAAAATATTAAAATTTAGGAATAAATTCAACCAAAGATGTGCACAGTCACTTCAGGTAAAATGATAAGTATTGCTTTTGTTTTGTCTTGTTTTGGTAGTTTTATGGATTTACCATAAACAGTTTGGGGCAGATATGTATAAGTTTTCAACCATTTTGGGTATAAATTACAGGGTTTTTCATATGTTTACTTGTTACTTCTGGTAGAAAAAAACCAAACTGTTTTTCGAAAGTGACTCTTTTATTTTTTATTTATTTATTGTTTTTGCTTTTGGGGTCACACCCGGCAATGCACAGGGGTCATTCCTGGCTCATGCACTCAGGAATGACCCCTGGCGGTGCTCAGGGGACCATATGGGATGCTGGGATTCGGACCCGGGTCGGCCGAGTGCAAGGCAAACACCCTACCGGCTGTGCTATCACTCCAGCCCCGAAAGTGACTCTTTTATACTGAATGATACAATGAATGAGAGTTTCTGTTTCTCATTCTTACCAACATTTGATGTTGTTAGTGTGCTAGATTTTGACCATTCCAACAGGTCATGATATATCATTTTATTCTTATTTGCATTTTACTGATGCCATACATTGTGTAGCAACTTTTTATGTATCTACTTGCCACCTGTGATATTTCCTAGAATCTTGGGTAATTTTTAACTAGGTTGTTTGTATTTTTCATTGAATTTTAAGAGTTCTTTTTCTATCTTTATAGAAATTCATTATCAGATATAGCTTTTGCAAATATTTTATCCCAGTCTCTGGATTATTTTTTTATTTTTACTGCTGAACCTAATAATGGTTCATACAATTACTTTTGCCATTAAATGTACCAAGTAGAAGAAACAATCTTAAGAGAAATCAGCTAGTAAATAGCTTTAACTAAGTCAGAATAATTTTAATATGACAAGAAATAGAGGTTATCAGGATAACATTTCAGTAATGAAATTATGATGTTCATTTGCCTTGAGGGCAACTGAGAAATGGAGAATGGCTTGGCTTCTCTACATTTATTAATGGAACCAGAACACTAAAATAAAATAAATGCAAAATACATAGAAAAGGTTGATACAGGTTGTATTATAGGTTTTTTTGCATTACAGTTTTAAATGCATTTATTTAACAAGGCAATGCTTTGCTTTTAATCCCCAAATATACCATAATATAATTTTGTGATTCCTACAATAATTCTTAAATGTATTAAAATATATTTGTTGACAATACTTAAGAATAAGATGGTATTTTAATGGGATGTGAGTTTAAATTGATGATGCCTGACACTTCAATTTATATGGTAAATCTCTGAAGTTGCTTACATATATTAAGTGAAGTATAGCTTCACTTAGAGATAAAGCTGAAATCTGAGATTCTTCAAGCATTGAACACTCAAGACAAATATACTATCCCTTTTAAGCACCTGTCACAAACACTGGAAGTCTTATAAATATTTAGTAGAAATGTATTTAAAAGATAAAACTTACAGCCCAAATACGAACAGTAAATGTAAAAATTTATCACTTAGTATTCAAGAGAATTACTTGCCCACTAATCCATTTTTTTTTTTTTTGCTTTTTGGGTCACACCTGGCTCTGCACAGGGGTTACTCCTGGCTCTGCACTCAGGAATTATCCCTGGCGGTGCTCAGGGGACCATATGGGATGCTGGGAATCGAACCCGGGTCGGCTGCATGCAAGGCAAACGCCCTACCTGCTGTGCTATCGCTCCAGCCCCGCCCACTAATCCATTTTAAGAGAAAAGGAATATAAGGAAATTACCAGATCCCTCTGCATAATGCCATTAGAGTCAAGTTTCTGAAAGCTCACAGGTGGTGACTAGAGGAAATAGTGTAGAATCCATTGAACATGATTACAGTTTTCATTTGGCCATTATTAACTGTGATCAGCATGTTGTAAAAATAAGATATGTTAGCTCTATACTTTGTAGTCAATCTTTATTTAAATAAATAACTTGATTAGGCAGTATAAGTTATGTACCACTGAGTGAGTTATGTGTTTGTCAGAATTATTGAGTGATCAGAAAAGACTAGGATGAGTGGGCAGAGACACTTGAAGAAGAATGGAAACTGGTCAGATTTACCTTAACAGTGATGAAATTTAACTTCTAAATCTAAAACCTGCGTTAAAAATTGTATCTAAAATCAACTGCACGGTCACAGGGTGGGAATATATATTATCTGACATTCATTTGAAAAGTTACTAACGCTTCAAATTGATAATGTTCAAATGATTCGATAATGTCATTGGAAAATGTCTCCTTCCCTCTTAGGCAAAACCTCCTGAAATATGCTACAGAGATCAAGGAATATGGTTGTGCAGACCATCTTTGTTAATTACAATGCACATGGGCTATTGTTTTTAGCTATGGAAATCACAGTTTAGGAACTTAAAAAAAAACTGCAACACATTCCAAACAGGGTGTTGTTTCATCTTTGTTTATGAGTAACAGAAAGCAAACTCAAATTTCCTTAGGAAGAGTAAAAGCATGTTTTTTAGAAGAATTTATTTATTTATTTATTTATTTAAAAATTCTTTTATTAATTCACCATGTGGAAAGTTACAAAGCTTTCAGGTTAAAGTCTCAGTTATACAATGCTCAAACTTTTTAGAAGAATTTATACACTATATCTAGCAATAGAAAATTTAGCAATACTCTATGTAGCTTTGGATATTTGTTTTATCATTCCCAGTTCTTGTCCAGAGTGACCATTTCCAACTTTCATTGTCATGGTGGTCCCTTCTCATTCCTAAAAGCCCTCCCTTCACTTGTGGCAAGCTTCCAACCATGGACCAGCTCTCCTGGCTGGTCCATAATACTATCCCTGGGTATTAGCCTCATTATATATTTTTTCTATTCCACAAATGAGTGCAATCATTCTATGTCTGTCCCTTTCCTTCTGATTAATTTCACTGAGCATGATACTTTCTGTGCCCATTGATTTATAAGCAAATTTCATAACTTTGTCATGAAAAATTCCACATAGAATCTTGACTTTTCTCTTTGGATCCTAAAAACAGTCAGTTAATCTCTTTCCATACTCCTGGGAAAATTCTGGAGGAAGTAAGTCTGTCAGGCTCAGCTAAGTACTGATGCTCAGCACAGCTTTCTTTTTCTTTTTTTTGCTTTTTGGGTCACACCCAAGCAATGCTCAGGGGTCACTCCTGGCTCTGCACTCAGGAATTACCCCTGGCTCTGCTCAGGGGCCCATATGGGATGCTGGGAATTGAACCCAGGTCAGCCGCGTGCAAGGGAACAGCCCTACCTGCTGTGATATCACTCCAGCTCTTCAGCATAGCTTTTGAACCACACTTTGAAGCCTCTTTGGAGGCTTCATGCTTAGACTCTAACACCCCTAAATTTAAGATCAATATAGAACTGGGGTTGGAGAGAGTCTAGAGAAACACCAGAAATAGAGTAGAGCTTGAAATAAGCCCTGAGTTGCTTCTGTTGCTTCTTGTTCTTGTTCTTCTTCCTCTTCCTCCTCTTCCACTTCATCTTTGTCCTCTTCCTCCTCCTCCTACTCCTCCTCCTCTTCTTCTTCTTCTTCTTCTTCTTCTTCTTCTTCTTCTTCTTCTTCTTCTTCTTCTTCTTCTTCTTCTTCTTCTTCTTCTTCTTCTTCTTCTTCTTCTTCTTCTTCTTCTTCTTCTTCTTCTTCTTCTTCTTCTTCTTCTCCTCCTCCTCCTCCTCCTCCTCCTCCTCCTTCTCCTTCTCCTCCCTCCTCCTCCTCCCCTCCTCCTCCTCCTCTCTCCTCCTCTACCCCTCCTCCTCCTCTCTTCTCCTCCCCCTCATCCCCTCCCCCTCCTCCTCCTTCCCCTCCTCCTCCTCCCTCTCTTCTTCCTCCTCCCTCTTTTTAAAGGCATTTGTTTAAAATTTTATTTTGCTTTAAATTTTCCTCCCTTGGTTGTGTTCTTTTTTCAGTTAGTCTCAACATTTCAGATGTTTTCTCAAAAAATATCAGTGCAAATGACATGACCTCTTGCCAGATAGTCAGGAACTCTTAAGTATAAAAAGAAGTTTTAAAATAGTACAGACAAGAATGAAAAGAATCCATGTCTATATTTTTTTCTAAATACTACTACCTTCTTCAACTCAATGTCCTGAAGGACCCACTTTTCCCTAAGGACTGAAGAAGGAGCTACACAGACAGCAACCACATTCTCATGACCTTGTTTCCCAGGGACATGGCCCGGATGTGGTGGGAAGAACAGGGCAGCAAAGCCATTACTCAGTCTATGTGCATGTTTGCCTGACCTTAAATGTCCTCATTACAAAAGCAGAAGAAATAGTAATTAAATAATGTAAAACATATTGCAAATAAAATTCAAATTTTCTAAAGGCAAAAAACCCAAAGATTTAAGGATTGCAAATGCTGACTAGTAGCAACCATTAGAGGAAGCATGCCATACAAAGGGAATATAAACCTATTTTAAAATTCATTTATAATAATCAAAGAACTCTTTGTTGGGAAGTATTTCCTACTAATAAGCTTATAAATTTTCTCTTTGGGCCTTGAAAAACAAAAGAGTGCACACACACACACACACACACATGTTCAACATCACATGATGCGGTTGGGGAGTGAAAATAAACCATGCATTCCTTTTACGTTTTTCCCTTTAAATAGCCAGTTTAGATAATAGAACCATAACTATTCACTCTTGTGCCAAGCAGTGCACAGGAAGCAGGTGGCCCCTCAATGCAAGAACCTGAGGACTCTGTGCTGCACAGTCAGGCCTTGTGATGCCTGGAATTGCTTGTACCTCCTGCAGCAGTTCTGGGGTGCAGGAGGCCTCCAGGGTCGCACCCAGTGGTGCTCACGGGGCCTCCAGATCTGCACCCTGCAATAATCAGTGTAGCAAGTGATTCTGAGGATCAAAAATGGGGTGACACAGAGCTTGGCTGCATGCAAGGCATGATCTTTAACCTGTACTCCCTTTGAATAAATAATTCCCTCTTAGCAATTTTTAAAAAAGCAACACAATTATTTAATTTAATATTTTAAATATTATGTCATTGTTATATTATTATTTAGAGAAAGGGGAAGCATTTAAAGTAATAAAAAACGTTGAAATAAAAAACAACAAACTCTGAAATCATTATTATGTCTGTTCTGTATTAGTTCATATGATCTCTAGTCACACTAATGGCAAGTTCCAGATTATATTTTTTGCATGTGATTTGTCAATTAATACTTCTTTACTACTTCTTCAACATTTAAGATTTGAGTGTCTGCCTTTATTTTCATATCCCTTCATATAAATGAACACAAGAATCTGTATTTTTAAAAAATGGTTTATTCCCAGAGAAAACTGATGGACTGAGGTAGCAGAAGCTTCAAGATTTTCTGATAATCTGAAATTGAAATCAGCAATCTGAGGTTTGAAGAATTGGGCTGATTGTCTTAAGTGGCATTGACCTAGCAAACACTTCATTAAGCACTCTTTTTTTTGTTTCTAAGTTCTTTACTAAAAATATAATTACTTGGGAATACATTCCCTTGATGTTATTTTTTAAATTTCTGACAGCCTATCATAACCAATAAATAATGGAGTCTTAGGGTCTCAATTCGAACTGAGTTTTTTCAAAGAGCTGGAGAAAACGTGTATCTGGGAAATACATGTTTTCTCTTTGGGGCTTCTCTTTGAGCTTTTTACCTTTCCCTTACTTGGATTTTGGCAGTTCTGGCATTTTGAGAGTCTCAGATTTTCTCTTTCAAGCCTGTACTTGACTGATGCCATTGGAAATAGATAAGCATTAATCTACTTTATGCTATTGCAGAGTAGAATTTATTCTTGAAAATGTCATGCAAGTGAAACATATATTTGTGTTTGGTGTCATGAATTTAGAATAATGATTTTGCACTCAATCCTGATAATGAATGCATCACCAATTCATGCATTTTTGTCTTGAACTAAAATTTTATTAAAATGATGCAAAACAACTGATTCATTAAATGTCTTTGAGTTTTTTCCAGTTTTTAGCTTTTATGAACAAAGCTACTGCAAAATTCTGTGGATTACTACTCTCTATTATTGAAAACAGTTGGGATAATGGGGTATATGTATATCTAGTTTCAAAAAGTGCGCACTCACTCTAATCAATAATGTATGAGTGAAACATTTGGCTCACACTACCCCCAATATTTGATAAAGATAGCTGTAAATTCTTGAATAATCTATCCTATTTTACTTTGCTTTTAGTCAATTATTAATGATACTGTGCACCATATATCGACTTTGAAACTGTCTTTTAAAAATATTTTCCCACAGAACAATGATATATCTTGTGGTAAAGCACGTGTCTTGCTTATGTATAGTCCTAGGTTTGATCCCTAGGAACATATGGACCACAAGTGGCAGCACCAGACATGACCCAAACTAAAATAAATAAATAAAAAATATACCCTTCCCAACCATAGTACTGAAATGCAAATCATCTTCAGAAAATGTTTGTTGAACTTATATAAATTGAATAATAAAAAGTGCAGTTTATAAGAAGTGTATTTGTGATTATTAGTTCTGATCAAGTAACCAAATGAGTGCACCAAATATGGTAATTTAAAAGAAATTGCATATTCTCTCCTTCTAACCAAAATGATCCCAGGCAATTTGTTCAAAAATCACAGAGGTAATTGGTGGTAGAACAAATATTTGCATATAGATTTTACCATTCTCTTCTCCTCTTTATGCTTAAATCAGAATAAATTTGAATTTATTTTCTATACTATTGAATTTTAATTTTATTCAATGCCTATTTTAGGGGGAGATATTTGGGCCATACCCAGCAGTATTCAGGGATCACTCCTGGTGGATTGGGACCATATGAAATGCCAGGGATCAAACCCATGTCAACTGCATGCAAGGCAAAAATCCTACCCACTATACAATATCCCCAGCTCCTTATTCGATGAGTTGTGTCATTGTTATTTCTTTCTGTTCAACATAGCAACTTTTAGCTGTGTGACAAAAATCTATCATTATTCAAAATGCATTTTTCTTCAGAAAATGTATTCTGAATTTCAGATTACAATAAACCCTTAAACCAACGTTTACTTTGGAACTCTACCTATTCATTAATCTATCTGTTTCCTATTTTATTAATGTCTTATAAGTACTTGAGGATTAACCAATTCAAAGGTGAATTGCCTAAAAAAGACAAAAGAAATTATGTGTGTATTTGCTTAGAGTCCTCTAATTGTGTTTAGGTCTGACTCAAATGAGCTGTATATGTTCCATTTACAATTGATCGGGTGGGATTCTACTACATTGCACAACCCAAGCCATAAGAGTTCAACAAGAGTCCTTTTATGTGCAGAAATTCAAATAAAACTTTGTGTGAAGCGATATTTTATTTTCACAAGGAAATACAAGAAATATAGTACTATAATAAAGCTCAGATGTTAAGGATAAGTTTTTTTTTACTTCTGGGGTATGGGGTACAGAAGTGGCAGTGCTCAGGAATTATGTGTTATTGGGAATAATAACCTGGTCTCTAGCCTGCAAAGCATGCACAATTATTCTTTAGGTTATCTCCTGGTCTATTGCACTGGAATTTTTTTTTTAATCAAGGCATCATGATTTACAAAAAAAATCCATAATAGTGGTTTTTTAAAGTTGTTTTCTTTTTAGGTCATACCCGGCAATGCACAGGGGTTACTCCTGGCTCTGCACTCAGGAATTACCCCTGGCGCTGCTCAGGGGACCATATGGGATGCTGGGAATCGAACTCCAGTCGGCTTCGTGCAAAGCAAACGCCCTACCCACTGTGCTATCGCTCCAGCCCCAATTTTTTTAAATTTTTAAATGAATCACCATGAGGTTACAGACTTACAAACTTTTGTGCTTACATTTCAATCATACAATGATCGAGTACAAATCCCTCCACAAATGCCCATTCTCCACCACCAATGATCCTAGTATCCCTCCCAACAAACACCCACATCCCACCCTACCTCTGTGGCAGGGCATTCCCTTTTGATCTCTCTCTCTCCTTTTGGGTGTGGTGGTTTGCATTATAGGTATTGAGTGGCCCTCATGTTTGGTCTATAGTCTACTATCAGCTTGCATCTCCCATTCCAAGCGGGCCCTCCAAGCAATCTTTAATTGGTGGTCCCTTCTCTATCTGAGCTGCCTTTTCCCCCAGGATGTGAAGCCGGCTTCCAAGCAGTGGAGCAATCCTCCTGGTACACATCTGTACTATTCTTGGGTGTAAGTCTCACATTCTGTTACTTTATATTATACAAATGAGTACAATCTTTCTACATCTGTCCCTCTCTTTCTGACTCATTTCACTTAGCATGATACTCTCCATGTTGATCTACTTATATGCAAATTTCATGACTTCATTCTTTCATTCTTTTCATTCATGGGTATCCTTATAGGGATCGCATTGATTCTGTTTAATGCTTTGGGGAGTATGGCCATTTTGACAATGTTAATTTTCCCAATCCATGAGCAGGGAATATGTTTCCATTTCCCTGTGTCCTCTTCTGTTTCGTGAAGTAGCATTTGCAGTTTTGTTTGACAGGTCCTTTACCTCCTTAGTTAAGCTGATTCCAAGGTACTTGATTTTCTGAGGCATGATTGTGAATGGGATTTTTTTCATGTCGTGCGCGTTCCCCTGGAGATCTCTCCGGCCCGCGGAGAGACAACAGTGGAAAGCGCTCCTAATTAGGTGGATTCTGTGAGGGTCCCGATCTGAAATAAGACTAGTGAGGTTAGTAAACAGGGGGCCCAAGACGACACATGCCGATCAAGGGCAACTTTATTAACTGCCACACTGGCTTTATGCTTTTCTTAGCAGGGGGTTGGTACATAAGTTGTCAATCATCAGGGAAGTGTCTTCTCAGACCAAATAAGGAAAGGTTCGGGGTGTATTAGGTGGGCTTACAACATTCTTCAATAGTAGATTGAGAAATAGTGGGGAGGGGAAGGCAAGGGTCTATCTGGCAGGAGCATCTGGCAGGAGGAATGCACAAGGTAGAGGAAGGTATTCTACTTAGGGGCGTCTCTTAGTTAACTGCCCTGGGCTACTTTTACCTCTTGAGTTTGGCTATTTCCTTTGTCACAAGGGCACCTTTGCCTCAGGTCAAGCAAAGCTGGTAATGGAATTTTCCGGTTTGTCCAGGGTAAAGGTTTCGGGGTCCTCTTTTGTTCAGGGTCCTGAGCAGTCCCCAACAATGTCGCTTTCCTCTTTTTTCATTATTTGCATATAGGAAAGCCATGGACTTTTAGGTATTGACTTTATAGCCTGTGACTTTACAAGTCTATAGTTTCTAGGAGTTTCTTGGTAGAGGCTTTAGAGTTCTCTAAATATAGTATCATATCATCTTCCAATAGTGAGAGCTTGATTTCTTCCTTTCTTATCTGGATGCCCTTAATATCTTTTTCTTGCCTAACCACTGTTGCAAGTACTTCCAGTACTATATTGAACAGAATTGGTGAGAGTGGACATCCTTATCTTGTCCCTGATCTTAGAGGCAAGGCTTTTAGTTTTTCCCCATTGAGGATGATACTTGCCATGGGTTTGTGGTAGATGGCTTTCACTATATTGGAAAGTTCCTTCAAAACCCATTTTGGTGAAAGTTTTCATCATAAACTGGTGCCGGATCTTGTCAAATGCTTTCTCTGCATCTACTGACATGATAATATGGGTTTTATCTTTTCTTTTGTTGATATGATGGATTATGTTGGTTGATTTCCAAATGTTGAACCATACTTGCATCCCTGGGATGAATAGCACTTGGTCGTGGTGTATGATCTTTTTGAAAAGTTGTTGGATTCTATTTGCTAGTATTTTTTTGAGGATCTTTGTGTTCATCAGGGATACCAGCCTGTAGTTTGCTTTGTTAGTGTTGTCTTTGTTTACTTTTGGTATTAGGGAGAAAAGTTCCTCATAGAAAGTATTTGGGAGAGTTTCTGTTTCTTCATTTTTCTGGAAATTCTTGAGAAGAACTGGTAATATGTCCTCTTTAAATGTTTGGAAAAATTTGCTAGTAAATCCACCTGGGCCTGGGGGCTTTTGATTTTTTAAGACTTTTGATTACAGTTTCAATTTCCTTGATCGTGATAGGTTTATTCAGGTATTCCAAATCTTCTTGGTTCAGTCTTGGGAGAGTATAGGAATCCAGGAAATTATCCATTTTTTCTAGGTTTCCTTGTTTCATGGCATACAGACTTTCAAAGTAGTCTCTGATGATGTTTTGTATTTCACTGATTTCTGTTGTGATGTCTCCCTTTTCATTTCTGATTTGGTTTTTTAGGGTTCTCTCTCTTTATGATTCTTGCTTGTGGTTTATCAATCTTGTTTATTTTCTTAAAGAACCAGCTCTTGGTTTCATTGATATTTTAGATTGGTTTTTGGTTTTCCATGTCATTAATTTTGCTCTAAGTTTTGTTATTTCTTTCCTTCTGCATATTTTGGGGTCCTTTTGTTGGTCCTTTTCTAAGATCTTAAGCTGTTAAGTCAAGTTATTTATGTGGGCCCTTTCTTCCTTCCTGAGAAATGCTTGTAGCGCTATAAATTTTCCCCTTAATATGGCTTTAGCTGCATCCCATAAGTTCTGGTAACTCATGTCTTCATTCTCATTTCTTTCCAGGTACCTTTTTATTTCTTCCTTTATTTCCTTTCTGACCCACTTGTTCTTCAACATTTAGTTGTTTAATTTCCAGGTGTTTTATTTGGTTCTCTACGTCTGTCTGTGATTAACTTCTATTTTCAGTGCATTGTGGTCTGAAAAGATAGTTTATACAATTTCTATCTTCCTGATTCTATTTAAGTACATTTTGTGACCCAACACATGGTCTATTTTGGAGAATATTCCATGTACACTGGAAAAAAAGTGTATTCTTTCTTTTTGGGATGTAATGCCTTGTATAGATCTATCAGCTCTCTCTCTCTTCCATTTCTTCTTTCAAAGCCAGTGTTTTCTTGCTGAGTTTTAATCTTGTTGATCTATCTAGAGGCTATAAGGAGGTGTTGGAGTCTTTAACTACTATTGTGTTACTAGTAATGTCCTCCTTAAAATCTGTTAGAAGTTGTTTTAAGTATTTAACTGGTCCCTCCTTAGGTGTGTATATGTTTAGGTGTGTGAACATATCCTTTGATTAATAAAAAAATGGCCCTTCTTCCTGCTGAAAATATCCCTTTATTAATAAAAAAATGGACTTTGCTGTCCCTTACAATCTTTTTCAACCTGAAATCTATTGTTGTCAGATACTAATACGGTCACCGTGGCTTTTTTGAGGGAGTTGTTTGCTTGCAGGATTGTTTTCCATCCTTTGACTTTGAGTCTGTGTTTGCTCTGACTGTTCAGATGTGTTTCTTGTAGGCAGAAGAATGTTGGGTTGTTTCTGAATCCATTTTGCCACTCTGTGTCTCTTAATTGGTGTATTTAGACCATTGACATTGAGAGATATTATTGTCATGGGGTTTTGTGCCATGTTTCTGTAAGAGTTTGTTGCACTTGTAGGGGTTTTCCTTGTCTTACAGTAGCTCCTTAAGTCCTTCTTTTAAGTTTGCTTTTGAGTCTATGAAGTTTCTGCACTGTTGTTTGTCCATGAAATAGTGTATTGCTCCTTTGAGTTTGAGTGAAAGTTTAGTTGAATAAAGTATTCTTGGTGAGGCATTCAGTTCTTCGAGTTTTTTTTCACTATTTCCCATCATTGTTTTCAGGCTTGGAGGGTTTCCTCTGATAGGTCTGCTGTAAATCTAAGGGGTGCTCCTTTGTATGTGATTTCCTTCTTTGGCCTTGCTGCTTGCAGTATTGTGTCTCTATCCATGACATCCATCATTCTGACTATGGTATGTCTTGGAGTCTTTTTATTAGGGTCTCTTTTAGCTGGCACTCTTTGGGCTCGTTGGATCTGGAAGCCTGCATTCTCCAGCTCTGGGAACTTCTCAGTGATGGTATATTTAACTGTTGCTTTTAATTGGGGTTGGCTTCCTCTCCTTTTGGTAATCTAATGATTCTTATGTTGTTCCTCTTGAGTTCATCCCCTAAGATTCTGATTCTCTCTAAAGCTATTTTGAGGTCCATTCCCATTGTTTGTTGTTGCCAGTAAGATTTTTGCAGCTCATCTTCAAGCTCACTGATTCTGTCTTCAGCTGTAGTCATTCTACTGTTGAAGACACCCACTGAGTTTTTTATTTCACCTACTGACTTCTTTATTTGTGACATTTCTGTTTGTAGCTTTTTTATTTCTGCTCTAATTTCTTCCTGTATTTTCTTGGCTGTCCGTTCTGTTGTTTCTTTCATGTCCTCCTTTAGTTTGCTGGATATGTTTCTTTGAGTTCATTGTTCATGTTCAACATTTCATACCTGAATTCTTTTTTGGAAAGATTGTATTTATGGATAAACCCTGTTGAGGCGTCTGTGCTCTTTTCTTCATCCTCTCCTCGTGGTGGGGATTTGCACTGTTTCTTCATGTTGTTGTGGTGGTATGAAGGTGGGACCTTCCAGTTTACTATCAGCATTCCTCTCTTTCTTCGAGAAAGGATTCTAGATGAGCTCGGTTGATGGTGGTCACTTTTTCGGCATACTATGATTGGACTGGGCTAGTGGTCTATGGCCTAATGTGTTTGGGATAGTCGGGATGTTTGCTTTAGAATTAGGAAATGGAGGTTGAGCTGTGAGTCCAATGTACTGGGAAAGGGGAAAATAATTGCGGCCATTGCCCCAGAGGCAACTCCCAGCACACTGCCATATCTGTTGGTGGGAGGGGCCACTTATGTCCCTGCTGCTTCCATCTAATTCCCTCTGTCTAGCTCCTGAGATTTCAGGTGTGTGGGTGGGGAGTGCCTTTTGGCAGTGCTCAGTGGGCACTTCTGCTGGGGCTGGGGTCTTGCAGAATCTGAGGGTCCAGGGATTGGGGGGCTGGGCCACTCATAGTAGCATTTCTTAAAGGTCTCACTTAATTAGGTCATTTTGATACAGTATATTGTTTTTGTTCTTTACTCAGAACTCTCCCTTGCTTGGGAAAAACCTTGCACAGCTCTCGAAGCACATTTACATTATTATTCCTCACTAACACGGCTCATTACATTCACAGCTCATTTTAAACCTGAATTTTTCCTTTGCTTAAGTATATGTTTGTGTGCATGTACAGATGTGTGTGTATGTATGTGCGTGCATGTGCACATGTGTGCTATTTATTCATGGAATTGTAGAATTAGAGTGAGACTTGGCCTCTGAAATCACCAGACAGAATATGTGATAATCAGTTTAATTTGTACTCAATGTTTATTATTCCTTCAAGTTTCTTTACTGTGAAAGTTTAATCACAGCTCTTAACAACTGCCTTGAAATTTAGTGATAAAAGTAAGGGCTAATTTTGGTATCTTTAGTCACAAAAATAGCTATGGAACAAACTGTAGATTAAGATAGATGGGTAAGACTGCAGACATACTATATTATGTTAAAGTCAAGTTCTTAAAATGTTCTTGTTTCTTCTTATATTTAACATAATTTGGGTTGAGGAAAAGGGGAGGCAAGAATTAGCTAATAGGAACTTGACCTACATAACTTTACTTTTTTGTTACAGATATTTCTAGAGTGTAGACTGTTAACTTACCCAGTGGCATAAGTAACTGTTTTTGTTGTTTACAATAATTCCAATTCACAAATGTTGATGATAAAACTGCTCACATAAAGTAGATAACTATCCAAAGGTTTTATACAATATGCACTAAGTTGAAGAACTGAGGTTCAGAAAATATCAAAACTTATGTTTTCATACATCACTGTAAAACTTTATAAAACACCACCCAAAATCCACAATGATTTATGACTTGGTGGTTTTTTAAGGTCTCTGAAAAGCCAGGAGTATAGCAGATTGTTATTTGTTTTTGTGTATTTTTCTGTTTTGAGGTGTAGAACCAAATCAGGCCAAACCAGGTTCTTCTAACTTTTTGATTTGTTCCCATTTCATGGTCTTAATGTGTTCTGTGACTGCCTGTAATGCTTTCCATTATCTATTCTCATCCCTTCCTTGCTAAGTGATCTCAAAGGGGCCATCCCAGATTCAATTTACAGAAATCCTAATGGTGCATTGGGCCTCACCAGGAGTAAAATCTGAGCATAACCAGGTGTCCCACTCCACAGTCCCCCATAAAAATCCCCAACACTCCCCCCAAAATCCTTTCCTTTATCTTTCACCTTGGTCTTTTCTTATCCTAGAAAATCTTTTAACTTTCATTTTTAACTGAGAAATGAAGAATAATAATATATCTATTGTTATCTAATGTTCGCACAATTCTCTAAAGAAATATGGTTCTTATTTATGGAAAGCCAGCTTTAAAAATGCATATCCTGTTATGTCAGTAAGCAATGAACTCAGTTAATTTAATTCAGGAGTTTTGTGTTAATCACTTAATAGCCATATGGCATCTGTTCTTTTGCCGTATGATGGATCAATCTATTAAACCACACAACTTTCACAAGTACACCTCTAAATTTGATTAACTTATCACTCAATAGGCTGGTTACAAACCATTCTGAAATCTGTGTTTTTAAACAACAAAGGTCATTTCTTGTACAGATACATGACTCATGCTCGATCATTCCTATCATGGGTAGGAAGAAAAACTGTCCATGGTGGTATTACAGAGGATCATCTAATAAGACAGTTACATTTAGATAACCGCTGGTCACCATTGCAGGAGACAAAAGAGAAATCAGTGGTACATTTGTCATCAACACAGAACACTTTGAACCAGAAGCGGTTTGCCACTTCTAACCATCCTCATAGGACAGTGGGTAGGGTGCATACAGCCTTTCATACAGCCGACCCGGGTTCGATTCCTCCGCCCCTCCCGGAGAGCCCGGCAAGCTACTGAGAGTATTTCGCCCGCAAGGCAGAACCTGGCAAGTTACCCGTGACTTATTTGATATGCCAAAAACAGTAATGATGAGTCTCACAATGGAGATGTTACTGGTGCCCACTTGAGCAAATCAATGAGCAACTGGGTGACAGTGGCAGTGACAATCATCCACATGGTCTAGGACTAGCGGCCTACCCCTACTCATCACAAAAGGGCCAGGAAGAGTCATATCAACCATAATGATTTAAGGGGTGGAAAACAGGAACTATTTGTGAAATAGAAGGAATGAATCTCAAAATAAAAGCAAAAACTGAAAAAAGTATATATGTTAGTTTCATAATGTTAGTCCAAACACACAAATAAACAAAAAACCCCACAACAAACCACAGAATAGAGCAGGTCATATGAATTGTTTATACTGAATATAGGTCTCACAAATAATATATACCGGAAAAGACCTCAAGTTAGAGACAAAATAACCTAGTGCTAAATAAAGGTAGCATATTTATAGGATAATATGATCATTTGTCTTTATTAGTGTTGTCCAGGCGTTTAGGACAATAAATTCTGCTGTTAGTTTCTTTCATAGAGTTAACAGTAATTTCAAATACTTTTTCGCTACCTTGAAACAAAAAGAGTAGAAGTTCATGCACTGTAATTTGGTGATATATTTGGCATGTTAAAACTTTTCTTTGAATAAACAACAAAAGATTTCAGACCAGAGAACTGAGAATTGTATTTTAATAAATGAATTATCATTGGAGAAATCAAGTCTGTTTTCCAATAAATAGTAAAGAAATGGAAGCCATGTGGCTAGGAAGTGAAGTCAATAAATTGTTATATAATGTGACGATTCCTTCATAATGTTAATACAAATGGAATTTTCCAAAATTTTAATCCTATTTTATGTACTTTCAATTTTTTTTGGATTTTTCATAGAACTAATTTTTCATTGTAATTATGCTAGACAAAATTTTAAGTCAGTAAGAAGGAAAAAGACAGATAGAGAATGAATCCCTCCCATGTAAGGATTATTAATGATATTCCATAAGGAAGCAACAAATGAATTGGCAGCAGAACTAGAGAGTGAGAACAGAACGAAGCTTAGGTGGGCAAGAAGAGGGGGAAGATTTGGACATTGGTGGGGAAAAAAAGGCACTCTGGTTGTGCATGTGGTGTTGGAAGGATGTTTCCTTCCTTCCTTCCTTCCTTCCTTCCTTCCTTCCTTCCTTCCTTCCTTCCTTCCTTCCTTCCTTCCTTCCTTCCTTCCTTCCTTCCTTCCTTCCTTCCTCCCTCCCTCCAACCCTCCCTTCTTCCCTTCCCCTTCACACCTTCTTTCCTTTCTTCCTTCTTTCCTCTTCACACCTCCTTATTTTGGTTTTTCCCTCCTTCTTTCTGCTCTTCTGCCTTGCTTCCTTCCAGCATATGGTTTGAAGAACAGTAACAGGAGCCCTCCAGCAGACTTTCTCTTTTGTTTCTAAACCACTACTAACTGCAGTATTAGTCATCGCTCCCCAGCTGCCCACCATGTTATTTAAATATCCCTCTTTGGGGATATTTTTTTCTTATGTTTCCTTTTTTTGCTTTATAGTCATGACTGTGGAGGAAACACTCTAGGCAACGCCTCCCACACATGCCCAATATTGATTACTTTTTCATTTGTGTATCTCTGCTCTGTACAGCGTCTACAGTATTCCATTGCTGACATCCTGTTTATTGATTATATTGAGAGTAAGGTCAGTAGGACAGTTAAAGAAGATGATGTTACTACCCCTTATGCTAATGGTATAAGTTAAAATATCATAAGTTCATGAGAAAGTTCATGGTATCTTTCAAAACATTTAAGAGATGCAGTTTTGACAGAATCCTTGGCTTAATTGCTTAGTAACCCATGTCTGACTGGGAATTAAAAATTAAAAATAACTGCCTCTAATCAGTTAATGTATGAGTTTTATTTTTCAGTTTCTATTAGTACAATACATGTTTTCTTGAGTTATTTCAATGCACCAGGTATCAGATTAGATCCTGCAAATGGATGCGAAATGAGTCCAACTCCCAAATACTTCAAAGTGTGGCTTAAATTAAACCAATGAGAGTTTCATTATAAATAGTAAATCCAAATAAAAGCATGCTGTGCGCTGGCACCTCAGAGCCTGCTATGTGTATGCATTTCGCTAAGTAACATGATCCTTCCATGCTTCATTTTCTCTCTATAAAAGGGAAAGTTTTAATTAGGTTTTTTTCTACCTCTAACACTATAGTACCATTTTACCATAAGATGTACTGGTCCATGGGCTTGTTTGACCTCAAAGCCATCTCTCACCCAGCTCCTCCTCTGTTCTTGACCATAAATTAGGGAGCACTCCTTGCAATACTCCTCTTCTGGCTCCAAGTAGCTGGCTTTCAGTAAATTAGGTCCCAGGGAGGCAGAATGAAATCACTGGAAGAAATAAAAGGGCAGGATGAGAAGTGGGTTTTGGAGAAGGAAGAAATGAAAATAGCTGTTCCTCCTTTTAAATTCCTAAGTCTTCTGTCTTTCTTTTGTCTCCTCTTGTATCCAGACCCACCATGGAGTCTAATTTCTATTAGGTGATCCTGGCCTGTGGGTTCCTGTGAATGTTTTATCTGATGGTTCTTTCAGCCAATTCTAACTTCATGCTCTAGACAATCTCTTGGGTTTTTTTCTACCCCCCTTGTTTAATTTTCAGCCTCTCCATTTTCCGGGAACCCATTGCTTCCACTGTGAACACAAAATATGACTTCTTTACTTGGTTTGAATATAGCTAACCATTTTCTTCCCTATAACCTCTGATGATTTACTTCTTACTTACTCTAGAGAAGTAAGAAGTACTGAAATAATTGAGGAAGAAAAAGATAAGCCTGATTACATGCACTGAGCTGACTCAAGTTAATTCTGACATCAGAAGAAATCAGTTTTGTTCCTTTCAGCTCAAATGTTGAAGGGAAAAAAAGAATATATATTTAAAATTAAGCAATTTATTGACATGTTAAGAAACATAGCTATAATAGTGTTAAGGTTTATTATTTTAATGTATATAGTTACTGCACCTTTTCTACCACCAAGTGCCAAATTCTCTCCACTATTCCTTATGTCATTCTTAATATGCCTCTTCCTGCCCCACACTCTCTCTCTCCACTGCTTAGTAATGTCAGGCTTGTGATTAAGGACAAGATTTTCACATCATTAAATATTCTGTTTTTTAATTGAAGTAGTCAGGTTGAATCTTTTGAAAGTAAAGTCCCTATACATGAAGGCGGGGGGAATATTTAAAAATTATCTATAACTGTTTTAGGACAGTTAGCGTTATTTTAACTTTAACATTTATCAAAAATGCTGCTTCTCTACTTAAGAGAATGACTTAAAATAAAAATATAGTGATAAATATAACATCGAGCTAAAATTCTAATAAAAGTTGTGAGAAACCATTTTTTAAGGACTTGACTTAGGATTTATAGTTTTCTTTTGCATCCTTTAACTCCATTGCCTTTAGGTTGCTAAGATAATTTCTTCATTTTTAGCTTTTTTCATTACGGAGAAAATGAAAACACAACCTAAAGAGATTTTATTTTAAACCAGTGTGTAGACAACAATAGTGACTTTACTCACTACAAAAAAGAGAGATAGGAATAAAATTTGCTCAATTTTTACCCCACTGTGGAATAAAGTAAGACCGGGACAAGGTGGGGATTGTGTGATAAGGAAACTAATGGCACTTGTCACTGGCAGATTGAGAGTTCAATAAAGGAACTAGGTGAATAGCCACAGAGAATGTCGATTTTTTTTACTGTTTTTTTTCTATTTTTGGGTCACACGTGATGATGCACAGGGATGACTTCTGGCTCTGCATTTAGGAATTACCCCTGGTGGTGCTCAGGAGACCGTATGGGATGCTGGGAATCGAACCCAGGTTGGCTGCATGCAAGGCCAACGCCCTACCCACTGTGCTATTGCTCCATTCCGAGAATGTCACTTCATATGGTGACTTGAAACAAACTCTTATCACCTTAAAGCAACACAAATTTATTTACTCATAATTCTGGAGCCAGATGTCTAAAATCAACTCCACTGTAAATGAAACCAAGTATTAGCGGGGATTGCTGGGATCCACATTCTCTACTGTTCTAGGAGAGAATCTGATCCTGCCTTTTCTAGCTCTTGGCTTCTGGCATTCCTTAGTTTATGCCCACACCATTTAAAACCTCTTTATGGTCACACTGTCTTTTCCTCTTCAGCAGTGAAGTGTCCTTTAGTCCTTTTCTTATAAGAACATTTGTGACTGATTGCATTTAGAACTAACTCAGGACTAAAATAGACCAGGGTATCACTTGTATCACTTGTCATCCTGTTGCTCATGGATTTGCTTGAGCAGCTGCCAGTAACGTCTTCATTTGTCCCTATAGTGTGCTAGTGTAGCCCAGTGGTGTCTGCTCACTCCAGGAACACAAAAAGCCTCAAACCATTCTTTCAGGGTCTTGACAAGGAAGTCTGACCATCTCGTAGTTGGGCAGTCACGTGTTCTTTTGCTGTCCCGAGGAATCCAATCTGTAACAGCGGTTGTCTCCAAATCGCATTATGTGTCCAGCCCATCTGATTGTTGACACCTTGGCAAAAGAGACAGCATCCCTGATTCTCGATCTCGACGGAGGTCAGAACTCTGGATTCCTTCTCTCATTTGAGTGAAACATGATACTTCAAGCATTGTTCTTTCTATTCCTCTTTGAGAGACCCAAAGAGCATTCTTATCCTGTTTGGGCCCACGTAGGGTCCAGGTCTCGGAAGCATATGTTAGTGCAGGAAGAGCAGTGTAGTCAAAAAGATGAGCCCAGAGCCAGAGGTTCTTCGTCCTCTTAACAACTTCTTCAATGCTCTTGAAAAGGTTTCATGCCGCTGTCTTCCTCCTGTGCAGCTCAGGTGCCAGTTCATTCATCATGTTGAGTTCTCGACCCAAGTACACAAACTGCTGCATTCAGAGACGTTCCTTCCGTTGAGAGCAAATGGAATGTCAGGAAGTAGTCTGTTTCTCATGAACATTGTCTTCGTGAGATCCAGCTGTAGTCTGACCTTTCCACACTCATGGTCAAAGTCGGCCAGCATTTGTGCCACTTGGCTAATGTATGGTGTTTTTAGAACGATGTCATCAGCAAAGCGGAGATAGTGTAGTTACCAACTGTCTATCTTCACTTTCATTCCTTCCCATTCCAGTCATCACATGACGTTCTTGAGGGTGGCACTGAAGAGTTTCGGTGAAATGGTGTTGCTCTGCTTTGCATCGATGATCACTTCCTTATAGAATGGTGAGATCCTGGAGGCAAATCTGTAATACATAGAATAATCTCACCACTTTTAAATTCTTCATGACATCTGCTTTGTCCTTTTTGTTACAAAAGGTAACATTTACAGGTTCTAGGAATTAGAATAAAAATTTATTTAGAGGCCTTTTTTCATTTAAATAGATTCAGGTAAAGATGATGTGGGTTTTGTATGAGTTTTCTTTGAGAGTCTTAGGGACAGTGACTAAAACAAGGCTAACAGCTTTCTTCAGGGCTAAATTTTGAATTGTAGAGCATATTTATTAGTTCTTAACATCCTGGACTACAAAATGAACATGAAAAGAATATAACTTTTGTATGAATGAATCCTGTCAACGTTGAATCCTGTCAACGGCCAGTATCCAGAGACTTAAAAGCCAGCTCCCGGATATCTTATAGCCTACTTCTCCCTCTGGGAGAACCTGGCAAACTACCCATGTGGAAGTTTTCTGCCCACATGGGAGAGCCTGTCAAGGTCCCTATGGTGTATTAATATGCCAAAACCAGTAACAAGCTGGGTCTCATCCTCTGACCCTGAAAGAGCCTCCAATACGGCATCTTTGGAAGGATGAGTAGAGAGAGGCTTCTAAAATCTCCAGGCTTGGACAAATTGAGATGTTACTGAGACCGCTCAAGAAATTCGACGATCGACGGGATGATGGTGATTATGATGATGATGAATGAGTTGATATGCTACTTTTTTAAAACTTGTAATTTTCAAATTGGTTCTGCAAATGTTGTAGATAGTGTGTATTCCTTAAAAGGAAATTTTATCACTCCTATTTCTGATATCTTAGAAATTTTTATAATTCTTTAAATTCTGTTTCATTTTCTCTATCCCTTAAATATGCTAATATTTAAGTTAATTTTCATTTCTTTTCTTAGTTTTTATGTTTTTGTGACACGTGGATTGTTTATGAATGATATATTTTAAGTTTCATTGTAACTTTGATACATAAAATAATTATTTTCTACAACTTAATATTTTACCCTAACATATGATATGTTGAGTCTAGTCTGTCTACTTCTCTGTTCCACTATATATTTATTTTGATGAGAGAAACTATCTTAACCAATTATTTACAACATTTCTTTGCCACATTCATCATCTAACTGATTTGTTGGAAATTGAGTTATTTATTTACTTATGTAGTAAAGTCAAAACAAAAATTCCCTGATATAAATTTTGCAAAGGTCACCATTGCTGGAGAAATTCAGCCACATAACCCTGTAATCATAATTAATCTCCAGGAAAATGATATGGTCCAAAGTAAAATTTGATCACCATTCATTTCACCTCAAATATATTTAAAAAATATCATAAAGCTCTACAAAGTGAATGATTTATTTAAAGATTATTGAATAGTTTTTCCAGTGCACACAGAACATTTTCTAAAATAGACCATGTACTGGGCCCCAGAACATACCTCAATAGAATCGGAAAAATAGAAATTGTATCAACCATCTTTTCAGACCACGATGCGCTGAAGATAGAAGCTAACCACTCACAAATACGGAAAATCAAATCAAACACCTGGAAATTAAACAATTCAATGTTGAACAATGAGTGGGTCAGGAAGGAAATCAAGGAAGAAATCAAAAGATATTTAGAAACAAATGAGAATGAAGACACGAGCTACCAAAACCTATGGGACGCAGCTAAAGCCTTGTTAAGGGGAAAATTTATAGCTCTCCAAGCATTCCTCAGGAAGGAAGAAAGGACCCACATAGATAGGTTGACTTCACGACTCAAGACCTTAGAAAAGGACCAGAAAAAGGAATCCAAACCAGACCGAAGGAAAGAAATAATAAAAATTAGAGCAGAAATTAATGACATCGAAACCAAAAAAACAATCCGAAAGATCAATGAAACAAAGAGTTGGTTCTTTGAGAAAATAAATAAGATTGATAAACCGCTAGCAAGACTCACAAAGAAAGAAAGAGAGAAAACTCTAATAAATCGAATCAGAAATGAAAAGGGGGACATCATAACAGAAACCAGTGAGATTCAAAAGATCATTAGAAACTACTTTGAAGGTCTTTACGCCACAAAAAAGGAGAACCTAAAAGAAATGGATGGATTCCTTGATTCCTACAATCTCCCAACACTGAAGAAAGAAGACCTGGAATACCTGAATAGACCCATCAATGTTAAGGAAATTGAAACTGTAATCAAAAACCTCCTCAAAAACAAAAGCCCAGGCCCAGATGGTTTCACTGGCGAATTCTTCCAAACATTTAAAAAGACCTATTGCCTGTTTTCCTCAAACTTTTCCAGGAAATTGAAAAAACAGGAACTCTCCCAAACAGTTTCTATGAAGCACATATCTCCCTAATACCAAAAGCAAACAAAGACACCACTAAGAAAGAAAATTACAGACCAATTTCCCTGATGAACACCGATGCGAAAATCCTCAACAAAATACTAGCAAATAGGATCCAACAACTCATCAAAAAGACCATACATCACAACCAAGTGGGATTCATCCCAGGGATGCAAGGATGGTTTAACATTCGGAAATCAATCAACATAATCCAGCATATCAACAAAAGTAAAGATAAAAACCATATGATCATATCAATAGATGCAGAGAAAGCATTTGACAAGATCCAACATCCTTTCATGATGAAAACCCTCGCCAAAATGGGGTTTGGAGGAACTTTCCTCAAGATAGTCGAAGCCATCTATCACAAGCCTACGGCAAGCATTATCCTCAATGGGGAAAAACTAAGGGCCTTTCCTCTGAGATCAGGCACAAGACAAGGATGCCCACTCTCACCACTCCTCTTCAATATAGTACTGTAAGTACTTGCGATAGCTATTAGACAAGAAAAAGAGATTAAGGGCATCCAGATAGGAAAGGAAGAAATCAAACTCTCACTATTTGCAGACGACATGATACTATATCTAGAGAAGCCTAAAGCCTCTACTAAGAAACTCTTAGAAACAATAGACTTATACAGTAAAGTTGCAGGCTACAAAATCAATACCCAAAAATCCATGGCCCTCATAAATGCAAACAATGAGGCAGAGGAAAGGGACATGAAAAAAGCAACCCCATTCACAATCGTGCCCCAGAAAATCAAGTACCTCAGAATCAGCTTAACCAAGGAAGTAAAAGACCTTTACAAAGAAAACTACAAAACGCTGCTCCATGAAATCAAAGAGGACATGAGGAAATGGAAACATATACCCTGCTCGTGGATAGGGAGAATCAATGTTGTCAAAATGGAAATACTCCCTAAAGCATTATACAGACTCAACGCGATCCCTATAAGTATACCCATGGCATTCTTCAAAGAAATGGATCAAGCAATCCTAAAATTCATATGGAATAACAAACGTCCAAGGATAGCTAAAACAATTCTTGGGAAAAAGACGATGGGTGGCATCACCCTCCCCAACCTCAAACTTTACTACAAAGCAGTAACAATTAAAACAGCATGGTACTGGAACAAAGGCAGAGCCACTGACCAATGGAAAAGGCTGGAATATCCCTACACACAACCCCAAATGTATGATCATCTAATCTTTGATAAGGGAGCAAGAGATGTGAAGTGGAGCAAGGAAAGCCTCTGTAACAAATGGTGCTGGCACAACTGGACAACCACATGCAAAAAAATGGGTTTAGACCTTGACCTGACACCATGCACAAAAGTCAGATCAAAATGGATTAAAGACCTCAACATTAGACCACAAACCATAAGGTACATTGAAGACAAGGTCGGCAAAACCCTCCACGATATTGAAGATAAAGGTATCTTCAAAGGTGACACGGAACTAAGAAATCTAGTAAAAACAGAGATCAACAAATGGGACTACATTAAACTAAAAAGCTTCTGTACCGCAAAAGATACAGTGACCAGAATACAAAGACTATCCACAGAATGGGAAAGGATATTTACACAATACCCATCAGATAAGGGGTTGATATCAATGGTATATAAAGCACTGGTTGAACTCTACTAGAAGAAAACATCCAACCCCATCAAAAAATGGGGCGAAGAAATGAACAGAAACTTTACCAAGGAAGAAATACGAATGGCCAAAAGGCACATGAAAAAGTGCTCTACAGCACTAATCATCAGAGAGATGCAGATCAAAACAACCATGAGATACCATCTAACACCACAGAGACTAGCACACATCCAAAAGAACAAAAGCAACCGCTGTTGGAGAGGATGTGGGGAGAAAGGGACCCTTCTTCACTGCTGGTGGGAATGCCGACTGGTTCAGCCCTTCTGGAAAACAATTTGGATGATTCTCAAAAAATTAGATATTGAATTCCCATTTGACCCAGCAATACCACTGCTGGGAATATATCCCAGAGAGGCAAAAAAGTATAATCGAAACAACATCTGCAGTTGTATGTTCATCGCAGCACTGTTTACAATAGCCAGAATCTGGAAAAAACCCGAATGCCCCAGAACGGATGACTGGTTGAGGAAACTTTGGTACATCTATACAATGGAATACTATGCAGCTGTTAGAAAAAAGGAGGTCAAGAATTTTGTAGTTAAGTGGATGGGCATGAAAAGTTTCATGCTGAGTGAAATGAGTCAGAAAGAGAGAGACAGACATAGAAAGACTGCACTCATCTATGGTATATAGAATAACAGAGTGGGAGACTAACACCCAAGAACTGTAGAAATAAGTACCAGGAGGTTGACTCCATATCTTCGAGGCTGGCCTCACGTTCTGGGGAAAGGGCAACTCAGAGAAGCGATCACCAACTATAATGTAGTCGAAGGCCATGTGGGGGAAGGGAGTTGTGGGCTGAATGAGGGCTAGAGACTGAGCAGAGCGGCCACTCAACACCTTTATTGCGGGCCGTAGAAGCTAAATAGAGAGAGAGAACAGAAGGGAATGCCCTGCCACAGTGGCAGGGTGGGGTGGGGGGGAGATGGGATTGGGGAGGGTGGGAGGGACGCCGGGTTTACGGGTGGTGGAGAATGGGCACTGGTGAAGGGATGGGTTACCGAACTTTGTATGAGGGAAGTATAAGCACAAAAGTGTATAAATCTGTAACTGTACCCTCACGGTGATTCTCTAATTAAAAATAAATAAATTTAAAAAATAGATTATTGAATAGGTCTATAGAGCATTTAAAAATAAATAACTTTAAATGATTCATAATTTGCCTTAAATTCCAAACATTCTGCTTTGTTATATATAAAGGAAAATTCTCTATAATTGTAACTTGTTTATATTTAGCAGTTGTGATTTTTAAGTATTGATGATGATGTATGTCTTTATATTATAGAATTTTATTTCAGGCACATTAGCAAATACAACACTTTTTATTTCTTTTTTTTTCCCTCCTAATTTTATTTTACTTTCATAAAGTAGTTCATAATAATTTATTACATTCAATAATCCAACATCAAACTACCACCATAACACCTTCCCACCACCATTATTTCAAATTTCACCACCACCCCCCAAGCTAGTCCCCAAAGCAGGTCCTAAATAATATATTTTATATGGCTTGTTATGAACAATGCATTAAAAACGATCCAAAAAGTTTCCTTAAAGGAAAATGTGTGAAGATTGCTCTATGTCACCCTAGAGCCATTAAATCCTTGTATAAGAGGTTATCCAGGGGCTGGAGTGATAGCACAGTGGGTAGGCCATTTGCCTTGCATGCAGCTGACCCGGGTTCTAATCCCAGCATCCCATATGGTCCCCTGAGCACCGCCAGGGGTAATTCCTGAGTGAAGAGCCAGGAGTAACCCCTGTGCATCGCTGGGTGTGACCCAAAAACCAAAAAAAAAAAATAAGAAAAGAGGTTATCCAATGATTTGGAAAAATGAGTAAGGAGAGGCTGCTAAAATCTCAGGGCTGGGACAAATGGAGATGTTAGTGACGCCTGCTGCAAATACAACACTTTTTAATGCTCTTCTCAGGGTCTGATCTATTTCTCACCACAATTTAAGAGATATTCTAGTATGTTAAGAGTTAGAAACTGTATGAGATTTTCAGTTTCCTCCATCTCCTACAAAATGCAATGTCACAGTGGGTTGGAGCAATAGTACAGAGAATAGAGCATTTGCTTTGTATACAGTGGACTCCAGCATCCAGTTCCAGCTGGTTCCATCTCCAAAATCCAATATGGTCCCCTGTGCCCCAAAAGGAGTGACCCCTGAATCCAGAGCCAGGAGTAAGCCTTGAGCACTGTTACATGTGGCTCCAACTAAGACAAAACAACAACAACAACAACAAAAAACCCAAAAAAGACAAACACGTACATACTCTGATCTTGTGCTTTGTGAAGTTAAGAGTTATCAGTATAGTCAGAATCCCTAACATATCATAAATTCCACTTCCTACAACTAGGTTTTGATAGTAGGTATGGGTGACTTCTTAAAAATTTATAAGGTGTACAGAGGCTAGCACACATCCAAAAGAACAAAAGCAACCGCTGTTGGAGAGGATGTGGGGAGAAAGGGACCCTTCCACACTGCTGGTGGGAATGTCGGCTAGTTCAGCCCTTTTGGAAAACAATATAGACGACTCTCAAAAAACTAGAGGTTGAGCTCCCATTTGACCCAGCAATACCACTGCTGGGAATATATCCCAGAAAAGCCAAAAAGTATAGTCGAAATGACATCTGCACTTATATGTTCATCGCAGCACTGTTTACAATAGCCAGAATCTGGAAAAAACCCGAGTGCCCTAGAACAGATGACTGGTTGAAGAAACTCTGGTACATCTATACAATGGAATACTATGCAGCTGTTAGAAAAAATGAGGTCATGACGTTTGCATATAAGTGGATCAACATGGAAAGTATCATGCTAAGTGAAATGAGTCAGAAAGAGAGAGACAGACATAGAAAGATTGCACTCATCTGTGGAATATAGAATAATAGACTATAAGACTAACACCTAAGAATAGTAGAAATAAGTACCAGGAGGTTGTCACCATGGCTTGGAGGCTGTTCTCTCATTCTGGGCAACTCAGAGAAGGGAACACCAATTAAAATGTGGTTGTTGGTCATGTGGGGGAAAGATGATGCGGGCCGAATATAGACTAGAGACAACACAATGGCCACTCAACACCTTTATTGCAAAGCACAACACCTAATCAGAGAGAGAGAACAAAAGGGAATACTCTGCCATAGTGGCAGTGTGGGGTGGGGGGAGACGGGACTGGGGAGGGGGGGAGGGATGTTGGGTTTACTGGTGGTGGAGAATGGGCACTGGTGAAGGGATGGATTATCAAACTTTGTAAGGGAGAAACATGAGCACAAAAATGTATAAATCTGTAACTGTACCCTCACGTTGACTCACTAATTAAAAAAAAATTAAAAATAAATAAATAAAAAAAAATTAAAAAAAATTTATAAGGTGTGTGTGTGTCTGTGTGTGTGTGTGTGTGTGTGTGTGTGTGTGTGTGTGTGTGTGTAAGATGTAGAGTGGGAAAAAATATCAGGTAGGCAGTGCTCAAAAACTACTCCTGACTCTGTACATCAGTGCTCAGTGTTTCATGTGGTAGTTAGGATTAAACCCAGGACATTGCATATGGAAAGCATATCCTTATTATATTAAGCTTTCTATGTCTGTGAAAGGTTGTTGAAAAAAATTGATCCTTACTACATTTCTCAATATATAAATTAAGGTCCAATGCTAATATATCATAAGTATCTTATCTCATCTGGGCTATATCAAAAGTGCTGCTGTCTAAGATTCTAATGAGCATAGCTTACTGTTTAATGTAAAGTTTAGAAAACAAGAATTGCAATGTCTAAATTAAAAGAGCACTTCGTAAATAAGCTGCCAATAACACATGATCTTTTACCTTTGTGGTGGTATGTATGCTGTGTCTTCATCGAAGGGACACACTAAAGACTGACATGTTGATTAATAAAAGATGTTCAATACTATTGGTTGATTTCTCATGCACTTATGAGGACTGAGTGTAGAGAGTACTACAGCTGATGTTAGACAATAAAGAACTTTTCTGAGAAGTCATTATAGTACTGGGATTAAAATTTGCCTTCAATATTATACAAAGTGAATTATTTTTAAAGGGAGAGGCTAAATTTAATGAGTTAGATATAATTTTAAAATAGTTTTTTGCTGTTTGTTACCATGGCATTTATGCAAGTAATGAATAGGACTTGGATCTATGTCAGGGAGGTAATAGCTTCCAAATTTGCTAAGATATTATGTTAACAGATCAAACAACCTTTTGATCTGTTAACATAATATTCCATCTATATCTATGTCTCAATTTTTGTATAAAAGCTCAGAAGTTTGCCTTTTCTTTGAAGACCTGTTCAGAAATAGTATAGCTGTTTGTGGTCCATCATATAATAACTTCCTTTTTGTTGCTCTTCCAAGCTCCTTTAGATAGATTTATTTGTCTGACATCATCATACCAAATTTTGAAATCTCAGATTGGATGGATCTCCTCTTCTCTGCATATTGCCCTAGGCAAAATCCTTAGTTTGCTTCTGAAATAAAATTTAAATATGAAATCGTGAAGCTAGATACCTATCTACAGGCTATGTTTATTTGCATATGGAAAGTTAGGTCTCTGGGAGACAACTAGAGATACTGGAACCTAAGTGAAGTTGAGAGGTTGAATCAGTCAGAAAAATCAGCCAATAATAGCTTCAGTATTAATTTCATACTATTCAAGTTAATATTGGCATTGAAAAGCAGGGTCAGTAGACCAAGGGGATGTAAATGTTGAATGCTGAATATTGCTACAAGAAGAGGGAAAGGAGTGATAGAAGAAGTTATAGAAGATAGGTGTGGATGTACGACTGGAGTGTCATAATAGTTCTACAATGGTGGACCTTTGTGTAATCACCCAGTAGCACCCAGG
The DNA here is from genome assembly GCF_027595985.1 of Sorex araneus. NCBI lineage: Eukaryota > Metazoa > Chordata > Mammalia > Eulipotyphla > Soricidae > Sorex > Sorex araneus. The sequence continues at coordinate 199,132,564 of NC_073313.1, forward strand.
TATGGCAGCTGTGTAATCACCAGGCAGCTGGGAAGCCCAAGGCTCTCTCTCACTGCCTGAGTTTGGTGGTCTCAGGTTGCTTCCCCACCTGGGACAGCCAATGCCATGGGTGGACAAAGGAGGATATGAGGGTCAAGCCGGTTGGTGATCAGTTGCCGTTTATTCCACTCTCCTCACATGCCTGTTCCAATCTCACTATACTCCCCATTCTAGTCTCACACTGTCCCTCATTCCCATCTCCTCCTGTTTCCCTCACTCATCTCTTGGTGCTCCATCTTGCAGTCTGGTCTCTCTTTAGTCTCTCATCAACTCTCGGTATTGGGGGTAGACACCATACCCCATCTGGTAGCACAATCAACATACCAAAAGTCCTTCCTGATCTCCAATCAGGCTCAAGAGCTGAAATATCACCTAGGGGTGTTTCTCATTACTTAGTCCAACAGCCTAGTAAACATCTTAATTCTATTTCTTAATATTAGTTATTTTGTATGTACTAGGGTGGTTTTGGGGACATCTCACTATAGATCTCAGACTACAGTGCTCAAGTCAGATTAATCGTTCCTAAACCTAGCAGAGTCCTATCTAGTTGTACTTTTTGGATCATGACAGAATTTATCTATGACCATGCTCTTCACTTATAGCTAAGTATTAAGGCACTTTGGCCTGGCCCATTTTGATGCCAGGTCAAAGTGGCATCACAACTTGCCCTGCGTCCATCCAGTCCCTCATCAGGACCCTGCTTTTGGGGATCTAGGAAGTAAGGGCAACTTAGGTTTAAGTCGAGGGAACAGATACCCAGGAGTGAATATCATTCAGAGTCAATTAACTCCGAAGTTACAAAAGCATAACATTAACAGCCTTCCTGTGTCTATACAGAAAGGACATTGCTCTGAATTAACTTTGCAAAGGACTTAAGGAGAAGAATAAAGCAGTATTTATAAGTTAACAGAGTCTGATTATAAGATAAAGGTGACTGAACAGTGGGGGAAGCAGAGCACAGAGAAAGAGATTACAGATAAACACAGAGGAATGGGAGCACTGTGACAGGAGTAATCCAATAAACCTAAGCTCCTTGTGGCAAGGCAGAAAGGACAAGCCAATGTTATTCTACAGACTTTCAGATAGCTCTAGGCTTTAACTCCAAGTGAACTGATACCACCATATTTTTCATGTACTCTTATTATGTAATTAATTTCCTTCCTTCCCTTTTTAAAAATTTTTGTTGTGATGACTGTGGTTCACAGACACTTGTTGTGGTGCACTTGGGCTCACACTCTTTTTTTTTGTTGTTCACATCCAGCAATGCTCAGGGGTTACTCCTGGCAGTGCTTGGGGGACACTATGGGATGCTGGGAATCAAACCTGGGTTGGCCGCATACAAGGCAAGCATCCTACCCGCTGTGCTATCTCTTCAGCCCCTCACACTCTTTATTTCAGTTAAAGTTTTCTAAAATGGCAGAACTGCAAGATTGCACTAAGGCATGTGGTCAACTAAGGTATCTTTGATACCAGAGATCAAACTCATGGCCTTATGCTTAAAAGATGGGCACTCTACCGCTCAGCTATTCCTGGTATCCCTGTATAAAATTTTAATTTAATGGCAACATATATTTAATATATAACAAACTGTGGATTCTTTGAAAGACATATGACTAACATTAACCTTAGAAGAAAAGTCAAAAGGCAACTGTTTAGAAATGTGAATGATTTTAAAAAATATATACTTCTTATAGTTTTGGCAACACATTTACAATAGTATTGACTCATGATTTTTGTGTACATAGTTATCTTGTCTCTACTATCATAATGTCCTAGGCGCTTGACTTGAGTCGTGAAGAATGGGAATTATTAAAGAAAGATCAAACAGAATCATAGTTGAGAAAAATGATATTTATCAAAGAGATCAATGGAGATACTTAAGAAAAAGTCATGAGAATTGCAATAAAAGGAGGTTGAAAATTAATGAATATTTTTATTTTTGTAAGACACTAAAGCTTTTCAAACATCCTTTAGATTTTGACATTTATTGCCAGATACATATGTGTGTGTGTCTTCTTTTTTACATAAGAGAAATAGAACTTTACTATTTTTTGGTTGTTTTATTTTGTTTTTGCCTCTTGGGTCTTTCCTCTTTCAATATTTCATATTCTCTTGGGATATCGCATCCTGGATGAAATATGATCCTATTGTCTCATTGTCATAATTCTGTCTCGTTGCAGAACCCAAAAGTTGGTACTGATTCACACTTGTGCGTTAGAAACCAGAGGTAAATTTTAAAAGTTTACCTTGAATCAATAAAAAGACTTTTCAGGAAATAGGACTAGAATCACACCACTTAAAAGGATGGGCCAAAGAACAGAAAGCATTAAGCTATCTGCACTAAAGGGGACAAGTAAGAGTGTGTCTGGAAACTACGGTACATTTACACAGTGGAATATTATAGGTTCACCAGGAAAAAATGTCATGAAAGTTGCTAGTAAATATAGAGAGACTATCATGATACGTGAAATGAGTCAAATGGAGAGAGACAGAGTACTCATCTGTGAAACATCTGTTTAACATCTGTTTGTAACATTTGTTACAAAAAAAGAGTAACATGAGACTAATACCTAGGGATAGTGGGACAAGGGCCAGGAAGGCTGGTCTATTGATGGAAGCTTGCCACAAATAAAAGAGTAGGGGAAGGGCAGTTAGGCTAGTGAAAGAACCACTATGAAGAGATAGCTGGAAATGATTTCTCTGGACAAGAACTGAGTGCTGAAAGTAGGTAAAGGAATATACGTGATAACTTCTCAGTACCTGTATTGCAAACCATAATGCCCAGAAGGAAAGAGAGGGAGAAATAGAAGAAAAGTGCTTGCCGTAGAGACAGGCTGCAGGAGCGGGGTAGGGGGGAGCATGTGGGGAAGCTAGCAGCAGGGAAACTGGGGACATTGGTGGTGGGAAATGTACAATGGGGAAGAGATGGGTATTGGAAGATGCTATGACTGAAACCCAACCATGAGCAGCTTTGTAATTGTGTATCTCACAGTGATTCAATTTTAAAAAGATAAAGAAAACAAGAAAAGTGTGTCTGGAAAAGTTTGCTGTCAAATATACCTACTAAAGAGAGTCGCACTTTGCCAACTTGCTCCTACTTCCCCACCTCCATCACTTTTATTCCCAGCCAGCATTCACAGAGTACCTGAACTAGAAACTGTGCATACTAGAACCAAATTGGGGGATTGGTTTATAAAGATCAGCAGAAGCCCATGTTCACTAAGCTTTTACCAAGCTCCAAGGAAACAATTTTACCATATAAAGAGCTTCGTGAGCCTCTGGAGAACATTTTCTGATGATAGGTAAGGACCTGCTCCAATCTTCTCAAGTTCGTCCTCTGTTGCTTTATGCTCAAGTATCTGTAGAATCTACCAAGAAGCAGGCAGAACCACTACCTCTTCTTGATGTCAACAGCTAAAAATGGAACTCTTAGAAGCGATTGGGAGGCTTTTGTGCCTTTCTAACTTTATAATATTTCTCACTGTGCTCTCTGAGTTGGTGCTATGATTCTAAACGGGGTACATAAATTTTCACAAGGAGAATTATTTTTCACTTCACTTTAAAAAGAGTGTGATTTTTTAAAAACCACCTTTCTATTTCAAGTACAACCATCCATTCATTATTCAATTCCTACCCAACTAGTCAAATATTTGTTAGACATACCTAGGGTGCATACCACCTTTGCAACCCTAAATGGAATAAAATTATTCCTTGTGAACAGGATACAAGATCCATAAAGATGTTTCATCTACTTGAGTTCAGAAGAATCAGACTTTGAGAATTTCCCATAAAATAGTTATTCTAAATGAGTGTGTTTTGTCTGAATGATGTTAGACTAAGAATCAATGACAGGATTTTAAATAAACATTTAAATTCCTAGAAGGAATACCCAGCTTCATGGTAGGAACTAGAATAATAGACTCCATTTTCAAACATTTAATTAGAAGAAAAAAATATCGTTTCTTGAATGAATTTCCTCATGATACTCTAGTCCTTTTGATTACAGAGTTTTAAAAACCTCAGTATGGTTTTCAGCCTAGGCCTTTACGACTGCCATTGAAGAATGTAATAAAAACACTGAAGTTTTGCAAGTTTGAGGCAATAGCCACTAGAGGCCAGCATTCCCCTTCTCTTAATATTTAATGCTTGGCTCTTACAAAACTGAGCTCTACCTGGTGGGTTGAGAAATATGGAAAATCTTAAGATATTTGCAATAAAAGTCATTATTCTCTGATAAATGCCAATGAAATAAAGAAATTATCTATGTGACTTTTTCCTATATTTAGGCTGAAATTCTAAACTAGTTTGACCAAGGTGTTATTTTTCATGGTTGAGAAATTATCATATCATTTAAATTTGAAATTCTTAATTATATTACCCTTCATGGGCTGGAGCGATAGCACAGTGGGTAGAGCGTTTGCCTTGCATGCAGCTGACCTGGGTTCGATTCCTCCACCCCACTCGGAGAGCCTGGCAAGCTACTGAGAGTATCCCGCCTGCACTGCAGAGCCTGGCAAGCTACCCGTGGCGTATTCGATATGCCAAAAACAGTAACAACGAGTGAGCCTCACAATGGAGACGTTACTGGTGCCCGCTCAAGCAAATCGATGACAGTGACATCACACTTCATGAGGATTTACCTTTTTGTTTTGAGAGACCACTACTGGCTCCGTGTTCATCACTCCTAAAGGTGCTTAGGGGACCATAGGCAGTGCCTGGGTCCATCATGAGCAAGGCAATAGGGAACTGTAATCCTTGTACTCTTTCTCTAAGCCAGATTTTTAAATTTATTATTATTCTGGGGCCACATCTGGTGATGCTCAGAAGCTACTCTCAGTTCTGTGCCATAACCTGTACCCTTGCAAAAAAATGTATGTCCTCAGCCCATTGAGAGATTTCTTAAGTAGTTTTTTGATGCATAGTTTCCTCTTCAAGCACACTGATTTCTAAAATGTGCAAACATCAAGTATCATGGCCATGACATTAATGCTGGCATTACTTGCTTGATGACTTGCCTTTGGAGCCCAGTGTCTTCCTGCATTTGCTTCTTATTTCACTTGTCTTAATCTTTCATTTTTGTGACTGCTCATTTAGAAAATGTTCACAGCTTTCAAGTTTGTGTGTTATGTCCTCAATTAGATGGAAGCTCAGTGAAGACCCGGACTTTGCTTTACATTTTTCTCTCATCTCCAGTCTTCAAGATAAGCTGTTGCAGAAGACATGTTCAATAAAAAATTTTTTCTTAATCAAATAAAGTGGAAAGTGGTACTGCAAAAAAAAAAAAACAAACAGCACAATGATCGATGGCAAATTACCTAGAGGAAATAATTGGCATCCTGTCATTCCATATGTGGTTTCCATTGCATCTATACTTGCTATTTTGACATCACTTTTTCTAGTTTCCTGTTTTGTGTTTCATTTCATCAGAACCCAAGCCAGACACTAATCGACAGACTAGTCGCCGAGGCATGATTCATTTATTTTTTGCCTTGGATTCAGTATTTATTTCTCAGAAAAGTAATCTATATATTATTATTATTTTTTATTTTTTTAATTAGTGAGTCACCGTGAGGGTACAGTTACAAATTTACCTATTTTCGTGCTTGTGTTTCACTCATACAATGTTTGAGAACCCATCCCTCCACCAGTGTCCATTCTCCACCACCAATTAACCCAGTATCCCTCCCGCCCTCCTATCCCGTCCCCGCAACCCGACCCCTGCCTCTGCAGCAGGGCATTGCATCCTGTTCTCTCTCTCCTTTTGGGTTTTGTGGTTTGCGATAGGGGCATTGAGTGGCCATCATGTTCAGTCTCTAGACTACTTTCAGCATGCGTCACCCTTCCTGCGTGGGATCTCCAACCACATTTTACTTGGTGTTCCCTTCTCTGTCTGGGCTGCCTTTCCCCTAGCATGTGAGGCCAGATTCCAAGCCATGGAGCCAACCTCATGGTACTATATACTACTATTCTTAGTCTCCTACTCTGTTATTTTATATTCCACAGATGAGTGCAATCTTTCTATGTCTGTCTCTCTCTTTTGGACTCATTTCACTTAGCATGATACTCTCCATGTTGATCCACTTATATGCAAAGTTAATGACTTCATCTTTTCTAATAGTTGCGTAGTGTTCCATTGTATAGATGTACCAAAGTTTCTTTAACCAGTCATCTGTTCTCGGGTACTTGGTTTTTGTTCCAGATTCTGCCTATTGTAAACAGTGCCGCGATGAATATGTAAGTGCAGATATCATTTCGACTATACTTTTTTGTTTCTCTGGGATATATTCCCAGAAGTGGTATTGCTGGATCAAATGGAAGCTCAATTTCTTTTTTTTTTTTAAGAAGTGTCCGTATTGTTTTCCAAAGGGGCTGAACCAGTCGGCATTCCCACCAGCAGTGTAGAAGGGTCTCTTTCTCCCCACATCCTCTCCAACAGCGGTTGCTTTTGTTCTTTTGGATGTATGCCAGTCTATGTGGTGTTAGATGGTATCTCATAGTTGTTTTGATCTGCATCTCCCTGATTATTAGTGATGCAGAGCATTTTTTCATGTGCTTTTTGGCCATTCGTATCTCTTCCTTAGAAAAGTTTCTGTTCATTTCTTTGCCCCATTTTCTGATGGGGTTGGATAATTTCTTCTTGTTGAGTTCAACCAGTGCCTTATATACCCTTGATATTAACCCCTTACAGATGGGTATTGGATGAATATCCTTTCCCATTCTGTATATTGTCTTTGTATTTTGGTCACTGTATATTTTGCTGTGCAGAAGCTTCTTAGTTTAATATAGTCCCATTTGTTTATTTCTGTTTCCATTTGGTTGGTCAGTTGCGTGTCACCTTTGAAGATACCTTTAACTTCAATTTCATGGAGGGTTTTACCGACCTTGTCTTCGATGTACCTTATGGATTGTGGTCCAATGTTGAGGTCTTTAATCCATTTTGATCTGATTTTTGTGCATGGTGTCAGGTCGAGGTCTAAGCCCATTCTTTTGCATGTGGTTGTCCAGTTATGCCAGCACCATTTATTAAAGAGGCTTTCCTTGCTCCACTTCACATCTCTTGCTCCCTTATCAAAGATTAGATGATCATACATTTTAGGTTGTGTGTAGGGATATTCCAGCCTTTTCCATTGGTCAGTGGCTCTGCCTTTGTTCCAGTACCATGCTGTTTTAATTGTTATTGCTTTGTAGTAAAGTTTAAGGTTGGGAAGGGTGATGCCTCCCATCATCTTTTTTCCAAGAACTGTTTTAGCTATCCGTGGGTGTTTGTGGTTCCATATGAATTTCAGGATTGCTTTATCCATTTCTTTGAAGAATTTCATGGGTATTTTTATAGGGATCGCATTGAATCTGTATAATGCTTTAGGAAGTATTGCCATTTTGACAATGTTGATTCTCCCTATTCATGAGCATGGGATATGTTTCCATTTCCTCACATCCTCTTTTATTTCATGGAGTAGCGTTTTATAGTTTTCTTTGTAGAGGTCCTTTACTTCTTTAGTTAAACTGATCCCAAGGTACTTGATTTTCTGGGGCATGATTGTGAATGGAATTGCTTTTTTCATGTCCCTTTCCTCTGTCTCATTGTTTGCAAATAGGAAGACCATGGATTTTGGGGTATTAATTTTATAGCCTGCGACTTTACTATACAAGTTTATTGTTTCTAAGAGTTTCTTAGCAGAGGTTTTAGGCTTCTCTAGATATAGTGTCATATTGTCTGCAAATAGAGTTTGATTTCTTCTTTTCCTACCTGGATGCCCTTACTATCCTTTTCTTGCCTAACAGCTATTGCAAGCACTTCCAGTACTATACTGAACAGCAGTGGTGAGAGTGGGCGTCCTTGTTTTGTCCCTGATTTTAGAGGAAAAGCCCTTAGCTTTTCCCCATTGAGGATAATACTTGGCCGAGGCATGATTTCTTATACCCTCTTCTCTACTTTTTTTTTTTAATTTTTAATTAGTGAATCACTGTGAGGGTACAGTACAGATTTATACATTTTTGTGCTCATGTTTCCCCATACAAAGTTCAAGAACCCATCCCTTCACCAGTGCCCATTCTCCACCACCAGTAAACCCAGTGTCCCTCCCACCCTCCCCAGTCCCGTCTCCCCCCACCCCAAACTGCCACTATGGCAGGGTATTCCCTTTTTCCCTTTCGTTCTCTCTCTCTGATTGGGTGTTGTGGTTTGCAATAAAGGTGTTGAGCGGCCATCGTGTTCAGTCTCTAGTCTACATTCGGCACGCATCACCCTTCCCCCGCATGACCTCCGACCACATTTTAGTTGATGTTCCCTTCTCTGAGTTGCCCAGAATGTCTTCTCTACTTATTTTGCTCTGTCAAATAGTTCTAATGATAGGAATTTCTTAGTCAAAATTCCTGTGACATTCACATGAGTGATACTTCAGGTGATAACATTTTTTTAGAGACCTAATGCTTCTGGAGAAAGTCCATGAAGAGGAAGCAAATTTATCTTCTCTTTCCTGTCTCTTCTAACTTCTTAATTTTGCTATTAAATACGGCATTAAATCTGATACTGTACTTTTATTTTTTAAATGTTGGAATTATAAAAGATCTTTGGATGCATCTTTATTGGAATTATAATAGATACTTTGGATGGCTTTTGACTTGAGAGAATAGAGGGAGGTAGACTAGTTATAAAATCCCATTAAAATAATCCATGAAAGATCTAATAGACTAATCTAATAGAGGAGAGACTCATAGAAGAATTCTAAAAAGACAAAATTGCCAGAAATTAAAGATCAGTTGTAAACAAAAGGTGAGTAGGTGGAGGGTAGGTTATATAGATATATGGGTGGTGGGGAGTTTGAGGAACACTGGTGATGAGATGGGTAACTCTGAACACCCAAACCATAAATGTCAGTACCACTGTAAACACCTTACCTTAATTGAAATACAATTGAAAATTTATTAAAGGAGAGAGAGAAACATGATATTTGAAAAGAGGACTGGGAGAAGGAGAAAGGATTGGGAGAAGGAGAAAAAGACTATTATTCCATGATACTTGATTGGGTCAAGAGAATAGGAGGAACAGATAGAGCAAAATTGAGCTGACATATACAAGTGATTGTGTTAGGAGGTGAGAGAGAGAGAAAGTGAGACAGAGAGAGAGTGAGAGAGAGACAGAGAGGAACCACCTGGAAAAATTAACATTTTTCAAAAAAGCAAAAAAAGCTGATTCAGAAAACCAATTGTTTTAGAGCTGTTTTGATGGGGCTAAGGGAGAAGATTTTAGAGGACATTTTCTTTTCTTTCCTTTTCTTTTCCTTTCTTTTCTTTTCTTTTCTTTTCTTTTCTTTTCTTTTCTTTTCTTTTCTTTTCTTTTCTTTTCTTTTCTTTTCTTTTCTTTTCTTTTCTTTTCTTTTCTTTTCCTTCCCTTCCCTTCCCTTCCCTTCCTTCCCTTCCCTTCCCTTCCCTTCCCTTCCCTTCCCTTCCCTTCCCTTCCCTTCCCTTCCCTTCCCTTCCCTTCCCTTCCCTTCCCTTCCCTTCCCTTCCCTTCCCTTCCCTTCCCTTCTCTTCTCTTCTTTTCTTTTCTTTTCTTTTCTTTTCATTTCTCTCCTTTTCTTTTTGTGAAGTCATATTCTGGGATGGTCAGAGGCTACTCTTTTTGACTCTGCACTCAGAAATCACTCTTTGCAGTGCTTTGAGAATCAAATAGAAAGTCAGGGATTGAACCTGGGTCAGCTGTGTATACCTTACTTGTACTATCGCTTCGGCCCCTTGGTTGGTTTCTGGATAAAGAAGATCTTTATCAAGAATTATATTCTGTCATTTTCTTTGCATTATGCACAAATAATCGACCCACCTAGAATTAAGCATATATTATTGTGTAAGGTAAATGTTAACATTTCTGGGTTCTTAGTTGAATAGTATCAAAGTCACTGTTGTCTCATTGTTCATTGATTTGCTCGATTGGGCACCAGTAATGTTTCCATTGTGAGACTTGTTGTCACTGTTTCTGGCATATCAAATATGCCACGGGGAGCTTGCCAGTCTCCGCCATGTGGGCTAGATACTCTCGGTAGCTTGCCAGGCTCTCCAGAGGGACAGAAGAATCGAACCTGGGTCGGTCTCGTGCAAGGCGAACACCCTACCCTCTGTGCTATCACTCCAGCCCAAACAGTATTTTTAGCATCTGAAGTCTGTGTAAATGCCAAAGCATAGAAATGTGTCCTGTCTTGTGAAAATAAATGTTACAAAAACTCGCAGCCATTAACTCAAGTATTTAACTCTGTTCCATTAGTTAAAAATACCTAAGATATTAATTTTATATTGTAGACTTTAGAAATTAATTAATAGTATCAGTTGTTTATGACATAAGTCTTATAGTCAGAATGGCCTCAAAATAGTAATGATGTAACCATTCACAAAGGAAAAGCAAAAGTTATCTAGTTAGGTGTTACACGTGAACCTATATACAAATAATGCTACTGCTCGTGCTCTGAGAGCACCGATCAGCATATGGCAGCTCTAGAGAAGTGGAGAAAAAATAAAATCAAGCAGAAAAAGAAATTTAGAAAGCCCAGGTCACAAAATCTTTTATGTCAAAATAGATTCAAGAAGCTTTGGGATTATTGACAATTTTCAATTGTTGAATAATATTGAATTAAAAGGCTTTCCCACTCCGTATAAAAAGTTCTTCTGTTCATTTGAATTTAATCCTAGATATCTTTCCAGATTTGTTTCTTTTGGTGCCATTAATATGTTATTTCAATTATAGTCTGTTTACAGAAAGTTTTAATGTATGTTTGATTATGTTAAATTTTTATATGGATGAATTTGGAGTGGTTATCATGGATGAAATAACTTCCTATTCAGAATCATTTAATGCCTATCCAGTTAACTACATATTTTTATGGTCTTAATATATAGACCCTATACATTCCCAGGGACTTAAATTTTTTATCGTCATAAGAATATTTTGACTATATTTCCACTTCCAACTATATTTGTAATAAAATAAACGTAATTTCATGTTATTGCTCTGAATGCCCTTTATTAACTTCCCAAATTAATTCTAATTGCTATTTCAGTAGTTTTTTGGTTTTCTGTATATAAAATATATGCAATGCAGATGGTTTAAGGTTTAGTTTACTCTCTTCCAACAGTTTTAGCAAATTATTTACATTTTAGTACCTCTTATTGCTAAAATTTCAAAGAAAATGCTGCCTTGTTTATTCAACAAATTAAAATCTAAATCCATTGAGATTTTTGTATAATGAAATAAATTACTTTATGAAACCTGGAAACAAAACCAGTAAGTGTTTGTCTCTTCCCATGATCACAGTAAATTTATATCAAAATCTGGTTTAGTCTGCACAAAAGCTCATCTGAAATGCAGAGAAAGCTTCCATAGCCACAACATTGGTAACAAAAGATATATAGCTGCAATTGATGAGTAGCAGTTTTTTTTTTTTTGCTTTTTGGGTCACACCCAGCAATGCACAGGGGTCACTCCTGTCTCATGCACTCAGGAATCACCCCTGGCAGTGCTCAGGGGACCATATGGGATGCTGGGATTTGAACCTGGGTCGGCCGCATGCAAGGCAAATGCCCTTCCTGCTGTGCTATCACACCAGCCCCTTTTTCCCTTTTTTTATAATTGAATTCCCATGAGATATATTACAAACTTTCATGTTTGAGTTTCAGTCATATGATGATTGAACACCCACCCCTCTACCAGTGCACATTCCCCACAAATGTCCCCAGTATCCCTACTCTAGATCCCATCCCTTCCCCTGCCTCTGTGGCAGATAATTTTCCTCTTACTCTCTCTCTGCTTTTGGGCATTATGGTTTGCAATGCAGATACTTAGAGGTTATCATGCTTGGTCCTTTATCTATTTTCAGATAGACACCGTTGGGAAGGACGAGTGGGGAGAGGCTGCTAAAATCTCAGGGCTAGGACGAATTGAAATGTTACTGGACCCACTCGAGCAAATCGAGGTTAGGATCAATGGGATGATAGTGATAGTGCGGGATGATAGTGATAGTGATAGTGATCTACTTTCAGCACATATCTCCCATCCTAAGCAATTCCTCCAAATATCATTGAATAGTGATCCCTTGCCTATTCCAGCTGCCTTCTACCCCAGCTCATGAAGCAGGCTTCCAACCGTGGAGCTATCTTCCTGGCCCTTGTATCTACTGTCCTTGGGTGTTAGTCTCATTATGGGGTAAGTTTTCAAACTGCCATTTCAAAGTTATTTTCTATAGTCTCTGCCATTCAGAGTGAATACTAAAGTTAGAATAACAAATAAGTGAACGCAAACTCTCCTTTTTCAGTATCACAAAGTGATGATATAATAGCATATAATATATTGTGAACATATTAGTATAGACTTGAGCAGTTTAAAGTTTGAACAATCAACTTAAGGGGAAATGAGATATACCTTGAAGAATTATTGTAATGGTATCAAATAACATATACATTATACATTTTGGAGGAAAATTTGTGAGTGAAAGTTAAAGAAATTGCATATTTTAAGTATACAAGGAGAAATTATAGAGTATACAGTTTTGATTCTATTATTTTGGTGGTGGTGGCAGGGGGCTGTTGGCATACTGGCTGTGCTCAGGGATTACTCCTGGCATTCCTTGGAGGACTGTTTGTGGAGCTGGGAATTGAACCCTGGTGGGCTATGTGCAAGGCAAACAACCTTCCTACAGTACTATTTCTCTGCCACCACATATACCATTTTATTTAGTATATCCTGCTTTGTTTATATAATTAAATTAATAATGTAAAAAATTGCAGTGAGCTGAGAAATTCCCCAAAATGCTCCATTCAGTTATAATTATCAGAATATTTTGAAACACAAATTTCCCAAACTGGAAATACTGCAAATAACGTTTTCAAAGAGAAATGGAAGTATGTTTGTTGCTAGATTTGTTGGATTCCTGAATATTTTCTTTTGATAAAATGGAAAATTTTATAAAAAATTGTATTATATTAAGTTTAATTTATATCTTATTTTATGTACTATATATTTAACTTCAGTCCTCCTTCTAACAGGATGAGAATGTTATTCAGGTATCCCAAAGAGGAATCAAAAGAGCTATGCTTCGAGTATCACGTTTCACTCAAGTGAGAGAAGGAATCTGGAGTTCCGACCTCCACCAATGGTCAAGAATCAGGGACGCTGTCTCGTTTGCCAAGGCATTGAAAAGCAGATGGGTCGGACACGTAATGCGGTTTAGAGATGACCACTGGACTAGAGCTGTTACCGACCAGATTCTACGGGATGTCAAAAGCCTGCATGGCCATCCACCTACGAGATGGTCAGACTTTTTGTCAAGACCCTGAATGAACGGTTTGAGGCTCTTTGTGTTCCTGGAGTGAGCAGACGCCATTGGGCTACACTAGCACACAACAGGGATAAATGGAGATGTTACTGGCGCCCGCTCAACAAATCAATGAACAACGGGATACAAGTGATATATTTAACTTATCATAAACGTAAAATGAGAAAAAACAAAATGAGATATGGGAAGATTAACAAGAGTGTGAAAGTGTGATGTGATAAACAATTTTCAAGAAAAAGAATAGAGATTTGAAAGGTAAGATGGAGGGCTAGAGAGATAGTATAGAAAGCAGGGAGGGCACCTGCTTTTCAGCTGATTATCTGTGTTCAGTTCCCCACATCACATAGTGTCCCCTGAGCACTTCCAGAAGTGATAGCAGAGCTCAGAACCAGGAGTAAGACTTGAGCACTGGGAGGCATGGGCCCCACGCCAAAAATTTAAAATTAACAAATAAATGAAGTAAAAGTGAGACTGAGACTGACAGAAGAGAATATACAATTACTAGATTGCACAAAATACCTCATTCTATTTTCTAAGGATCATTAACAAAAATCTTAAGGCATTTCATTGCTCAATTTTTATAATATATTTTTTGTTCAATGTACAGTAGGTCAGTTTTTATTTTTGAATGTAAACTAGGATATAACTGAGATTAAAGAAATGTTTTACTTTACATGTTTACACTAAAACAAAAAATTCTGAGAGTAATAGTGTACATTTGTTATGTTGGAAATGGAGGGCCACCAGGTAATCTAGTTAATTTAATTGATCATTTAAAAAGTTGCCCACCAAAAAGGTAGCCTGTTAAGTAGACATTGGAAAAAGCTGGGGGAATAAATAAAAGAAAAAAGGGCAGCTCAGTCACCAAAATTCTTCTTTGTTACCTCACCTATGTACAAACTGAGGACAGGACAGCAGAGTTTCTTATTATTCTCACATGGCCATGGCCAGAGAACCATGGAAAATCATGGGGAGAGGGAACCCCTAGGCCACTGCCCCAGAAGTAGGCCAGTGACAGACTATAGAGTATCAGTGACAGACTAGAGGAACAGTGCTGCATTTTGAGAGATAGAATCAGTGAGAGACCTGAGGGACTTTGAGGGGTAGAACAGTGAGATGCCAATGCTAAGGACTATTATGGGAGCCATCATGAGTCATGGACACAGAACATCAGGGGATCCAAAACTACTTTCATAAAGCTGTTAAACAAATTTATTAAAAAAAGGAGTCTTGTATGCGAATCTTTCACACTTACTCAGGGACCAAGAGCTCAAGAATAGAACTATTTTTGCATGGACACATTTGTACCAAAGGGGAAACCTTTCATTATGAATATAGTTTCTACTTTATATTATTTATATTATTTCTATGCATTTATTATTATTTTCAGATATTCAAATAAAATTTTAAACATTATGTTGAAAATTACTTCGTTCAGATGAGCCTCACACATAGGGGAGCCAGAGGAAGAACCTAGGTGTGCAGGACCTACGGCCGAGATCTCCAAAGTTGCTCAGGTTGGGACTGGGCCTCCTCCACCCAGATCCCCCATTTTCCAGTAGCTAGACAGTCACACCCAGAGACTGCCCCAGGCGTTGTGTAATCCCATCAATGGCCAAAATCCAGAGACTATAAAACCAAGCTCCCAGAAGACATCTAATAGCCTAGTTCTCACTCTTGGCGAACTTGATAAGCTACTGAGAGTCTATTGCCCATTTGGGAGAGCCTGGCAAGATCCTCATGGGGTATTCATATCCAAAATACAGTAACAGATATATACATACCTCTTGGAGAGCCCCGCAAGCTACCAAGAGTATCCCGCCCACACGTCAGAGCCTGGCAAGCTACCCAGGGCTATTCAATATGCCAAAAACAGTAACAAATAGGACTCATTCCCCTGACCCTGAAAGAGCCTCCAATCGTTGGGAAAGATGAGTAAGGAGAGGCTGCTAAAATCTCAGAGCTGAGGGTAAGAGAGACATTACTGGTGCCCACTTGAGTAAATCGACGAACAACGGGATGACAATGATATAGTGATTGACAATTACTAATTTTTGAGCTTGACCATTAAAGATACTTTTGACTTTCTATAATACTATCATAATATTTAATATTGATGAGCATGCATTTGGAAAGAAATTATAGAAACTATATAAACCAAATACCTCAATTGCATTCTAAGAAGTTTAGTTTTTTAAAAAAAAATTAAGGCTCTCTCTATTTTGATCAGAACTGTGGATGTGCTCATGTTAAAAAAAAAACAAGACAAAATTCTATAAACAGGGAAGAATGGAGGCTTTCTAATATGGAACCCAGATCCAATTGCATAAAAAAAGAAAAGTATGTAGGAAGAGCCTATAATTTTCGCTACTATCTTTGGTCTTGGAGAAATGCCTAGGTTGGTTACAAAGAGAACTTTGGGGGAAGACTCTAAATCTACCACACTATAAAAGAGAAAATGGGAAATCAGATGGATAGCTTCATTACAAACATGAGCCATGCAATATCATTGAGTGTTAAAAGAATAACAGCAGGATTTCCATTGATTTTTCTCCAAACTAAAATATTACTATGATTTAGCAATTTAAATTATTTGGAAATAAGTGAATGCAGCTGTAAGCCATCAATTACAGTTAAACTCATCGTGAACCTGCTTTCTGGGCCAGTTTTCACACATCCCAGTAACTCAGTAATGAAAACTAATCTTTGCTCTCTACAAAGCACAGTTTCTCTTGCATTCTATCCTTCCATTTTTTAAAAGGTGCTATGTACGATGTCTTTATTCTTATATTTCCACATATGGTATATATACAGTCTTCTATTTTCTGAAGAATTTATTAAAATACAGGTTCTAGTTTCATAGAACTGGGGTAGGAGGCCTCTGGGATTTGGTGATTCACAAATTTTCATTCTCTATAGCCCCTGGTGTAACTAGAGTCTCTAAAATACTGAAAGAACCTCTTCAATGATGATTAGCACATTGACATTAATATAGCACACTTTATAAAATTTTCCCTTTGATGGGAAATATTCAGGGATCTACCAAACTCAAATGAGTCATTTATCATCTTTCATAATTCTGAGCACAGTGTCAGCATGTCATTCTCTGAAGGTCCTAAATTCTGAAATAACTTTCTAATTTCATTTTCCACCACTCTCTTTCCAGAAGGTCCAGTTTTAGGCAAACCATTCAAATATTCTCTGTCAGCAGTTTCCAGTTCCATCCTGAAGAGAACATAGCAGGGTTGCTGCTTTTCTTCATCTCCACCCTTTCCCTGCTGTTTTCCCTTGGCAGGTAAATCTCCTGGGATTTACCATCCCAGGAGAACGGAAAGATTACGTTGAGGAAAATGAGCAGCCAGAGTTGAGATGGATCGTAAAGAGTGAGCTGCATTGAAATGAAGAGGAACAGTAATTCTATCTTTGGGGCAGAAAGTTGCTCGGTCTGGCTATGAAATCGAAAAGAAAAGCTTTTCTCTTTTTCCCATTGGGAATATGTAGTGTTAGGACCCACCCTGTGCTAGCAACTCAAACCTGCTT
Organism: Sorex araneus; assembly: GCF_027595985.1. Taxonomy (NCBI): domain Eukaryota; kingdom Metazoa; phylum Chordata; class Mammalia; order Eulipotyphla; family Soricidae; genus Sorex; species Sorex araneus. Next base: position 199,149,462 of record NC_073313.1, read on the forward strand.
AGTCATCCCAATGGTAAAGGAGAGTGAGATGGCAGTGCTCGTGAGGAGCTGACTTCAAGGTTCTGTTTGATGTTGCAGAGCATGTCTATGGCACATCTCTCAGGATTAGGGGGAAAACACTACTAGTGGTTTTCTGATACATTTGTTATTAAACATCATTAAGTGTCATTAAGTCTGAGCTTTCAATAAGTTTAATTAGCTGTTCTGTATGGTCTATAAAAAGAAGTGTGGTGTAACCTTACACTTGGCTATTGACAGATTATGCTTTAATGTTGTTTAAGTTAGAATAGAAATTAAGCTCATAATTTTTAGAGGAGTCATTAATGAAGTTTTGCTTAAAACATTCCCTTTTTGGTCAACATGTTATTATGGAAAATTAACAAGACTGAAAAAGTAAACAATATAAAAGTCATCTCTTATTACATTGTAGGTCTAATATGAAGGTGATCATTTGTTTTCTGCAGTTTTAATGCACCTTTGGTTTTCACCTTTTTTCCCCTCCTGTGAACCAACTTTGCTTAATTGTTTTTTCATTTCACTTTCAATTTGCTTTCTTCTGAAGAGTGTAATGTATATACTTTCACACAGTCAATATATCATAGATTAGATATTTTCCTTTGGTGGTGGAGAATGCGCACTGGTGGAGGGATGGGTAATCGATCACTGTATGACTGAAATGTAATCACGAAAGTTTGTTAGTCTGTAAGTGTATCTCACAGTGATTTATAGATATATAAAATATATTTTATATATTAAATATATTAAAAATAAGTTTGGAGTGATTTTTTTTCAATGTACCAGGACAATTTATGTCAAATACTGTAGGAAATTATTTCCTCTCAAAATTATTATAGGGTCTGGAGAGATAGTAGAGTGGGTAGGGTGCTTGCATTGCATGTGGCTGACCAGGGCTCAGTACCTGATACCACATATGGTCCTCTAAGCACATCAGGAGTGAACTCTGAGCACAGAGTCAGGAGTAATCCCTGATTACTCCTGATAACATACATGTGTATAGCACATGTATATTATACATACATATATATAATATCTAATATATAAATTATGTCGAATTTTACAAAACAGCCTTAAATAATTTCATTACCTCTCAGTGTTTTTTTTTTTGAGTAATTGTATAATATTATACCAGTTTCAGGTCTGCCACATTGAAGAGCATATGTGTATCTACTACACTCAATTCACTATGGAAAGTACAATTCTATTCTTTATTATTCAGTCTCATGCCCAGTAATGCTCAGTCTTTATTCCAGGGTCTACCCTCAGAAATTACTTCTGATGGTGCTTGGGAGATCATTTAAGATGAGGGGATTGAATCTGGGTCTGCAGTGCTCAGGACAAAACTCTAACCACTGTACTACTTCTCCAGCCCCATCGGTGCTTATTTCTCACTGTGTGGATTTATGATACCCCCTTTTATATAAATTATATTTATAAAATCATAAAATTTATAAAATATATTTATAAATTATAAGTATTTAGAATACTCCTCCTTTATATAAATTAGAACTTCCCTCAAAGAACCAGCATTTTAATTTATTAAATTTACTACATACCAATGGACTAAGGACTAGAATGATAGCACAGCAGGTAAGGCATTTGCGTTGACTCAGCCTACCCGGGTTTGATTCCTCTGTCCCTCTCGGAGAGACCGGCAAGCAACCGAGAGTAACCTGTCTGCATGGCAGAGACTGGCAAGCTACCTGTGGTGTATTCGATATGCCAAAAACAGTAACAACAAGTCTCACAATGGAGACATTACTGGTGCTTGCTCAAGCAAATCGATGAACAATGGAATGACAGTGATACAGTGCAGTGTTACTATATACTTAATAATTTCTGCCCTCTATTTTGCTATGTATTTTTTCTTTTTCATTTTTGTTTGTTTTTTTGTCTACACCCAGATGTACTCAGGATTTACTTCTGGATCTGTGGTGTCTGAGATAAAATTGGGCTTACTTATGTGCAAGGCAAGCAACTTACCTATTATGAAAGCTCTCTGATCCCATTTGCTATTTTTATTCTTATCATTTCTTGTGATATACAATATTTGTTTCTTTATTTCACCCAGGATTTCAGTTTGGGATTTTAATTAGCTTATCTTTGTTCTGCGCCTTATTGATAAAATACTTAAAAAATAAATTTCTCTCGGATCACAGCTTTAATTATATGTCATATATTGTTTGTAGTTTAACTTTTTTTTAAAGAAATGCTATAATTTAATTAAAGCATTTTCCATTGGTTTGAATTTTGTTTTTGTTTCTTTTTTCCTTTGTCTTGCTTTTTGGGTGACACCAGAAGAAGCTCAAGATTTACTCCTGGCTCTGTATTCAGGAATTACTCCTAGCAGTTCTCGGAGACCATATGAGATTCTGGGGATTGGATCCGGGTAGCCCATGCAAGGCAAATACTCTACCCGCTAGCATTTTCCTTTATACCATTATTTCTTTTTGAAAAAATGCCTTTTATTTTTTTTAATCACTGTGAGCTACACAGTTACAAAGTTGTTCATGATTGGTTTTCAGTCATACAATGTTCCAATACCCAATACCTTGTACCAGAGTGCATTCCCCATGACCAATGTCCTAATTTTTGTCCTGTGACACTTCCCACCTGCCCGCTCCACTCCAGCTAGTCTCTATATCATGTATTTTATGTATTTTTCTTCTCTCTCTCTCTTTCTTTCTCTCTCTCTTCTTACTCTCTCTTCTCTTTTTCCCCTTTTGGTGCATTATTGTTTGCAATACAAGTACTGAAAGGTTAGCATGATATACACCATTGTTTCTTATAGAGAATGTTTACATTTTCAACTGGGAAAGAAAGTAGATACTTTTTATTATGAATTTTCATTTATAGTGTGCTTCATTAAGACCATGTTTTAATTATTTCTACATTAGGAGGATTATTGGAGATTTTACTTTAAAATTTTAGTAATATCTAATATTTTGTTAATAATTATTTTATATAATATATGATGTTTGTGTATGATAATATGCTCTTAAGAAGTTATACAAATTATTATTGGTAGTAAAATTTGAATATTATTTATAAAATCTAAGTTATCCAAGAAGTGAGAAGTGCTTCATATTCCATTTTTTGTTCTTAGTCCACTCTTTTCACTTGGTCCAGTAATCATTCATTAAAGTTTTACATTTGGACTATTTCTCCCAATATCCCCTGGAGTTTCTACATCATGAAAGTGCAGGTTGTGCTCATGGCTATTTAAATTTATTATCTTCATTATGAGTTATGGTCTTTAATATTTTAACATGCCTGTCCTTCCTTATGTTATTTAATGCTTTTGGGGGCTGATTTAAACATGGTCAAAGATCAAGATGGTTGTTTTATTGATGTTTCCTGATTTATCTTTGCTCACCCCATTATTTTCAGCATTCCTAAATCTTTTTATTTTCAGTATACTTAGAGTAAGTAGAAAGGAATTGGGTTTCTATTTGACATGATAAAAAAAGTCTTTTTAATGGTAAATTAACTTGTTTACACCTATTGATGTGACTAATTGATGTGACTAATTCAACTCAGAGTTGAAACCAAGCATATTAAACATAACTTATTATAACTTAATATATATTATAACTTATTATATATTATAATTGCTATGCTTCTCCATGTCTTCTATTTTCTTGATTTTTTGGTAACTTTTTAAACTTTTTATATTGCCCTGTATCCCTTTACTCTTTATTTAGGGCTTTTTTTTTAGGCTTCTTTCATTTGATTTGTCAGTGTAAATGATGCTTTTTTTTAATCACATTGTTATAGCAAATGTGTTCCAGTTTCTCATCATTTTTTTTTTTTTGAGGCAGTTTGGAGGTTGTTAGAACTAGGAGGGTGGGGGTTGAGGCTCTTCAAGATGGTGCTCAGGAGACTCAATATCCCTCCTAGTTGTTCTTGGTTAACTGGCCATGTCTCAATGTGAGGCCCAAGAATATGCTGCTGCTCAGACCTGGCAGCATCACAGTTTCCCTGGGCCACTCCTGGTTCCCAATGAGGTCTGGAGAACTATAGGGTACTGGGGGTTGAACCAGAGTCAGTCACATAAAAGGAACGAGCCTTAACACCCATAGTATTTCTCTGGCTCCTCTTTGTTCTTTTTATTTCTAGCATTTCTTAAGTTTTATTACTGAATTATGCTAGCATATGTATTATATTTCACTTGTTCACCTTCCTCAACCTTTATTGTAATCTTCCTCATACAATTCAATATATGTGTTAAATATAGTTAGCATTTCATGAAAGCCCTATTGCTGCAATTTTCCCAACTCACATCTGGCTGAATAAAACACACCCTCCAGTAGATTCTTTAGGAATGACACACAAGTACTGCATTCTTTGGAATGGGTCATATTGAAAATTATTTTCTTGCACCTTGAACCTGTATGTAGAGGTGAGAGGATTGAGTAGTTTCCTGAGATGCTTAATTTTAGAATTCTTTTATCCTGTTGGCAAAATAAGTGCAATTTCTTCCTTTTATATCTTTTAGGAAGACAAGTTGATATAACTCTTGGCTCTGATTCTCATTCATTCATTATTCTTCCTAAACATTTAACACCTGCTCCTACTTGTTTCTTTTACTGTCAGACCTCCAAAGATTTCTCTCTGTGATGTAATATAGAAATCAAATACAGAAATTTTTGTTTATTTGGATATAATACCAAGACACGATGTGAGGAAAATACATGCCAGGATAGACAACAGTGTGGTAAAGCTGGTTTTTCTTAATACACATAAAATTAAAAGAAACACAAACAAACTCTGCAGGCTAAGAATGGTGCGCATACAGTGCAAACCACACAAATATGAGGTCTTAAGATCCCTACCTGCCATCCCAATAAAAACAAGCTATGCAGTTTTGATTTTTAATTTAAAAACCTCCTTTATTTACTAAACTCTGTTTAGTTAATCAAGGGATTTCACACAAGATGAAAAAGTCTTGAAAGAAAGCCAGGAAATTTTGCCAACGATTTTGATCAAGGAATGTTGGTTGACTGAAGGAAGTGCCTGATAATAGCAAATGTTACATATTAATTTCAATATTTCTAGTAGATGATTTTTTAAAACTTAATTGTGTAGTTCTGTGTGACTAAAAAACAGTAATTCTAAAAAGATGAATCAGCGCCTCTGTCAGGGGACAGGACCTGCAGTGACTCTATCTCTCTCTAGATTATGAACATGGCTTTCCCTGGCAATAGCCGTGTTTCATATCTGTGCCTCTCAAGGTGAACTGCTAGCTACAGGTGGTGAGTAGATGGAGTAACTAAAATTTAAACTTGCTTATTTGATCTATTTATGTATTCACTTGTGGTCCATGTTTACTCAGCATTGTGGATATTCAGAGAGGCATTCATTAATTTAGTTTTGAGTTATCTTACTAGGGTGGGAGAGAAAAGGCTGCAAAAAGTAAAAGAGTAATTTGAGTGCTAAGGAAAAGAAGATTAATAGGAATTCTCAAATTCTCTCTCTCTCTCTCTCTTTCTCTCTCTCTCTCTCTCTCTCTCTCTCTCTCTCTCTCTCTCTCTCTCTCTCTCTCTCTCTCTGGGGAAGATACACCTGTGATGTTCAGGGCTTACTTCTGGCTCTGCACTCAGGAATTACTCCTAGTGTTGCTTGGGGGACCATATGAAATGCTGGGAGTACAATCTGGGTCAGCTGCTTGCAAGACAAATGCCATATCCATTATACTCTCTCTTTCTCTTATCTATTTGTTTATTCTCTCTCTATGCATTGTATGTTGAACAAGTTAAATTTTAATTAAATTATCAGATGTTATTGTCACTAGTGACATTTTTTCATTATCAAATTACTTTCAATATCTGTTGCATAAACATCAAACAGTGCAATGAGATTTCTGGGCATGTTAATGCTGGTGTGGCCTTTCACATCATTTCATACCTGATGGCCTTCATGTTTAAGTCTTAGGATGGTATTACAAATTCAATTGCTCTCCATCCTTAAGTGAAGAGAGAAAAACATAAAATGCTGATTTTTAAAATTTTTAAAATTTTAAAACATAAAATGCTGATTTTATGAGAAAAACATAAAATGCTGATTTTTAAAATTTTAAAATTTTTTAAATTTTTGACATAACTGAAAACAGAGAAAACAACATGTCTGATTTAGCTTTGAAACACCTTCCAATTCATCATCTTGAAAAAGATCTGCAAAATGAGGATAGTTACCCAGGTTAGGCTGATGGAAGACTCAATATTCTGTTGCTAAGGATCTAAGCCTATTCGTGGTTTCCTATTTTTAGAGTGTACAAGAATGAATCAGAGAACTATGATTAATTATTAATGATTGCGAAATAACACTGTTGGATGACAGAGAGTAGAAAATTTTAATAACAGCTGCTTTGAGGATTCTTTTTAACAAACACATAAAAGGATTTCTGAAGTTATATTTTTGTGACTTTGCAACATCACTTGCTTTAAAATATTTTTTCAAAAATGTACATGATTTAGTTTTGAAAAGAAAAGACCTTGGCAATAAGAAGCTATTTTTACATGAGTTATATCTTTATATATTAACATGGGAATGAAATTCTTAAAACTTAAATATCTGATAGCTTATCAGATTAAAAGAAAACTTTTGGTTTTTGTATTTTTGTGGGATGGGAGTAGGATATAGGCTATGGTCTGCAGTGCTCAAGGCTTACTCCTGGCTCTATATTCAGGGATCACTCCTGGCAGTGCTCAGGAGACCTTAATGGAGTACCTGAGAGCAAACTCAGTCTGGCCATGTATAAGGCAAATGTCCTACCTGCTACACTATCTCTCCAGCTCCAAATATGTATTATGAAGTTAATCAGAGACAGAATTTACCTTTGCAAACTGGAGAGACAAGATAAAAAAGGAAATTTAATGCAATTAAAGAAAGGAAAATTTTTAATAGATCAGATTTATAATAGGTGAAATGTATAGGATACATTTCAGGTAACAAAAACTACCAAAATATAATTTGAAAAAAAGCTACTGTTATTAATAGACTGCTTTCTGTTCTCAAATAATCACAGTCATTTTCTTTCCAAAGTTGATTCATATTTTCCCTTCAGCCATTTACTAAGTAAGTAGATACTAAATAAATACTGAGAGCCAGAGAGTCCTGAGACAGGCAGAAAATATTGCAATGCTTCCAGAAAGACAAAACATCTTCTGTTCTCTAGGCGTTCTGGTGTAGAGGGGGAACAATAAACAAACAATTGCAACCATCAAACTCAAGAAAAGGACAGAGAATGGAGAATTGAAGGCATGTGGCAATGGGTTACCTCAGATAGGGTGGCGGTGATCAGTGGTCTCATCAGAAGAAGTGGCACTTGAATAGCAACCTGATTGCACTTGCTAGAGACTAACAAATCTTTGAAGTTCTTCTACTATTGATTTGTGGATTCCAGAATAAGAACAGTGACTTCACAAAAATGAGAGAGTTCTCATGACCTTTGTTCTCCACTTTCTCTCTTTATTAATTTATTTTTGGTTTGGGGGGCCCTACAAGGTGGTTCTCAGGGCTTACCCCTGGCTCTGCTATTAGGAATTGCTCCTGGCAGGGCTCAGGGTTGACATGGGGTACTGGGGATCCAACCCTGGCCAGCTGCATGCAAGGCGAATGAACTATTTCTCTGGCCCAAGACTTAATACCCTTAAACAGATTTGTTTCATGAAGCCTCTAATCAGCAAACATTTAACAAAGCTTAATTTTGTAGTGTAGTGAAATAAAAAAAAAACTTAAGTTTTTCACTGTGTTAGAGACTAACAATGCTTTAACAGGATTCCTTACCATTTTATCCAAGTGATTCCTTCACTGTCAGATTGTATTTTCCAAGTTAATGCACTATGTAGACATTTTTAAAGAAACAGTATTTTATTCAAAGGCACAATGCATTTTCAAATAACTCATTGCAAATGAGTGTGTGTTATTGAGGTGATGATGAATAAATATTTTTAGGCAGACAAAATGGTATTTGCTGGTTGTGTAGTGACTTTGGTATGAATAATTTAAAATTGGGGGCTGGAGGGATATCACAGTGGGTAGGGCATTTGCCTTGCACGTGGCTGACCCGAGTTCGATTCCCAGCATCCCATATGGTCCCCTGAGCACCGCCAGGAGTAATTCCTGAGTGCAAAGCCAGAACTAACCCCTGTGCACTGCTGGGTGTGACCCAAAAAGCAAAAATAAATAAATAAATAAATAAATAATTTTAAATATTCCTCTTATATAGTAGACCAATACAAAATTTAAAGATAATATATATAATTTTCTCCCTAAAGAGATCTGAGTTACTTGAGATTTGTCAGCCTCTCTAATTTGTCTCTGAATTTCTAGTGGTGATCATGGCTCCAATTACAACACAGAATTCTGCCAGATATTATTTATTGGTGATAAATAGATATGAGCAGTCCATATCCCTATATTTAAAAGTGAATAGAAATGGTCTTTAATTAAGAGTAATATAAAGGTGATAAAATAATTTGTTGAGATGAATGAATCCATACTTGTAAGAATTTTATTCACTTCCTATATATTAGCTTAGACACATATATATCTATATCTATATCTCTACACACTAAAAAACACTATGATTCCTTCCATAAAAAATAATTTTTGTGTGTGCTAACATAGACTTACATCATTCTGTATGATTCAGGATTGCTTTTTCACACTTCTTTAGAAGCTGTCATACCACTTGCATGAACTTTTAAAATAGAATTATGATGCATTAAGTTCTTGGTAACCTGAAGCCAATAATTTTTTTTTCTTTTTTTTTTTTAAATTTATTTATTTTTAATTAGAGAATCACCGTGAGGGTACAGTTACAGATTTATACACTTTTGTGCTTATACTTCCCTCATACAAAGTTCGGGAACCCATCCCTTCACCAGTGCCCATTCTCCACCACCCGTAAACCCAGTGTTCCTCCCACCCTCCCCAATCCCATCTCCCCCCCCACCCCACCCTGCCACTGTGGCAAGGCATTCCCTTCTGTTTTCTCTCTCTAATTAGCTGTTGTGGTTTGCAATAAAGGTGTTGAGTGGCCGCTGTGCTCAGTCTCTAGCCCTCATTCAGCCCGCAACTCCCTTCCCCCACATGGCCTTCGACTACAATGTAGTTGGTGATCGCTTCTCTGAGTTGACCTTTCCCCGGAACGTGAGGCCAGCCTCGAAGCCATGGAGTCAACCTCCTGGTACTTATTTCTACAGTTCTTGGGTGTTAGTCTCCCACTCTGTTATTCTATATACCATAGATGAGTGCAATCTTTCTATGTCTGTCTCTCTCTTTCTGACTCATTTCACTCAGCATGAAACTTTTCATGCCCATCCACTTAACTACAAAATTCTTGACCTCCTTTTTTCTAACAGCTGCATAGTATTCCATTGTATAGATGTACCAAAGTTTCCTCAACCAGTCATCCGTTCTGGGGCATTCGGGTTTTTTCCAGATTCTGGCTATTGTAAACAGTGTGAAGCCAATAATTTTTATTTAAAATTTAAACCATATCAATTTAAATCATATCTCTTCATTCTCAGCAATGGAAAACAAATTACCAAATGCTTTCTTTTCAGCAGATCGACTTTAGGGGGGAGAAACTCCAAATCAATAATAGTGAATTTTTTTTGTTTAAATATTGAATGTAATCAAAGTAAAGTGAAAGTAAAGTGAAATTTACCAGTTACACATGCGGGGTGGGGGGCTGGGGAGGTGGGGGGAAGCGGGGAGGTATATCGTGATTCTTGGTGGTGGAATATGTGCACTGGTGAAGGGATGGGTGTTTGAGCATTGTATAACTGAGACTTTAACCTGAACGCTTTGTAACTTTCCACATGGTGAATTAATAAAAGAATTTTTTAAAAAATTTAAACCATAGAAAGATTTCTTAGAATGACTTAAAGAGAAAATTGAATATTTCATGTAATTCTGGAGCGATAGCACAGTGGGTAGGGCATTTGCCTTGCACGCGGTCAACCCCGTTTGACTCCTCCATCCCTCTTGGAGACCCCTGCAAGCTACCAAGAGTATCCATCACAATGGAGATGTTACTGGTGCACCCTTGAGCAAATCGATGAACAATGGAACGACAGTGCTACAGTGTGACTAATTGAACCATATGCAACAGTGCTACATGTAATTCTATATTTGCCCTTTGACTTTTTTAGGCTGTGCATAGAACACTGAAGAAAGAGAATAAAATAAATTGTAGTCAATAGTATAACTCTCTCATGAATGCACAGCTTTGACCTCTGGCTCCTTTACCATATTTTCATCTCTGACTCTGATCTTCCTACTCTTAGAGGAACCCTTGTATTGAAAGCACCAGGATTATCTTTATCTTAAAATTTTTCATTTGGGGAATGAAGAGAATTTGAAGTTGCTGGAGCACTCACCTTACATGCAGACAACCAGAATTTGATACCCAGCACCCTCTATGGCCCCCTGAGAGTAGCCAGGAGTGAAGCCTGAGCACAGGAAGGAAGATTGGAGGCTCTGGTAAAATATGTTGGAAAGAATGGCCTCTGATAAATCAGCCAGAAGGCATGAAGATCTTTGACACAAAGGACCCTTTTCAGGAGCAGAATTTCTGCCACGAGACACCAGCAAGAAAGTATCCCTGAAAGGAGAGACACCAGAAGCAGATGGAGGAAGGCTGATATAGAAACCCTAAATTGGGAGACCCAAGAGATAATATAGCAGGTTGGGAATATGTCTTACACACTACCTGGATTTAATTCTCAGCATCCCATGTGGTCCACCAAACACCGCCTATAGGAAACTCTGAGCATCCTGGTAGTAGCACCAAAACACAAACAAACAAAGAATGGATCGCCTGAAGTCCCCACCCTTCCAGGAAAGTCCCATTCTTTTCTTCTTGTGTAAAGAAAATTGGACAAAGGGGGTTAAGGAAAATATCCATAAATTTTTTAATTTTTAATTTATTCTTTTATTGAATCACCATGTGGAAAGTTACAAAGCTTTCAGGTTTAAGTCTCAGTTATACAATGCCCGAACACCCATCCCTTCACCAGTGCACATATTCTACCACCAAGAATCACGGTATACCTCCCCCCACCCCCACCCCCCGTGTGTAACTGATAAATTTCACTTTACTTTGGTTACATTCAATATTTAAACAAAAAACTCACTATTATTGTTTGGAGTTTCTCCCCCCAAAGTTGGACCTGCTTAAAAGGAAGCATTTGATAGTTTGTTTTCCGTTGCTGAGAATGAAGAGATATGAGGTCATGTGGCTGCACTATCTGCTGCATGGTTTTGGATTTCTGGGAAAATAATCATACTTAACCCACCCCAAAATGTTACTTTGGGCTTTTCTGTGAGGGGAAAGATGACGGACCCATAAGCCTGAGTAAGATTATGACCCACTTTCCTTTCCTTCAATGAGCAGTTCCTTGCTCCATACTTAGTCCACAGTGCCCTGAAAAGTTGGGTGGCAGGAATCATCTCCCACATGATGCAGAGCACATGGACTTTAGGAGCAGTTTGACACCTAGAGTGCTGGACTTGAGCATCAGGAGGTACAAGGGCTCCTAGCAGACTCATCCGTCCTGAATTTCCCAGTAAGTTACCCAGGTGACAGAGGCAGGTACAGAGAAGTGATTGATTTTCTTATGGAGTCTGTCTTCTCTCTCCTCCACAATTCACAGAAGATACCAGGGCAACCTACACCTCTGCTGTGACTGTTGCATCGTCTACTCCTACGTGTTTCAGTATCTGGCCCACGGAATGCCTTTATTGTTTTATGCTAGAAACCCAGAAAATCACACCTTTCCCGACACTTTCTCTCCTGCTTCACAACATCTCAATTGTTGAATTAAGCTGGATTTGTTTCCTTGTCTCTTAAATTGCCTCTCACTTTCATTTGTGCTATTGCCATCTCGGTGAAGAAACACTTTTTAATTTGGCCTAGTGACCTGCCCAATAACTACTTTCTGTCAACAATCTATTTTGCAACTAACTGCTGGGATAGTACCATAAAAGCCCATGACAACAACTGGTAAATAAGAGATGTTTATTGCAATGTGATTTGTGATTGTAATGTGACTTGTGATGGAATATTATACTCCTGACAACCCCTATTCTCAAATTGAGATAGGATAAAATTCTCATCTTATACTGGAGAGAAACAAGAGGAAAGAAAAGTCAAGGCACATTGAAGAAATTTGAGGAAATCATGTGAAAAGCTGAGGGATAATTTTTCCAGTTCAATTTCTTTAGATGGCATCAGTATAATAAGAGACTGCCAGTATTGCTAATTCGATCTTGGAGATCCCAGAACCATCCCCACAAATGTTTAACTTAGAATGACCAACTATCACTAAACTGTGTCAAACTGAGGTTGTTTCTCTGATGTCAATTGAGGGAATTTTAAGAGCCGTTGTTCCCGTGACTGAAAGCTTACTTATTAGGTGCATTTACAGCACCCTATCAACCTAACCATAACAAAACATCATTTTGAATGGTGGTGACTTTTTTTGGAAGGCATGGACTGTGTTGCAGTCACTGTGGGAAGGTTTAAGTGTTCTAATAAACTCAAATCAAAATGTGTCACCTCCTTAAGTTTAACTTTTTCATCATAGTTTGATTTGTTTTTATAATAATTTTTTTCATCACCTTTTCTCAAGTGCCCAATTTTAATTTTCCCCATGAGGAAAAGTTTGTTGATCTGAAAATATCACCTCCTACCTACATTTCTTAAGTAAAGGCATTCAAAGTCATTTAATAATAAAGCAGGACAAATTATAAATATGACAAACCTCCCCACTTAGTGGACTAGATTTCTTCATCTTCTTCCTCATAGACCATGGTGTTTTCTCATGATTTCAAGCTTAGAGTTTATAACACTGTTTTCTCTGACTTGAATTCTTCTCTTCCACCTCTTATCTGATTAATATTTTTAACCGTTTAAACAATATCTAAAACAATCATCAATTCTTTGAGAAAAGCTCTGCAGTTTTTCACAAAGTTTGTATTCTTGTGCTGAATTTGGTTTCATCTCTGCATTAAAGAATATTACCTTCTTAGCCCTCTTTCCCCAAATTGTGCTTGGTTAATATTTCTCTTTATCTGATCAACCACTCACCAGATCTTTATAACATAAATCTTCCTTAAGCATCTACTTTTTATTGGAGATCTCCAATTATAAGCAACTGAATGGCAACTTTACTGGCATTGACAGATTTTAATGAAATGTTGGGTACAAGCAAAAGGGGATTCAAAAATAAGGATCAATCTAAGAAAAAATGAGTTTCAAGCTTTGAAAAAAAATCAGAATGAAAGTAGGTTTGGAAATGGAGCAATTATTCTTTTCTTCTGGGACTATGGTGAGTTGTTAAAAAATTAATGCCTAGACAAGATAAGTTGGAGAATCATTCCAGAATTATCTGCCTGAGAGTGATATATGAAATCGTGAGAATATTTAGAGTCTCTAAGTCACGCAATTAAAAGAAAAAATATAGGCATATAAAGAGAACAAACATTACCTCATATATAAGTTACAGTTTATATATAATGCAACATGGCAAATTGTCAAAGAAAGAAGCAAACTTATTTTCAGTAAAATAAGGTTAGGTAAGTCTCTGATGTATATACCGTTCTAGTACCTAGGACTGTGTTACACTTCTAAGGTGAGAGAGACGAGAGCAATACAGAGAGAAATAAAGAAAGGAGAGAGGGAGTGAGGAGAGAGAGAGAGAGAGAGAGAGAGAGAGAGAGAAAGAGAGAGAGAGAGAGAGAGAGAGAGAGAGCTCTGTAAGGTTTAATTCTTGGGTGAGCAGTAATTGTTCTGTAATTGTACAAGTTGTAACTTTAATTAGCCAATTAAATCATACTTCCTCATACTTCTTAATATTTAAATAGATTTTGAGATCTCTTTGGATGCTGGAAAACACTCTCCTTTCTGAAATAAAGCCTGTAAATATTCAATAGAAAACCATCTGCATAGTAATTGAGTCACACAAATCCAAATTTCTGGACTTATTTATGCTTATCAAATAATCCCTCCAGTCTAGTTGTTGTTGTTGTTATTCTCCTACTGTGTTTATTTAGGGCCCACATATGAGAGAGATCATTCTGTCTTTCCCTCTCCCTCTGTCCAGCCTAACTTTGAGCAGGAGACTAGGCATGTTGTTCTTAGAATTTTTGAGGCTGCTGTTTGCTGTACAATCACATGAGGGCAGCAAAGAGGCAGAGTAGACCACTCTAGTCCTGAGACGCAAACCTGAAAAACCAGAAGCTCTTAATTTTGGGCGTAGTGTTTTCAGTAGCACCTCTTCAAAAATTAAGTCACATATTGTAATTTTTCAAACAATCTAAGTCAATCGATTTTCCTACTCTGCTCCTTAAAAGAAAAACCAAGGCTTTATCTAAAAATGGGTAAGTAACATGTGAATTTGCAAGAGTTGTATCTGATTTTTTCAGAATACATTTCCTAAATTTGGGGGGTGGGGGAGTTACAATTTGACCGAACATTTATTTAGAAATGTTCTATTATAGTGTTCATTATCCTACTGAGTAATTATTTCTAACATAACTCAAGCCTGCTGCCCAGTTCAGATACATATGGAAGCATATTTGCATTAAATAGCTTAATGCAAATGTAACAGCTCTTGTGTTACTCTTATTTGCATCTTAGGTTGCAATAAGAAGTTATTGAGTCAGTTTGATTCAAAACCTCTGGCTGTTGATAATAGAGGATGACATACTTCTGTAGCTTCAGGATCCTTGTCTCTGGAGACATGCCTTTGTTCTTTTTGCCAAATGTATTTTTCCCCACTTCCATTCCACCCCACTGTTAAAGCAGCCACCACCCTTTTGCATATCTAATGTCCGTGGACTCTTCAGCTCTCACAGTAGACATAGCATTTCCAGGAAGCCTGTCCCAGTTATTCTCAATTTTCTTGGCCATTTGGTGCCTCTCTATTTACTTGTCTAGCATTTTATGAGCTCCTGTGGGAATTATGGTTCCTTCCTAATGTTATCTCTAGTACTTTGTACCTAGTAGGGATCCTACTGGAAATGAAAAAAAAATAATGAAATACTTGAGAGTCTTTACTAAGGAGGTTTGTAGGATAAGGAGAAGAGGATTATTGTATCTTGAAGAAGTTAGAAGAGAATTTGTTTCCTCACCCTTGATAGGGTTGGTGTATAACATTTAAGGCCATAGCAAAAATGATGGAAATTAACACTTTTCAGAGAACATTTGACAGTTGGGTGTGGTCAGAGCAATAGGAGGTTGTGGTCATTCAGGTATTTGATCATAAGATTCAAAAATCGAGAGGCATCAAAGAAAGTGCTTCTGAAAATGCTTTGTGTAGTGCTAAATGTGGACGAGTGAGCATTGTGCTAGTTTCAAAACAAAAGAAGCAGCTTTCACCTTGTAGTGATTTTAGCAAAACTCTTTTCCTGTAGCTTTCCGAATGTGAAGGTAGTTTTCTCAAGGGCATTCGTCTGTGCTAGAGGTCATTACAATGCAGTGGGGAGAGTCAGGGAGGGGCTCTTTCCAGAAGCTCTCCTTAGCATCTTGTTGCTAGGCAATGGCTCCTCAGTGAAAGCTCATCTCCCTCTTTAAAGATGGCGTGAGGTCTTGTTGAAGAAAATGCAGTTTGAATAAATTGGACCTCATGCAAACATTATATGTGGTCTCATCCTCAAAATTGCCTATCGTATAAGGCAGACAGATGATTATTACCTAAGATATAGTTTCTTAGCAACCAGATACTGTAACTCCTCTCTTTTGTTGTTGCAAAGCAATATACTTCCTTTATAATCTTATTGATTTATTTTTACCTTCCTACCCATATGCCTTTCCAAATTGTCTTAATGGGATTCAGCAGAGCATTGTTTTGTGATAGTATTTCCCTAGACTGCTGAATTAATTTCCATTTGAAAAATTACTTTGGATCTCTAGCTTTTAGCCAGCACCTAGCAGTTTGCTTTTAGTGTATGTTACATAATGATAAAATATAGTGAGTTGTCCATTTGAAAAGCCTACTTGCATACTTAAACAACAATTAAAAAACCTGAACTGTAGTAAATTAAAGCAATGGATATAATACAACATGTTATACATATTTCATGTAATATACTTTTGGAAAGCTTACACATCACTTGCTGATCTCTAAAATTAAAAAAATAAAAATATCTACCTTTCTCAAAACTTCTAACACCCATTAGATGCTAACACTTTTGTTTTACCTCTTAATCTTTCATATGTTTGGTCAGTTTAGTGAGCAAAATTTTAATTTGTATTTCTCAAATCTGTCACAAGCCTTAGAAATACAAATTTCAAATGAATATTGGCACATAATAATATAACTTTTCCTCTTTTTCTCCTAGTCCTTTCTTTATCTTTGCTGCTGAGACACAAATGGTCACACCCTTCGCTCTGGTGCTTGCTCAACTTAGTTGTGATGCTGGAACATGCTTGTTTGTACTGCATTTTGTTGTGGCAGGAAATATCCCAGAGTAGAAAGCAACTGGGACTTCATGGGAGCATGTGAGGTGGTGTGTGTGTGGAATTTGCAGCCCTAACCTTGCTAAGGCAAACACTTGGCTACTGAGCTTGCCCACGCCCAAAATATACCTTCAGGATAAATTTAGATGATGATTGTGTTTAAAAATGGGATCTTTTTCATTTAAACTCAAAGTGTTCTTTTTTTTTCAAATTTTCTTCTAATTGTGATGGCATGATTTTTATCATGTTAATCACAAACTTTGGTGTTTTTAAATTCCATCCTGGAGGTTTGGCATTCTAATGCCACTAAACACTAATGATTTCGATGAGAAGTTTGAAAAACTGAGATTTTTTTTTCCCCATGAGTTTAGTGAGATTTAAAGCTTCCGAGAGTCATTTGACTTTTTTTTTGGTTTCTTCTTTCTCTCCCCCACCTTTTCATTTTTTCATTCTTTCATCAGTTAGTTTACATTTGTTGAACTTTTCCCCCCTCTTGTTTGGTATGTTTTAGTTTTTCTAGAGGTTCAATTTGAAAACAGTTTAAGAAACATAAAAGGTTGTCTGTGATAGACCTAAAAATCCCAAACCAGAAGCTGCTGTGCCATCTGAAAATTTTTTTCTGCTTTCATTTCTGCTTCTCTCATCTTGTTTATCCTTTTTAAACTATCTTATCACTTTGTTGTGTATGTGTCTGTTTTCCAGGTTAAAGTTTTTTCTAGAAAAGACTTCTATTAACGTCTTGACAATTATCTTACCAAGGTTTATTTTGGTAAGGCTTATTTTTAAGCCTTGGGGCTACACACAGTGGTACTCAGGGTTTGTTTACCCCTGGCTCTGTGCTCAGGGATCCTGCCTTGTGGAGCTCAGGGGCCCATATGTGGTGGCAGGGATTGGGCTAGTGCTAGCCACATGCACGGCAAATACCTAAACCTTTGTACTACCTTTCTGTCCCAATATTCCTAATAGAAATAGACAAAAAAGTCTCAAATTTACCAGTGTCTTTGAAGACCCAAGAAGCTATCTTTACCTACCTACATACTCAAAAATTAATTGCTGTGGCTATGAAGGAAAAAAAGGAAGGTAAACAGCTACTAAAATTATTTTAAAAGAGAGTTTAGGAAATAAGAACAACAGAGAACCTCTCAAGGGGAAGACTATTAAGCAAATAAAATGGCAAATAACCACCATTTTATAATTTTCTTGTACTTGTATAAAAGAAAATTGAGATAGATATACTCCAGTTCTATAAAGAAGTCATCAGCTAAGGAGACTGTTTTTGTAAATAAACATCTTTAATATAACGTTATTTGTTCATCATTAATATTCATAGAATAAAGGCAACTTTCCTAGGAATATGGATATGAAGGGAGAAGATGGTTGTTTGGCTATGAAAGTGATAGTTCTCAAAAATGATTGCAATGATGCTAAGGTTAACAGTGAATCTTGAGTGAAATAGAGGGACCTAGCAGGTCCACAGAGGAAGCAGGACATTTGAATCGATGAGACAGCAAAAACTAAATACAAAATTATATACTTCTGAAATGTTGAAAGATTTATGTCAAACAAGAGGAAATGCTTGGACTTGCTGAGAGAAGTTTGCAAAGTAAAACAGTAATGTCACAAAAGGCCCTTGAGGTCACGACAAGGAATTTCTACTGATCTCAAAAGTGAAAGAGTTCTGTGGATTCTAATTATTGTGAATATTGTTGTATAGCAATATGGCCCAGAGGAGTGAAGGGACTATGATGGTAGGAAGGGATCGCTCTGGATGGGAGATATGTGCTGAAAGTGGGCAAAGCATCCAACACGATGGCCACTCAAACCATAATGCAGAGGGAGAGAGAGAGCGAGTGAGCGAGAGACAGAAAAACTATCTGCCATAGACTCCTTGGGCTGAGGGGCTAAGGTGGGCAGGGGTGAGGGGAAGGGTGGCAGGAAGAATGCAGACTATATTAGTGGTGAGAAATGTACACTGGTGGAGGAATGGGTGTTGGAACATTATATAACTGAAATTCTACCACAAAACCTTTGTAACTCTATTTCACAGTGATCCAATAAAAAAAATCCATTTCTCTATTCTTCAAGGGTTTTCAGTGTAGTATTATGCATATAAAATTGAATCATTTTCTTAAGTGTAGCTAGAAAATTTCTTTTTTCCCACATTTTAAAAATAAGGTATTTTTTTTCTAGATACATTCAGAATTTTTATTTCAAAACAAAGAAACACAGTTTAACCTGAGTCATAAGAAATTCATTTAGAAATATTCATCACTGAAAAAACAGGGGAACTTGCACTCAGGGTGAGGGCTGCCCCGTGCCCAACCCGCCAGCCCCCAAAAATAAGGTAACTTTAACACTATAGAAGATTTTTGTGTATAATTATGTGTTTCCATTTTTCCTGATTTATACTTTTCATCTCTACTACCCTATTGTTCTTAATCCTTATTACTGGTAATTTCTAATTGGTCTCAAGGTTTATTACTGTTTTATTTAGTCTATCTGTTCATTTTCTCTGTGTACCGCATGAGTGAAATAATAGTGTTCATGTTTCACCTATCTTACTTTGCTTAAAACCTTTTCAACTCATATTGTTAAAAATTACAGTATTTCATCTATTTGTGGTTGAATAGTATTCCATCATATATATGTGTATATATATATATGACATACCTTTTTTATTCATTTATCTGTTGATGGGCACTAAGTTCTTTGCTGTTGTAAATAATTCTGCAGTGAACAGGGGTTTAGATATTTCTTCAAATGAGATTTTGCATTTTTCAGGTAAATATTCAGAACTCAAATAATTAGAATGTATGGATCTTCTATTTTTAATATTTTGAGGAGTCTTCATACTGATTTTCATAGTGACTATACCAATTGATTTTGTAATTAATAGAGTAAAAGGTTTTCTTTTATTTACTTTCCCCTCCAACACTTGTTTCTTGTCTTTTGTATGATAGAGATGCTCATCAATATGAGAAAGTATCTCATTATTGTTTTGAATGCATTTTATTAATAATTAAAAGACAATGAATATATTTCTGTATGCCTCATAGCCATTTATTTTCTTTGAATAAGTATCAATTTAGATCTTTTGTCATTTAAAAAATAGATTTTATTATCATTATTGAACATTATGAGTTATTTGCATAATTTGGACATTAATTCTTTGCCAGATAAGTTATATGCAAATATCTTCTCCCTTTCAGTTATATATGTTTGGGTTTTTTGTTCGTTTTAATGCAAGTTTCTCTCACTGTGTAGAAGTTTTCAGTTTGATGTAATTTCATTTGTTATTCTTTTATTTTCCATGCCATTGGAATTGACTCACTGAATGCATCTGTAATGCCTATGTAAAGAACGTGCAGTCTGTTTTCTTACATGTATTTATGATTTTTGGTTCCACATTCAAGTCTTCTGTTAATTTTAATTTTTTTATGCTTTCTATTATATTATATCATATTATAGTTTAGCTTTATCCTTTTACATATGACTATCTAGTGTTTCTAGCACCATTGCCTAAAGAGACTTTTCTTGTTCCATTTTGGGTAATGAGTGATTTTATTTGTGGACATTCTATTCTGTTTTATTTTTGTGTGTATTTCTTTTTCATTACAATGCCATGTTTCTTGTTTGAGTGTTATTACTTTGCTGTGTACTTTTAAATTAGAAATTGCTCTTTTATTCTCAGAAGTGTCTTTTTAAAAATGTTCACCCTGATATCCTTTTTTTAGTTCCAAATTAATTTCAGAATATTTTGATTTCTGTTAATTATATTTAGAAAACCTTGAACTTTTGACATTAATGATACAGTTTTACTCTCAATAAACAGGTGCCAGGAAGCACATAATAAAAGGCACTTGTATTTTCTTTAGATTTTGTTTATTAAAAAGATTATGGTTTGACCATGGGACTTAAGAGATAGTACAATAGTTAGGACATTTTTCTTAAATGCTGACAACCCAGATTTGTTCCTGGACATCCCATATGGTCTGCCAACTTCCACCAGGAGTGATTTCTGAGCACAGAGCCAGGATAAAGTCTTGATCATTCTGGGTGTGTACTAAAACAAAGAAAAAAAGAAAAGAAAGAAAGAAAAGAAAAGAAAGAAAGAAAGAAAGAAAGAAAGAAAGAAAGAAAGAAAGAAAGAAAGAAAGAAAGAAAGAAAGAAAGAAAGAAAGAAAGAAAGGAAGGAAGGAAGGAAGGAAGAAAGAAAGAAAGAAAGAGAGAGAGGGAGGGAGGGAGGGAAGGAGGGAGGGAGAGAGGAAAGAAGGAAGAAAGGAAGGAAGGAAGGAAGGAAGGAAGGAAGGAAGGAAGGAAGGAAGGAAGGAAGGAAGGAAGGAAGGAAGGAAGGAAGGAAGGAAGGAAGCCGCCCAGATAAAACCTGGAGCTGCCACGCTTGAAACGGACTCTGTGCTCCTAAAGACGATGATCTGAGAGGTCTTCCAACCCATTTTGGCACCCAGAGTAGCTTCTTACAGAAATGCATCTAGACTGTGAACTGAGCTAAAATATCAGAAATCAAAAAAAGAGCTCATAGAGTCTTCATTCTCAGCAATGAAAAGAAATGGTTAAATGATGCCTTTTCAGCAGGCCTGATTTTTGGGGGGAAGCTCCAAACAATAATAGTGAGTTCTCTATTGAAATATTGAATGTATTCAAAGTATAGAGAGAATAAAGTGAAGATCATTAGCTACTTAGGTGGGGGGTGGGTGGGAGGAGGGTATATTGGGGTTCTTGGTTATGGAACATGTGTACTGGTGAAGGGATGGGGGTTTAATCATTATATAACTGAGACTTCAACCTAAAAGCTTTGTATTTTTTTTCACGGTGATTCAATTAAATAAAAATTTTAAAAAAAGAAAGAAAGAGAGAGAAAGAGAGAAGGTGAGAGAGAAAGAGAAAGAGAAAGAAAGAGAAAGAGAAAGAAAGGTAGAAAGAAGAAAAAGGAAGGAAGGAAGAAAAATGGAAAAATCAAAGGAAGAAAGAAAGAAATATTACAGTTCTACCAATCACATTTATTATGAGCCACCCTCTATTCTATTTACTTAAATGACCTTTTAATTAAGAGAAAAGCAAATATAGGTCTTTATCAGTGACTTACTATCAGATTTATGTGTATCATGGTTTTATATATTTGGAAGTGGCCAGAAAGAGAGAGAGAATAGTAGGCAGGAAACTTATCTTGCATGCATCCAACCAGGGTTCAATTCCTGGTTACTCTATATGGTGCCCTAACCTCTGCCTAGAATGATTCCTGAGTGCAGAGCTATCAGTAAGACCAACGCAACACCAGGTGTTGCCCTAATACCAAAAAAGAAAGAAACAAAGGGAAAGAGAAGGAAAAGTATAAATATCAAAAACTTCCTGATAGTGAATTAAGAAATTATAAAAATCAGAGAAAATGCCATACCATTGTACCAGGAAGATATCAAAGAAAAATGATTAAGAAGTAAAGATATATAAATCCTCTTAGTACTCAAAGTAGATGTATGACCATGGTTCCCAAGAGGAAGAGTTTTTGTCAGATGATCATTAACATAGTGATGTTGTAACATGATCAAGTTACACTAAAAATAGGGGCTGAAGAGACAGTGCTGGTAAAATGCTTGTCTTGCATGCAGCTGACTTGTGTTTGATCCCAAGCACCCCATTTGTCACTCTTCACCCTGCCAGGAGTGGTCCAAGAGCAAACAGCCAGGAGGAAATCCCGAGCATCACTGGGTGTGGAGCAAAAATATACAGAAAATAAATTTGAAAAATCACCCTCAAATATTTTAGAAGCATTCTCTTTATGTTGAATCATAGAGAATATAAAGGTAATTACAGTGGATAATAGCACAGTGACTTCCATTAAAACAGACCTTTAAAGCTGAATTTGTTTTGGAATCCACATGTATGAGGCTGCTAATGCAAATGTTTCATTTGTAAAACCAGAGATGGAAATATCATCTCCTGCCTATGCAAAATAGACTCCTGAAGCCGCTCACAATGTCTTTGTCCATCTTAATTGACATTGTTGGGTAAAACTTAATAGTGTTCAAAAAAAGAAGATTTTAATGTAGGAATTGTTTTACTCTGACTTGATTGTCCTATTAAAAGCACTAGTAGAGTCAAATATCACATTATAATTTTTAGAGAGCCCAATTACATATTAGGTGACTCAGCAGAGGTGTCAGAACTAAAGCACCCTTGCTATGTCCGATAAACTGCCTGTAGAACACTCAGAGTGCTACATAAATCTTTGATGCTATTTAGGTTGATATGTAAATTATCTAGCCCAGCATGTTTAAAGAGTTACTATGCAGCAACACCAAAGATCAAAAGAAATTGAGTTGTTTTCTCTTGAACTTCAAAGATTAATAGTCATGATGAAAGAAATTGAAAAGTTCTTACATTTAATATCACAAAGTCTTGGAAGATATACAGAAATAATATATTTTGCTAAAGCAAAGCTAGTTTAAATTACTGTTTGAAATGTCTCTAACAATAGCAGTTCCTCTCGGCTTCTTAGTACCTATGAAGATTCAGATAAAAAGGAAATCTAGCAATGCAATTGTAATGTGAAACAGAAACTTGAACTATTACCAGGATCCATAGGGAGTTTATAGTAACTTCAAGAATCACTAAAAGGTTTTTTTTGGTGGTGGTGGTGAGGGAAATAGACTCTTAATCTTATATGATTTTACTACAACTAGTTTAAATCATATTTTAATTATATAAAATGATTATTTTATTATGATAGTTGAAAGAGATAAAAAATGATATTTTTAATCATTCAGGTAACCCATTTTACTCTAAAAATATACATAAGAGGATCTGAGCCTATGAGTACCTGGGGCAAGTAATACAAGATTTATCAGGGAGAAGGTGGGTGAAGCTATATTCAATGACAATAGCTTTTAACACACTTGGTCACTGTGTTTCACAAAAATCACATTACAGAGGAGTTGTTCAGATGATGCTATCCTTTCGATAAGGTGCAATGTTCCTGATTTTACTGGTGAAGAGGACAAATGAGTTAATTAGTAGGAGGAAGAAAGAACAGAAAAGTCTAGATAGGCATGACTTATTCAGTATTGAGTAACAAAAAATTCTGCCTTGGAGATTATAAAAAAGAAAGAACGATGGGAAAAAAGTAATCCAAAAGTTCACGATCATGATCACGAAATCCCATTGATCGTCGATTTCTCGAGTGGGCTCAGTAACCTCTCCATTCGTCCTATCCCTGAAATTTTAGAAGCCTCTCTCCACTTGGCCTTCCCAATGATGCTGCATTGGAGGGTCTTTCAGGGTCAGGGGAATGAGATCCAGCTTGTTACTGGCTTTGGTATATGAAGACACCATGGAGTTTGCTAGTTTCTCCCAAAGGGAGAAGTAGGTATAAGAAGTAGGTATAAGCAAGCTTCTGGGAGCTTGCTTTTAAGTCTCTGAATGTTGGCCATTGATGGGATTACACACACCTGGGTTCCTCTGCCGGTACCTTCATGCGTGAGGCTTGTCTGAACGTGTGGAGAGGGGCCTTGAGCATGGCTGTGGCTAGGTTCTGGTGGTCTTTGGAATATAATCCAAAAGTTATATTTAAACAAATGATTGGCTTGCCTTTATGACTTCAAAAGGCATATAATATCATTATGTTGTATCTCTATATCTTTATCATGATCTGTTACCATACCAATATATCTATATCTATCAATATATAATATATCTATAACTACAGTCATTATCAATATAGTTGCTGAGATATTAAATCATTATCTGGGTTAAAATGAACATAAGCTATGAAAAAGACAAATTTAATCCTATGTCAATTTGAATGTGTAATGTGAATAGCTTAGAGTAGCATAAAAAGTCTAAATAATGAAAGAGATCATAAATGTGAAAAACCATAATGGAAAATTCAAAATCAAAATTACACATTCTGAAAAAAAACTAAAATAACTAAATCAGAAGCACCATCAAAAGTAATTTATGAAAATTTCGTGGGTTGATAATACTAATTGAAAGGGTTCTCTAAGTTTAAGGCAGTAATTAATCCAAAGAAATCTATCATCTTGGTAATTGGAAACAAATTTCAATAGAGCTATAAAATATTTCCAGGACACTGAGGGAAAAGAATTAAACAGCTTATAGTAAAAAAAAAAAATTAAACAGCTTATTTTAAATCAATTCTCTATACCACAGAGGACCATTTTATTCTGATATCAGAAAATTATATTTTTTGGTAATTGCTATATTTTAGCTATTTTATCTTAAAATTGTGAACCCAGAGTAGATGGTACAAGTGATAGTATTATAATTAAAGAATAAAATGAAGGTGATTAGATCTTTTCTTTCTCTAGAATAGAGTCCTGGTTAAGTGAGAAGATAGGCTTTTTTATTTCTTAATATCCCTAAGTCTCTAACCCCACCCATTTATTGAACCTTGTCTTTCTTGGGGAAGGGGGGTTGTGGGGGTGCTTGGGCAACTGTGAGGTGCTGATGAATGAAAAAGGGTCTCTTTAATGCAAAACATACATTCCAGCCTTTTTAGTCATATCCTTGCCTCTAGATTTGTGTTTTTTTTTCTAAATGTATTAAGAGAAAGCCAATGTTACATATCCATCTAAAATTTATTTTCTGATTATTTTAGGTAAAATAAGGGGGTAAAAATTGATGCCACTAGGGATGTGGCTCCAGAAAATTAAGGAGACAGAGAGAAAAAAAGAAATGGAGATAATTTGACACAGAGCGGCAAGTTACATCTCAAATGCCAACTCCAACTGATTATTAGTAACTGTATAAAAAGCTCTGGTAAGAACCACAGAGAAACATGGTGTTCTCTGATCTCCAAAACAGATCAGCTAAAGATGTTGACAATGGTTGTAAGAGGTGTGAGCCCAAATCCCCATCCTAGGCTCTCATTAACAACAATCATCTCAAGAAGGAAATTCCTTGCTTAGCAGGGGAAAGGTGATAAAGGTGAGATCATTATTTCAATGATCATTTGACAGAGCTGCAGGCATAATTCCTCTACACAAACAAGCAACATAAAAACAGGTCAAATGGATGCTAAGCTTAAAGGAGAATTTTACATTGGGGATTATGCAAAACAAGGTCAGAATATTGACCCAAATGCTAGCAAGGACTATTCTTAAGGAAGTAGGATGACTGAGTATACTGTGCCAGTCTTATGTTGATGTTATAACTTCTGAGCATCAACAAACTGTAGAATAATGCCACAACGATGCTGCTAAAGGAAGTCAATTAAAAAATGGAAAGTAGAGTAGAGTACTTGCCTTGCATGCCGGACTTGAGTTTGAAGATACAAAGGTATTTGGGAGAGCGGCCTTGGAATAATTATGGTGGGGTTTGCTTAGTAGCACTGCAAGTGTAAATAAGAATACCAATATTATTGTGAACTGTTTTACAAAGTTAAAACTAACAGCAATGTGGAAGGTAGATTGAAAAGAGATTGTGAGGCTATGGGGAACTGAAGTTGGGAAATTTAAGAAAACTGGTATTGGATAGGGATTTCAACATCTCTCACAATTGATTCACTCTTTCTCATTCTCATTTTCCTTATATATTCTAATTGGTTAAGAAAGTAAATAATATTTGCCACAATCTGATCCCTTCCTGCTTGTCAAGGTTTAGTTTACCATACTCTTCCATTTTCTCCGTATTCCAGAATTCTGTTCTTCCTTCCATTTCACTCCTGTTGAAAACTCTTTCCTGTCTCAGAGTTTTATACATCTAGTGTCCCCTCCCCGAACTGTTCTTTTCTTTCCCTTTTGTTTGACTCATCTTTTTTAAAGTTGATATTTGGTATTACTTTCTTGCAGGATTCATTTTTGTTAAGTCTTTACCCTCAAAACGTGCAAATGAATTCATAAACATACACCAAAGAAACTCTGTATCTTCCTTCATAGTTGTTGCATTTGTAGGGGTTTTATAAAAATGAGAATCTAGTATTTAAAACTGTTAGTTTTGGAATGTGATTATGTTATTTGTGTGTGTGTGCTCAGTAAACTTTTGAATTAATAAACAGCCTCCAATCTAAGGATTTCACATTATTATTCAATACAAATGTAGTCATCCTTGGTATCTGTTATTCAGGGAAAGAAGAATATGAGTTCTGATTTATTTGGTCACTCTTGAATCATGTTTTCTTATCTGAAGAAGAGGTGACTGGGTTACTGTATGTGATATTTGCTCTGCAGGCATTGTGGGCATTGGAAGATTTAGTCACCGTGGGCATGGCACAGAAGATTGGTCAACATGTGCTTGCTAGTGACCAGATAAGAGGAGGTGGAAATCTACATATAACTATGCAGAAAACATTTAAAAACAAACAAAAAGCACACAATACAAATGAAAAACTGGCCTGGTAAAAATGCAGGCTCAAAGATATCTGTCTTGTAGTAAATGACATGGCGATTCAATAGCATAACATTGCCATTGGCTATTTAAGTGACTAAAATGTGTTGATAGGAGGATTTTATATACTTTTTCCCAGAGCTCTTATTTACCATAATGTATCCATTCTCCAATCCTTTCCTTTTCCTTTAAAACTGTAGAACACAAAATGGTTGCAGCAGTGAATAATAGAAATTAATACTGTGAGAACTGCACTTACCAGAATAACACAAAGAGAAGAATATCAAGAAAATTGATCACTTTTTGATTAAAAAGTTACTGTACATAAGATTTTAATCGGACAGTTTAAAGTCCGATTTATACTTCTTATAAGGAACAAGAAGTAAATGATTATCAGATGACGATTCTTAACAAGATCGTAAACATTGAAATGGGATCTTATTATATATTTAGCACAATTGCTTAGATGTTTACATAGTTGTA
Source organism: Sorex araneus (assembly GCF_027595985.1). Taxonomy (NCBI): domain Eukaryota; kingdom Metazoa; phylum Chordata; class Mammalia; order Eulipotyphla; family Soricidae; genus Sorex; species Sorex araneus. The sequence continues at coordinate 199,176,796 of NC_073313.1, forward strand.
TAGTTGTGTTTTTTTGGAAAAAAAATGGGAATACAAACCTAATATGTTGAAAGGAACCAATGAATGCAAAAGTTGATTATTTGCTATGTTCATTACCTAAAAAGTAAAAACCTCCAATAAAGTAGCTGATGTTTGAGTATTACTAATATCAGTGTATTTACTATTATCTAATAAGATAGGCAATAGCATGGAAATCCATATTCATTCTTTTCACAGGAAGGAATGGACAGAGGCAGGATAAGCAACCTGAGCTAACTTAGAATTGGATGGTGAATGGTTTTATTAGATTTGGGTTATAGGTGGGGTGATATCTGGTAATACCTCATTGTTCACTAAGTTGCTCTGTGGTGATTTCAACTATGGTTGAATAAAGAGGTTGCTGAGGTATAGGGTTGGGATTGATTGGAAATAATGGCAATTATCTCTGCTGACCAGCAAGGTGTTTGCTCTCTCTAGGAACAAGGAACCTAACTTTGGAGAGGCACTCCAAGTTCCAGGTCACAAGGCCCTCATATATCAAAGTATCATAAAGAATTGGGGAAAATAAACCTAGTGTTTAGTTACAACCTCATGAGGTAGAATGATTATTATGTAAATTTAAAAATTAACATGGTAGCATGGAGAGGTTAAGTAGCCTGTCAGCAGTAGCACTGCACTGTAGCACTGTCATCTAGTTGTTCATCAATTTGCTTGAGCGGGCACCAGTAATGTCTCCATTGTGAGATTTGTTGTTACTGTTTTGGGCATATCAAATACATCACGGTAGCTTGCCAGGCTCTGCCATGCAAGTGGGATATTCTTAGTAGTTTGCTGGGCTCTCTGAGAGGGACAGAGGAACTGAACCTGGTTCATATGGGTGCAAGGCAAACGCCCTACCTGCTGTGCTAGAGGAATACATGTTCAAGAGAGACATGAACTTGAAAGAGCAAATGGCTTTTGGAAGGAGGTTATATACAACTCTTACAAATGGTCTTTCCCTGGAGTTCCCTACCTACATAAAAATTAATCTGGGCATCATCAGAGGGAAAACCTATTAATGATTCCACAATGACCTTTAGATTCTTCTGTAGCTTCTCCTTTTCTGAGAGATTCACCCATCTTTGACTAGGATTCTTGGAGTTCTGCATATGGGTGGTGCCTCAGTTTCTCTATCCTCAAAGCTCTTGGGATTTATATCTCAAAGGAATGTGAATTGGAGCTGGAGCAATAGTACAGCAGGTAGGGTGTTTGCCCTGCATGCAGCTGACATGGGTTTGATTCTCAGCATCCCATATGGTTCCCTGAGCATCGCCAAGAGTGATTCTTCAGTGAAGAGCCAGGAGTAACCCCTGAGTATAGCTGGGTGTGATCCAAAAAGCCAAGAATAAAATAAGGAATGTGTTTTTTATAACTTTGGGCTACTCCTTGGGCTACATTCAGGTTGGAAATTTTTTCTTAAGCTTTGTTACTTCCCCAAATCTCATTATGAGAGCCCTTCCCCTCCCCCATGCTGACTTCCTGTAACATTTCCCTGCTCAAGATTTTACCCAATTAAGTCTTAAGGGGTACGCGATTGAAAGTCTGTCATCTTCCGTAACTTCTTTATGCTGACAAGTGGAGACTCAGTTCTTAACTGTCATACTGTACTTTCCACAAACATTGTGAACAAGTATTAAACTAGACAAAAGAAATCCAAATATTAAAATAAGACATAGAGCTTAACAACTGAGAGTTTAACAATAATAAAGAGTCATTAAATTCTTGGTGAGAGGGGGATAGATCATTAAAAAAGAAGAGAAATTTTACTTCTTTTGTTTTTCTTATATATAGAAAAAAGTTAGACTGAGACAAAAGCTATGAAAATAACTTTTCAATTATAAAGACCATATTTGCATTTTCTAAAGCACTAATATCATTGTAATATGATTGGGAAGGGGTAGGCCACAACTTGTGTTTGGGGTTTATTTTCGACTCTGCACTCAGGGATCACCTCTGACAGTGCTCAGGAAACATATGTGGTGCTGGAGATGGAACCTAGGTCAGGTTCATGCAAGGCAAACACTTCATCACTGCACTATCTCCCTACACATTGAATATGTTTTTTTTTCTGCTTTTTGAGTCACACCCAGCGATGCACGGGGGTTACTTACTCCTGTCTTATACAGTCAGGAATTACTCCTGGCAGTTCTCAGGGAAATATCTGGAATGCTGGAAATTGAACTGGGTTGGCCATGTACAAGACAAATGCTCTATCTGCTGTGCTATAGCTCCAGCCCTGAATATGACTTTTTTACTTAGGTTTTCTTCCTTAGAGACTGACCATGGATGGATGAATGGTAGAGGCTACCTTACTTGCCTTAGAATCCAATACCTTAGAATCCAATAAAGCCTCCTACAAGAATATGTTAAGTTTTTTCATTTTGGGGAATATACCCCAAGGGTCCAAAATCACAATTCAGAAAAGACACCCTGCACTCTTAGTTTACTGCAGCTCTATAATACAATAGCCCAAATATGGCAACAACCAAAATACCCGCAAATAGATGACAGGATAAAGAAACTGTGGTACGGGTACATAGTGAAAAATTTGCTGCAATGTTTGGATCTATAGAGTATCATGTTGAGTAAAATTAGTCAGAAATAGAGGAATACATTCAGAATGATCTTTCTCATACGTGGGATATAAAGAAACTTCTTTAGGAGATATCAAATACTCAATGGCAATAGAATGGAAGTGCAGGAGAACTGTCTTCAGTAGGAAGTTCACCACTGGAACAGGGGTAGAGGAAATACGTTAGGGAAGGGAATGTTAGGACATGGGAGAGGGGAAAAGTGCCTTCCCACAGAGGCAGGCTGGGGTTCGAGAGAGGGAAACTGGGGGGCAGTGAAGAGTATTAGGCATTGGTGAGGGATTGATGCTGGAATATTGTATACCTGAAATTCAATCATATATATCTTTTTAACTTTATAATTCACGTTGATTCAACAAAAATAATATGTTAACTTCTAACATTTTGTGGCAGAATATTTGTATAGATAGATGCTGACATGATGATACAAATATAGACAAAAGTATGAAGAGTTGGATTTCAGAAGATAGATGTCTAACCTGAATTACTCTGAACTCTGTGTTTTAAATACAAATTTCTTTCTTATATAATATCTTAGAAAGTACTATCATGGGTGAAATAAGCACATAGAGAGACTGAGAGTAGCTCCTGATTCCACTTTGTTTATTTAGTGATGCCACATAATCCCCAGATCACTGTTCCCATGGTCTTTTATTCATTAGCTATGCTACTGGGAGCTAATAAAGTGGTCCAGCTGTGCTGAGGCCAACCTCAAAGAACTTGGAAAGATAATTATGGGAGATAGGTTAAATATTTAAAAGTAATAAAATAAAAGAAGGTTCAGTGTTGCAATAAAATGCCATTAAACTTACAAAAAAATCAGCATATTTTGGTGTCATGTTGGTAGTTCATTTAGTATTCCTTGATCTGTAGAATGAAATTTGTTTCTCATGGGAAAAGACTTTAGCACGCACACTAGAGTTAATTGTATTTACCAATTTGTGAAATGAATGCACATTGAATATAAGGCTGTTTGTGCCACAGTCTTTTTGCAGAAAGTAAAAAGTAAAATAAATAAAAAATACATTTATATCTTTGTTTAAATTTTAATTACATTTGGAAGAAATCCAGCAATTTATAGTCAAGATTTGCAGATATAAGAATGGGTCACCCATTGAAGCTACAAGTATTTTCAAAGAGGATTCACCACCGACCAGGCAAGTGGGAACAGAGATAAACAAATGGGACTATCTTAAACTGAGAAGCTTCTGTACCTCAAAAGATACAGAGACTAGAATATAAAGACATGAGTGCCCGAGAACAGATGACTGGCTAAAGAAACTTTGGTACATCTACACAGTGGAATACTACGCATTTGTTAGAAAAGATGAAGTCATGAAATTTGCATATAGGTGGGTCAACATGGAAAGTATCATGTTAAGTGAAATGAGTCAGAAAGAGAGGGACAGATATAGAAAGATTGCACTTTCTGTGGAATATAAAGTAACAGAATGGGAGACTAATACCCAAGAATAGTAGAGGTAAATATCAAGAGGAATACTCCATAGCTTGGAAGCTGACCTCACATGCTAGGTGAGGAAGCAGCTCTGATAGAGAAGGGATCACCAAGCAAAGGGTGCTAGGCAGACCCACTAGGGATGGGAGATACAGGCTGAAAATAGAGTATAGACCGAACAAGATGCTTACTTAATACCTCTGTAGCAAACCGCAACACCCAAAAAGAGAGTGAGCAAATGGGAATGCCCTGCCAGAGAGGCAGGGTGGGGTGAAGGGGACAGGGTAGGGGTGGTGGGAAGGACGCTGGGACCATTGGTGGTGGAAAATGGGCACTGGTGGAGGGATGGACACTGGATCATTGTATGACTGAAACGTAAGCATAAAAATCTGTAAGTCTGTAACTTTGTCTCATGATGATTCACTAATAAAATAAAAAAATTAAAAAAGAAGAAATGGAAAAAAAGAATGGGGTCACCATAATAATGCAGAAGCTATATTTTAGTGCTTTATAATAAATTATTTCAATATATTTTCCTGTTGCTGAGCAAGTTAATAATAATATTTTAGAGCATTTTGACACTGTTGGTTAACAGTGCTCATCAAGTTCTTTTTTTTTAAAATTTTATTGAATCACCACAATATAGTTATAAGCTTTCATGTTTGGGTTACAGTCACACAATGTTCAAACACCCAGCCCTCCACCAGTGCACATTCCCCACCACCAATATCCCCAGTATACCACCCCCCTTTTCAACCCTCCCCCTGCCTCCATGGCAGACAATATTCCCCATACTCTCTCTACTTGGGAGCATTATGATTTGCAATACAGATACTGAGAGGTTATCATGTTTGGTCCGTTATCTACTTTCAGCACATATCTCCCATCCCGACTGATTCCTCCAGCCATCATTTTCTTGTGATCCCTTCTCTATGCCAGCTGCCTTCTCCCCTCCGCTTATGAGGCAGACTTCAAGCTATGGAGCAATCTTTCTGAAACTTATATCTACTGTCCTTGTGTGTTAGGCTTATGTTATGTTGTTTTATACTCCACAAATGAGTGCAGTCTTTATATGTCTATCCCTCTCTTTCTGACTCATTTCACTTAGCATGATACTCTCCATGTCTATCCATTTGTAAGCAAATTTCATGACTTCATCTCTCCTAACTCATCAATTTCTATGGATTTGTTTTTACTGCCTCTATTGTTACAGATGGTTTAAAATAACAGAGTTCATGAATAATAGCTAGAGCTATTACTTGAAAGCATAGACTTTGGACTCATCTCCTTGTATTACTCTTCAGAGGCTATAATTTACAGCTTCCTGCTTTTTCTCAAGCCAATGCTGTCTGATTGACCATTATTTTTTACTAATAAACATCAGTGGGGTGAGAAGACAACAAAATAAGTTTCTTTTTATTATCTATATTATATGAAGTCGGTTTACTATTTATTAAATTACTTCTAATTATTCATTAAAATATGTTTACTATTTATTGGTCTTAGTATTTACTCACTTAAAAAATCTCATGTGAGTGCCTCAAGAACGGAAGGAATTTCTTTGAGTCTTCTCTTTAATGACTATGGTCATATTGATAGGTGACTAGAAAAAGTTGCACTATTACTATCATTTAAATTATTAGAAATTTAATTTTGTGGTTTTTAAAGAGAAAATTTCAATAAGAAACAGGGCAGAATATATTGGTTAGCTATACATTTTATAAAGATTGTTTCAAAATTCTTTCAAACCTATAGTAGGAATGTAATTTTATTTTATTTTTGTTTTGTTTTGTTTTTCGTTGATGGGTCACACCTGGTAATGCTTAAGGATTATTCCTGGCTCTGCACTCCGGAATCACTCCTGGCGATACTCAGCGAACCGTATGAAATGCTGATCAAATTCAAGTTTGGCACATGCAAAGCAAACATTTTACTCACTGTACTACTATCTCTCTGACCTGAAGGCATACAATTTAAAAACCCTTTGAACAAATGAAGTGATCAGATATTGCAAAGACTAGGATTACCGGGGCTGGAGTGATAGCACAGGGGCTGGAGTGATAGCACAGCGGGTAAAGCGTTTGCCTTGCATGCGGCCGACCCGGGTTCGAATCCCAGCATCCCATATGGTCCCCTGAGCACCGCCAGGGGTAATTCCTGAGTGCATGAGCCAGGAATGACCCCTGTGCATTGCTGGGTGTGACCCAAAAAGAAAAAAAAATTAAAAATGCCCTACTTAAAAAAAAAAAAAGACTAGGATTACCAATATGAATTAACTATGATAGCAAAGATGGATTGGAAAACTAATTTTATTTTTGGGTATTTATTTTACTAATGTGAAATTGTATATAATGGAGTAATTTATTTAGTATATAAATGAAGTAATTTATTTGTGAGTTTGATAATTTAATACATATCAAAATCACGAAGATAATCACTTTACATCCATGAGAATGAGCTATTTTTAAATTATTGAAAATGAGTGTTGCTGGGGATGTAGGGAAATAAAGAACTCTGGTTTGTTGTTGGTGAGAATGTAAATTGATGTAGCATCTATGAAAAAGAGCATGGAGATTCTTTCACAAACAAAAACAAAACACAAAACTAGGGACCAGAGAGATAGTACAGTGTGTAGGGTGTTTGCCTTGGATATGGCCAACTAGGGTTTGATCTTCAACATTTCATACAATCCCTGAGCCTACCAGGAGTAAGTCTATAATGAAGAGCCAGGAGCAAACCCTTGAGCATCCCCAGGTGTGGCCACCAAACAAAAAAAAAAAAAACAAAGCAACAAAGAATTTCCCCTCCCCTCCAAAAAAGAACCAAAACCAAAAAAACAAAAAAGAAGACAAAGTATGATACAATACCACTCCTAAGCATTATTCTGGAAGAGATGAAAACATAAATTTGAAAGGATATTTACATTCTTGTGTTTATTTCAGCACTATTTACAAAACCCAAAACAACCTAACTGATAAACACATGACTGGATAAGGAATCTGTGCCTATAGATACTCAAAGGAATACTACCCTTCTTTTTTGTTTCTTTATGGGTCACACCTGGCAATGCACAGGGGTTACTCTTGGCTCTGCACTCAGGATTCACCCCTGGTGGTGCTCAGAGGACCATATGGGATGCTGGTAATCGAATGCGGGTCGGCCGCATGCAAGGCAAACACCCTACCCGCTCTACCAGCCCCGGAATACTACCCTTCTTATAAAAAATGAAACTGTGCCTTTTGGTGCCAAATAGATAGTGTTTAAAGTGGCTATGCTATGTAAAATAAGAAAATTAAAGATAGCTACAATGTAGTTCCTTCCATATTTGGGTTATGATTTACTACATTTGCAAAAATCAACAACACTACTAGACTCAATGAAAAGAATGATTACTAGAGGAAAAGGAGAGAGTGGGAAGAACGAATAGAGGGGTCTTTGGTAATGATAGAGTTCTGAACCATGAGAGGTAGGAGGGAGGACAATTAAACACATACTGAGGTTTGAATCTAACTCCTGAAATTCCTTACTACAGTAAACCAATGATAAGACAATGGAAAAATAAGTCTAATAATTTCAGTTGGACCACATTTCTAGATTTTACATCTGAATATTTGACTTTACTGAATAGTGCTGTTTTTAGAAATAATAGAAATGTATTTTAAGAAAAAGTTTTATAAGATACATAATTACAAAGGGCTATTTTCTTTTTCTGATCACGTCTTATGTTCCTGTCTTTAAGGGGAAAGAGAAATTAGTTTTGAACTATTTTCTGGGGTTAGATTTTAGAGGAAGCCTCCCATACCTTCTTTTGATCAACATTATAAAAATGACTTAAAAATGGCAATACAATCAATAATCTCAGCAAAGATTTATAGCCTCTCATTCTTACAATTGCAGCAATATCTGTTTATTTAGGATATACCTTGATGGTACTTGCAGAATTATTCAGATGTGCAAGACTGAACTTAGTACTTCACAAATGCAAGGTATATGCTCTATCACTATTATTATTTTATTTAGTTCAATTGTGAGTATGAAAGAGGGTAAGGAATTTATTTTCTCTCTACACTACTACATATGAGTGGAATAATACAGTTTTTGTCTTTTTTCCATTTGGCTAATTTTACTAGTATGTTATGTGAACCAATTGTACGCAGCAGGCCCACCTATTTTTTTGTGAAGTGCAGGATTTCATCTTTTCTATAGTTAGAGTATTCCACTGTCTACATTATTGCATACTTCTTTAACTACTTATCTATTTGTGTGCTCTTAGGTTATTTCCAGTTGTTGAGACTTTTTGAAAAATGATGCAATGAATGTGAAGGTGTAGATATCTCTTCAAATGAGTATTTTTGTATTTCTCAAGTAAATACCTGGAAGACAGATCATTTGATTGTATGCAATTAATAATTTTAATATTCTGAGAAATCTTTTCAGTATTTTTTTCCATAATGGTTGTGCCAATTAACTTTAACAACTTTGTTAAGTTTTCCTTCCCTCATATTTTTTTCTTTTAAAGGTGGTGTGGTGGTTTGATCCATACCCAGCAGTGCCCTGGGGCCAATCCTGGTTCTATATACAGCGGTTACTCCTGCTCCTCTTTCAGGGAACTTTCTATGCAGTGCCTAGGATGAAACTAGGGTCAGTCACATGCAAAGCGATTCCCTAACACATGCACGATCTCTTCCGTTTGTCTCCATGTTTCCTCCAATACTTCCTTCTTTTTTGTGTGTGATAGTAGCCATTCTTATGAAGGTTATATAATATTTCACGATTGTCTTGATTTGCATTTTCTAGAAATGAAATGTTGAACTGTCAATACTGTTCCATTAATCTATGTGGTATTTTTATATTACTTTTTATTTGTTGTAGGTGCTACATTCAGTTGTACATGGGCCTGCATCTTGCTATTTTGACTATTTTGATTACCATTGCTTCTGTGCCTTTTGGCCGAAGGTGTGAAAAACATGTCTGGGAAATGTGCCTTCTGCTCATTTTAAAAATAGTGTTTTTATACTTAATGAGCTTTATCAGCTCATTATGTATCTTCGGTGTTGACCTCTTGTCAGATGTATGATACATTAATATCTTCTCTGATCACTAGAATGTCTTTTGTTTTAATGCAAGTTTCTCTTACTATGGAAAAGCTTTTGATTTTGAAGCTATTTAATTTGTTTATTCTTATTTTTATATCCCATGTTGTTGATGTTAAATCCCTAAACACCATTAAAGGTCTCTACGAAGGATCATATTATCTATGTGTTTATGGTTTCATGTCTTGCATCCAAGTCTTTATCCCTTTTTTAAGTGAACTTATTCCTGGCTCTCCATTCGGAGATCACTCTTGGCAGGACCTGTGGAATCATATGGGGCTCAGATGATTGAATCTGGGTGGGCTGCATACATGGCAGGTGCTTTATCATATGTACTGTCTCTTCAGCCCAGGTAGAGGTTTATTTTTATTCTATTGCATATGGATATGCAGTTTTCCCAGCACCTCTTTTCAAGAGATTTTCCTTACTCTATTTTATTCTCCTTTGTTATAAATCAATTGTATAGTATTTGTGGCTTTATTTTTGAACTGTCAATACTGTTCCATTAATCTATGTGGCATTTTTATATTACTTTTTAATTGTTGTAGGTGCTACATCCAGTGGTACATGGGCCTGCATCTCGCTATTTTAACTATTTTGATTACTATTGCTTCTGTAATATAGTTTAACCTTAGGACGATATTTCCATTTCTATTATTTTTTCTCAGAAGTGGTTTTGCTATTCAGGATCTTTTTATTTCCAGACATATTTCATTATTTTTCTATTTACATGAAGGATTTCTTTGAGATTTTTATAGACACTTTATTGAATCTTTAATTTTTAGCTAAAATGATCATTTTGAAAGTGTTATTTTTAGTAATCCATAAATATGAAATGTCTTCACATGACTTTATCTTCTATCAACAAAATAATACCTTGCATGTTCTGGTGTGCAAGGTTATCTCTTGGTTAAGTTTACTCCAGTTTTATACAATTTTGATGCAATTGTAAACTAATCATCAAATAGTATATTCAAAGTATTATATCTAAAGATATTAATGTTCTTATTTGTGTTCACCTGTGAATCTTATTGATGCCAGGGATTGGTGGATGCTCAGTAAATTATGAGAGATTGAATTGGAATTGAATGAATGAAAGTAGAAAACATTTTCATTCATTCAACTCCAATTCTTTGGATATGTTCTATTTAAAATTGGGTCAGAGAGATAGATCAACAGTCTGAGTACATACTCTGGATTCAGGAGACCCAGGTTTAATCCGTAACATCATATGGTCCACTGAGCAACACCTGAAGTAACTCCCAAGCATATAGTGAGAAATAACCATCAAACACCATTGGGTTTAACCCCCAAACCAAAAATATTGTCTTTTAATTAAGAACCAAAGTCATCAGTGAATTAAAATTTATCATTAGTTTATCTTCAGTGGTAAGAGATGGCATTATATGTCATCCTGATCTACAAATGAGAATTCCTCATTAGTTCTTGATCTCTGCCAGTATTCTGACCTTCACTGACTTGCATGGAGGAAGCCAAAGAAGATGTGTTACTGTGGATACATATGCTGCAAAATCAGAGTGGGTAGATTAGTCTCTAAAAAAATAGGGATAGATAATTTGCCTGAAACTATGTGGGATCAATAAATAAAATGAAATGGTAAGAAAAGCAAAAAGTCCCCTCCCCAAAAATCAAAAAACCCTGAATTTTAAATGGATAGTAAGAATATTCAACACTTCATTTACAAAAAAAAAACCCACAAAAAAACAAGCCCAACCTAACAATTTTTGCCATTTTTAGAAGCAATTTATATGATTCTAAATGTTCTTAAACTACCATATTATTTTTACTTTGTTGGTGTAATTCTTATAAAGCTATAAAAACATTTTGAAATGTATTTCATATTAAATCTATTTTTATTTTAATCCAATTTAGTCTTGCATGCTTTAAAAAAACTCTAGCTCTTTCTAACAGACATTCTCTCAATGATTTAGGAATTGGCTATATACATATTTTTTCAATAATTCTATTAAATTATTTTTATAGAGCCAGAGTACTAGGACAGAAAGTAATGCACTTGGCACCCCATGTGGTCCTCTAAATTCTCCATAAATGATTCTTGATTGGGGGCAAGGAGTAAACCCTGAGCATAGACAGAAACAGCCCAGAAACACAAACAAATTACTCTTAATTTTTTTGCTAATTTTTTAAATAGGCAATTTAATTTGTGTATTTCCTCATAGATTCATTAATTTAATGAATTTATTAAATTAATGAATCTATGAGGAAATTATGTTTGCATTATATTATTTCAGAATTTACTTTCTTAGATAATATGAGTCATGCCATTATTCACATTATTTAACATTTAAGGGACCAACTTTTAGCCTGCAGTGTCTGTGTATGTATATAAGGAAGAGCCTTGTGTGGGGAGGAGAGGCAAATTCCAGTAAATTCAAAGAAACATTAGGTCAGATAGTAATATTACTTTGTGGTTTTCATGTATTTTCAAAAGCACAAAACTAGCTAGCACTTGTTCAAAAATAGTATGAAAAATAAAGCAAAAGAAATTTTAAATTAGTGTAATTTTTGCCTGAAACCTTAAACTTTTTGTTTTATTTTCTGATTTGAGGGCCACACCAGGCAGCACTCAGAGCATCTGATTCTGTGCTCAGGGAGTCACTCCTGGCAGATCTTGAGGGACTTTATGGAGTGCCAGGGATTGAACTCTGGGTTGGCCCTGTGCAAGGCGGGCACCTGCTACCTATCTTTCCAACTGCCAGTCTTATGCTCTTAAGTAAACAACTAGTATAATGTTGATTGTTGTCATGGAATTTTCAAGTAATATAAAATCATTAAAGGTAAGTCATTCCCTATATCCATCAAACTATAACTAGAGAGAAATATCCGTAATTTACTTCAAGTGGTGAGGAAAGCAAGTATTGTTAAAATATATTTAAAACACTGTTTATGTATTTCATAATATATTATTGTTTTATTTATTTTTTTTGAGCGTGAAAAAAAAAGCCACAGCCATGTTCAAGGTCCCTCTTCACATGTTCAGATGAGCCTCACTTATGAAGGAACCGGCAGAGGAACCCAGGTGTGTGGGACCCGGGGCTGAGACCTCCAAGGCTGCTCGAATCGGGACTGGGCCTCCTCCGCCCAGACTTCCCATCTCCCAGTAGCTAGGTGGTCACATCCAGGGACTGCCCCCAGAGCCCTGTAATCCTGTCAATGGCCAGCATCTAGAGACTTCAAAGCTAGCTCCCGGAAGCGATATCTTATAGCCCATGGGAGAGCCTGGCAAGGTCCTCATGGTGTATTAATATGCCAAAACCAGTAACAAGCTGGGTCTCATTCCTCTGACCCTGAAAGAGCCTCCAGTATGGCATCACTGGAAGGATGAGTAGAGAGAGGCTTCTAAAATCTCAGGACTTGCATGAATGGAGATGTTACTGAGACCGCTTGAGAAATTCGACAATCAACAGGATGATGATGATGATGATGATGATGATGATGATGATGATGATGGTGATGATGATGATGATTATTTTTTTTTTAGAAATCACTTCATATTTCTTACAATCAGGAATTTTAGAAAGGTTTGACAGCCCTGTGAGCTGGGGGAGAAGGCAGCTGGAATAGAGAAGAGATCACTAAGTCAATGACAGTTGGATGTATCTCGGGATGAGAGATGTGTGCTGAAAGTACACAAAGGACAAAACATGATGGCCTCTTGGTATCTGTACTGAAAAACATGATACCCCAAAGTATAGAGAGAGTAAGAGGGAAATTGTCTGCCATAGAGGCAGGGGGAGGGGTACTATGGGGAGGATACTGGGAACATCGGTGGTGGAAAATGTACATTGGTGGACAGATGGGTGTTCAATCATTGTATGACTGAAATTCAAACATAAAAGTTTTGTAAGTGTAACTCCTGGTGATTTAATTTAAAAAAAAACAAGATAAAAACAAAAAAATAATAAATCTGACAGCATTTTCTTCTTAGTTTCTCGAGAGGGAAAACATAACCCTAGATACATTTGAATTAGCATGCATGCATTTATATTAATATAACTGCATATTCACTTTAAGTGCTCAGTCTATTCCACTTGACTTACATAGAACTAGGTACTATATCTATTTGCCATGGCAACAATATCTTGATAGAATGCTTCAGACTCCTTATCAAAATGAGTCATGCGTCTGGTAGTGACAATATGACTCTCTTCCCAGCACTGTAGCTACTGATTCTTGTGTAAGGAAAAGAGGGAATGTTTTTCATGAGTGTGTGGGCTGTAAACAGAACAAAGGGGTTATCTGTAATTCAGACTAAAAATAAATTACAGAGTTAGCAACAACATTCTCACCAAGGCTCTGCTCCAGAAATGCTTCAGATGAAAATTTGTTTTGAAATTTTCCTAAAGAAGAACTCAAGTGTTACACAGAATCTCAACCTTTCTAATAGCTTTCCCTAATTAGTTGAGGTCTTTTTTTTCATACAAAATATTACTAAGTCGACTTTCACATAATAGTAAGATTGTAAGAATGTCCTAAGGATGTCATAAGGCATAAATGTATGAACATTGGGAGTACTTAATCTACTGTTCAGCAAGGAACACACAGTGATACTTTTTTTTTAGGAGACATGCTGTTAACCCAAGAATGGTATTGCTATAAATATGAGGAAGTTGATTATCAAGTTTTCTTGTTCAGTGACAATAGTTCAGAATAATTCTTTAGCATTAAAATATTTTAACCAATTTTTCACTTCTGAGTTTTTAACTTATCAATTAGAGACTTAATTTCTTATTTATCTATTTAATGTCAGAAAGTTCTAATCACTGACAGGGATGCTGTGAAGGAGGAAACCTCATTTAGTTTTAGTGGGATTATTTAATCCAGCCTCTGTGGTAAACAGTATAGATCATCCATAAAAAATTTAAAATATGGGGCTGGATCGATAGCACAGTGGGTAGCACCTTGTACGCGGCTGACCTGGGTTCAATCCCAGCATCCCATATGGTCCCCCAAGCACTGCCAGGAGTAATTCCTGAGTGCATGAGCCTGGAGTAACCCCTGAGCATCGCTGGGTGTGACCAAAAAAGCCAAAAAAAAATTTCAAATAGAATTTCCATATGACGCAGTGATTCCACTCCTTGTCAACTACCCTCAAAACACAGACATGATTTTGAAAAGATACTTGCACACCAATGTTTATTGACCACTATTTAAAAGTCAAGAAACAACTCAACTGTCTAACAACATATATATATATATATATATACATGTATGTATATATATATATATATATATATAAAGACAATGTGGTTCATACACACAGTGGCACATTAATCAGCTATTAAAATGATTTTTGCACTTTGCTGCAACACGAATGGAATTGGAGGATTTACTCTAAACTGAGTCAGAAGAACAAATCCTAGATAATCTTACTCATCTGTGGAATATAAATAAACAATGGAAGAAATAAATAATGCCCAATGAAAACAAACCCTGAGGCTCTGCCTAAAGAACAGGAGGTATATGGGGGACATTCACTTTTAAGCCTAAAATATTATTATTAATATTATTATGATTTAGTTAAAACCTCAGTTAAAAAAGTTAGCCAGACTTTATGATTTTTTAAAACATTATTTTTTTTGCAGTGTCATGAATCATGCTCAGGGTCTCTCAGCTGGATGTGACCCCAAAACAAACAACAAAAAACTGACAGTTTCAAATTTTTTTTTTTTTTGAGGATAATGTGGACCAAATTTTTTTATTTCTTATCTAAAAATAGTTGATTGAATTTTGCTTAAGAACAATTGACAATAGTATCTGAGTATATACTTCTCTTTAGGCAGTTAACTGAAAACATATATAGAAGTTTAAAAGTAATTTAATATTAAAGTGTTAATGTTCTATTAGGCCTAAATTCAACTTCTGTGCACATACGATGTCTCTGACATTTTTTTCCATTTAAATAACTAATTTTTATTAAGAATCTGTAATTTCCGAAGTCATCCATAGTTGCATTTTTTTTATTTTTTATAATTTATTTATTTTTAATTAGAGAATCACCGTGAGGGTACAGTTACAGATTTATACACTTTTGTGCTTATACTTCCCTCATACAAAGTTCGGGAACCCATCCCTTCACCAGTGCCCATTCTCCACCACCCGTAAACCCAGCGTCCCTCCCACCCTCCCCAATCCCATCTCCCCCCCACCCCACCCTGCCACTGTGGCAGGGCATTCCCTTCTGTTCTCTCTCTCTAATTAGCTGTTGTGGTTTGCAATAAAGGTGTTGAGTGGCCGCTGTGCTCAGTCTCTAGCCCTCATTCAGCCCGCAACTCCCTTCCCCCACATGGCCTTCAACTACAATGTAGTTGGTGATCGCTTCTCTGAGTTGCCCTTTCCCCGGAACGTGAGGCCAGCCGCGAAGCCATGGGGTCAACCTCCTGGTACTTATTTCTACGGTTCTTGGGTATTAGTCTCCCACTCTGATATTCTATATACCATAGATGAGTGCAGTCTTTCTATGTCTGTCTCTCTCTTTCTGACTCATTTCACTCAGCATGAAACTTTTCATGCCCATCCACTTAACTACAAAATTCTTGACTTCCTTTTTTCTAACAGCTGCATAGTATTCCATTGTATAGATGTACCAAAGTTTCCTCAACCAGTCATCCGTTTTGGGGCATTCGGGTTTTTTCCAGATTCTGGCTATTGTAAACAGTGCTGCGATGAACATACATGTGCAGATGTTGTTTCGATTGTACTTTTTTGCCTCTCTGGGATATATTCCCAGCAGTGGTATTGCTGGGTCAAATGGGAGCTCAACCTCTAGTTTTCTGAGAATCGTCCATACTGTTTTCCAAAAGGGCTGAACTAGCCGGCATTCCCACCAGCAGTGTAGAAGGGTCCCTTTCTCCCCACATCCTCTCCAACAGTGGTTGCTTTTGTTCTTTTGGATGTGTGCCAGTCTCTGTGGTGTGAGGTGGTATCTCATGGTTGTTTTGATCTGCATCTCTCTGATGATTAGTGATGCAGAGCACTTTTTCATGTGCCTTTTGGCCATTCGTATTTCTTCCTTGGTAAAGTTTCTGTTCATTTCTTCGCCCCATTTTTTGATGGGGTTGGATGTTTTCTTTTTGTAGAGTTCAACCAGTGCTTTATATACCATTGATATCAACCCCTTATCTGATGGGTATTGTGTAAATATCCTTTCCCATTCTGTGGATAGTCTTTGTATTCTGGTCACTGTATCTCTTGCGGTGCAGAAGCTTTTTAGTTTAATGTAGTCCCATTTGTTGATCTCTGTTTTTACTAGATTGCTTAGTTCCGTGTCACATTTGAAGATACCTTTATCTTCAATATCGTGGAGGGTTTCGCCGACCTTATCTTCAATGTACCTTATGGTTTGTGGTCTAATGTTGAGGTCTTTAATCCATTTTGATCTGACTTTTGTGCATGGTGTCAGGTCAAGGTCTAAACCCATTTTTTTGCATGTGGTTGTCCAGTTGTGCCAGCACCATTTGTTAAAGAGGCTTTCCTTGCTCCACTTCACATCTCTTGCTCCCTTATCAAAGATTAGATGATCATACATTTGGGGTTGTGTGTAGGGATATTCCACCCTGTTCCATTGGTCTACCGCTCTGCCTTTGTTCCAGTACCATGCTGTTTTAATTGTTACTGCTTTGTAGTAAAGATTGAGGTTGGGGAGGGTGATGCCTCCCATCATCTTTTTCCCAAGAATTGTTTTAGCTATCCTTGGACGTTTGTTATTCCATATGAAATTTAGGATTGCTTGATCCATTTCTTTGAAGAGTGTCATGGGTATATTTATAGGGATCGCATTGAATCTGTATAATGCTTTAGGGAGTATTGCCATTTTGACAACATTGATTCTCCCTATCCACGAGCAGGGTATATGTTTCCATTTCCTCATGTCCTCTTTGATTTCATGGAGTAGCGTTATGTAGTTTTCTTTGTAAAGGTCTTTTACTTCCTTGGTTAAGCTGATTCCGAGGTACTTGATTTTCTGGGGCACGATTGTGAATGGGATTGCTTTTTTCATGTCCCTTTCCTCTGCCTCATTGTTTGCATATATGAAGGCCATGGATTTTTGGGTATTGATTTTGTAGCCTGCAACTTTACTGTATAAGTCTATTGTTTCTAAGAGTTTCTTAGTAGAGGTTTTAGGCTTCTCTAGATATAGTATCATGTTGTCTGCAAATAGTGAGAGTTTGATTTCTTCCCTTCCTATCTGGATGCCCTTAATCTCTTTTTCTTGTCTAATAGCTATCGCAAGTACTTCCAGTACTATATTGAAGAGGAGTGGTGAGAGTGGGCATCCTTGTCTTGTGCCCGATCTCAGAGGAAAGGCCCTTAGTTTTTCCCCGTTGAGGATAATGCTTGCCGTAGGCTTGTGATAGATGGCTTCGACTATCTTGAGGAAAGTTCCTCCAAACCCCATTTTGGCGAGGGTTTTCATCATGAAAGGATGTTGGATCTTGTCAAATGCTTTCTCTGCATCTATTGATATGATCATATGGTTTTTGTCTTTACTTTTGTTGATATGCTGGATTATGTTGATTGATTTCCGAATGTTAAACCATCCTTGCATCCCTGGGATGAATCCCACTTGGTCGTGATGTATGATCTTTTTGATGAGTTGTTGGATCCTATTTGCTAGTATTTTGTTGAGGATCTTCGCATCGGTGTTCATCAGGGAAATTGGTCTGTAATTTTCTTTCTTAGTGGTGTCTTTGTTTGCTTTTGGTATTAGGGAGATATGTGCTTCATAGAAACTGTTTGGGAGAGTTCCTGTTTTTTCAATTTCCTGGAAAAGTTTGAGGAAAACAGGCAATAGGTCTTCTTTAAATGTTTGGAAGAATTCGCCAGTGAAACCATCTGGGCCTGGGCTTTTGTTTTTGGGGAGGTTTTTGATTACAGTTTCAATTTCCTTAACATTGATGGGTCTATTCAGGTATTCCAGGTCTTCTTTCTTCAGTGTTGGGAGATTGTAGGAATCAAGGAATCCATCCATTTCTTTTAGGTTCTCCTTTTTTGTGGCGTAAAGACCTTCAAAGTAGTCTCTAATGATCTTTTGAATCTCACTGGTTTCTGTTATGATGTCCCCCTTTTCATTTCTCATTCGATTTATTAGAGTTTTCTCTCTTTCTTTCTTTGTGAGTCTTGCTAGCGGTTTATCAATCTTATTTATTTTCTCAAAGAACCAACTCTTTGTTTCGTTGATCTTTCGGATTGTTTTTTTGGTTTCGATGTCATTAATTTCTGCTCTAATTTTTATTATTTCTTTCCTTCGGTCTGGTTTGGAGTCCTTTTTCTGGTCCTTTTCTAAGGTCTTGAGTCGTGAAGTCAAGCTATCTATGTGGGTCCTTTCTTCCTTCCTGAGGAATGCTTGGAGAGCTATAAATTTTCCCCTTAACACGGCTTTAGCTGCGTCCCATAGGTTTTGGTAGCTCGTGTCTTCATTCTCGTTAGTTTCTAAGTATCTTTTGATTTCTTCCTTGATTTCCTTCCTGACCCACTCATTGGCCAACATTGAATTGTTTAGTTTCCAGGTGTTTGATTTGATTTTCCGTGTTTGTGAGTGGTTAGCTTCTATCTTCAGCGCATCGTGGTCTGAAAAAATGGTTGATACAATTTCTATTTTTCCGATTCTATTGAGGTATGTTCTGGGGCCCAGTACATGGTCTATTTTAGAAAATGTTCCGTGTGCACTGGAAAAGAATGTGTATTCTTTCTTTTTGGGGTGTAAGGCCCTGTATAGGTCTATTAGGCCTCTCTCTTCTATTTCTTCTTTCAGAGTCAGTGTTTCCTTGTTGAGTTTTGTTCTTGTGGATCTATCTAGAGGCGATAAGGCCGTATTGAAGTCTCCGACTACAATTGTGCTGTTAGTGATGTCCTCTTTGAAGTCTGTTAGGAGTTGTTTTAAATATTTAGCCGGTTGTTCGTTAGGAGCATATACGTTTAAGAGTGTGATTTCTTCCTGTTGTACATATCCCTTGATAAACAGAAAATGACCTTTGCTGTCCCTTTTGATCTTTTTCATCCTAAAATCTATGTTGTCGGATACCAGGATGGCCACTCCAGCTTTTTTAAGGGGGTTGTTTGCTTGGAGGATTGTTTTCCATCCTTTGACTTTGAGTCTATGTTTACTCTGTTTGTTCAGGTGTGTTTCTTGCAGGCAACAGAATGTTGGGTTTAATTTCCGGATCCATTTAGCCACTCTGTGTCTCTTGATAGGTGCATTTAGGCCATTGACATTGAGAGAGATTATTGTGATGTGGTTTTGTGTCATCTTTCTGTGGGATTTGTTGTTCTTATGGGGCTCCTCCTTGTCTTACAGTAGCCCCTTTAGACCTTCTTTCAAGATTGGTTTTGAGTCTATGAAGGACCTGAGCGACAGTTTCAAATTTTTGTAACTCTCTTTAAATGCATGACTTAATAGAAGATTCCAAATATCAGTTTGTTCAATATAATTCATTTATATCATACATTCAATATAATGAAGTTATACAGTGTAATTGCTAAAGATAATCACAACATATTGTTTTGGTTGAAGTGTATAAAGAGAACATGACCTGGAATAATCATGTCCTCAGAGGAGAAAAGTGCTTTTTCTCTCGTTTCTGGAGGGTAGTCTCCCAAGTGGCACTCAGAGGTCCTGTGCTCCTCTGGGAATTCTGGCCCACTGGGCTGGCAGTTCAATGCAAGGGCAAAGGGTATATTTCTGCTATGTTCCTGAGGTGCACAATATTATCTAGGCCACCATGGTGGTACTAGGAACTTCCAGGGCCACACCCAGCAATTATCCATGCAGTTCCCCAAATCAAAAGAGTCCCTTTCTAGCTTTCACCCAAACCACTGTGTTATGTCCTGCCTTCTGGGAAGCACTTTATAATAATAATAAAAATAATAAATCAGCAGTTTCTGGATCTTGTTCTTTGATATAGCACTCAAACTCAACAAGCAGGTATTTTTAAAAAGTAGTTGTAACTTGAAGGCTAAATCTAACTCAATAAACTCTGTATGTTCTATGATATTTAAATCCACTGAAATACCTTGTACTTTGAATGATTCATAATTTTTACATGATTTTTTAAATCATCATCAATTGATCAGTTGAAGAATATTGCTATATTGACTAATGCAAACCTTCCAAAGGTAACATATACAATACAGAAAATTACACTTATTGTTATCACTGAATTGATCAAATTGAGATTTTATTGAGATATAGTTGTAATTTAACAATAAGAAAATAAATATAGGGAAGCTGGCAAGTTCACTGCAACAGACACAAGTTTCTCAAAATTTTTATTTTTATTGAAAGTTTGAATTTTATCATTGTCAAAAATAGTAGCAGTTGTTTTCCTTGAAGTGACAAGCTTATTGCATTGATTTCCAAGAAAATGCTTGTCAGATATCCAAGTCTGAATAACCATAGCTTGTCTGGCAGTTTTCTCAGGTAAAAAAGGGTTTCGTGTAAAATATAGCTAGCTTATCTTCAACCTCATTCACCAAAATGCTTCTTCTTATAATGACAAGAAAAAGAAAAATGGTTTATGTGTAATCATTTTTCTGTCACATAACACTCAAAATACTTGTATTTTTGTTTAAGTACATAGATTTTATTTTATTTTTGCTTTTTGGGTCACACCCTGTGATGCACAGGGGTTACTCTTGGCTCTGCACTCAGGAATTACCCCTGGCGGTGCTCAGGGGACCATATATGATGCTGGGAATC